>NC_084811.1:16304574-16621907 GCF_963583255.1 Pyrus communis
AGTTATCCATCAAACGGTTAAGTAAATTGCATTCACGATTTATGAAATCACAACTGAAATTTATCAACTCATATTATAAATATAATCATGGCTTTAAAGCATCCCTAGGCTAAAACGAGTTTAGCCTCTCATGTTCATAACAAAACAAAGGAAATTAGAATTAAACATTGAAAACAAAAGATAGATTACACCTAGAAGCGTTCCAACACTTCAACTCGAATGCATAAACGTCCAAGGCTTCGTCTTCTTTCTCCTTTTCTTTGCTAGGTCACGGCACAAGTGCTAAGGTGGTTTTATGGATGAGTTTCTGGGTTTAAGGTGGGTTTATGGAGGTATGGTGGTGCGGCAAGGCTTAGTGGTGGTGTAGGGTGGTTTGGACGAAGGTTTGAAGGTTGAAAGATGGTGGAAATTAGGATGGAAAGCTGCGGCAAGGCTGGATGTATTTGTGAGTGAAGGCTGGTTGTGTGGAGGGGGGGATTAGCTTTTTAAGGGTGCGGCACAAGGGTATTTATAAGGAAGAAAAGACCTAAAGGCTTTATTACTTGGTTTAGGAAAGGAATTAATTCTAAATCTTTGAAGAATAGGAAACACAAAATCAGAGATTGAAAGAAATAGGAATGTGACTTGCGGCAAAGGTTAGAGAGAAAGGGAATGTCTTTTATTTCTGAATTTAGGCAAGGATTTAGGAATATAAAAGGGTATGTGAGTTATGGCTGAGATTGGTATGAAAAAGGAAGGTGTTTAAGTGTTTAAAATAGGGAACAAAGCCCTTCCTTGCACGGCAAGGAAGGGAGACACAAGGAAACAAACGGCATTGTCCTAAGGTTGCAAGGAATGTTGTTTTTGTGACCTAGAATAGATAGGAGCCTTTGATCTTGCTGAAATATGGAGTCTTTAAGGATTAGGAAAGATTAAACCAAAATAGGAAACCTTGGCTTAACTTTCCTACTTCAAGTAGGAAACCTTCTTTGACTAGGATTCCTCATTTGATTAGGAATCCTCTTGTGAATGGGAATCCTCTTGTGATTAGGAATCCTCTTGTGATTAGGAATCCTCTTGTGATTAGGAATCCTCTTGTGATTAGGAATCCTAACTTCATTAGGTCTTCAATTTCGTCCATTCCTTTTGCTCCAAACATAAGCTATCCATTCCAAGTCCAATTTTGCTCCAAAATGCTCCAAAATGCATCTTTTTGCTTCCTTAGCCATATGAACCTAAAAACACACGAAAATGGCTTAAACTACTAAAACAACTATGAATTAACAATATAAATGCACGAAACAAGCTAAGTAAGTCGCCTAAATATGCTCTTATCAATTAGCTAGCTAGAGGGTCCTTTTCCACACATGACACACTTGAATACAAATTCATTTCCAGTTTCTTTTTCAATAAACCTTGAACCTCAACACCCCAGATTAAACGTGACATCACTAATTAACCTTCAGATTTTCCTTGAGTTAGTGAATTGGATGGACAACGCATCGGCAACCAAATTATTCTTCCCAAGTTCCCTACATGAACTATATAATAGAGACACAAGCAAAGATCATTAAGTTTCGTGAAAATCATAAGCATTGACAAGGCATTGGTAACTATGACATCATGATACTCATGCCAGGAATTTAACTTAACATGATTGTGACAAATAACCTTTACTGTTTGTGAATATAAGTTTGTAACGATTATGTGAAACTCCCTTATATTCTAGCATGAAATTCAAGCATGCAAACTAAGTAGGCCTCCTTAATCAATATACAAGAATAAGTTCTTAATCAAATGGTTAAGTAAATTGCATTCACAATTTATGAAATCACAACTCGAATTAATCAATTCATATCACAAATATAATCATGGTTTCAAAGTCTCCCCTAGCTAAAACAAGTTTAGCCTCTCATGTTCACAGCAAAACAAAGAGAATTTAAATTAAACATTGAAAACAAAAGATAGATTACACCTAAAAATGTTCTAACAATCCAACTGGACTGCAAAAACGTCCAAGGCTGCTTCTCCTCTCCTTGTTCCTTGCTATGCTGCGGCACAAGGGTTTAAGGGTGTGAAAGTGGGTTGTGGTGTGTTTTGGGTGAAGGATAGATGAATGACAGAGAGATATGGTGGAAGAAGAGGTGCGGAATGGTGTATGGAAGGTGATGAAGGCTGCGGATGAAGGTGTTAAAGCATGAATGATGGCCAGTTCTGTGTATGGATGAATGGAATGTGTGTATGGGTGCGGCATCCCCCTTTTATTTTAGGGAAAGGATCTTAACTTTAATTAAATGGTTTAGGAAAGAATTGGACCCCAAATCCCCCAGGAAAAGGAGAATTAAAGTCAGAATCCTAGGGGGAAAAAGGGAAGGGTTTTGCGGCAAGGAGTATAGTGATGCAGAAATTAACTTAACACATAAATTAAACCCTATTTTGACAATTGTAGTATATAGGTAAGTAGGGATCGTTCTTGAACTGGGGATTAGGAGGGATTGCTAAACACTTTAAAATGACTCAAATAGATAAAACTAAGCTTTAAAACACTTAACTCAACTTAAAAGACTAAAACAAGTTCACAAGACTCAAAATAAGCTAAAAACACTCAAAACTGCCTAAAAACACAAACTGGGCAGATTTGACTCTAGACACAACTTTAGAGGAATTTTGGTTCTAACTTGACTAAAAACACTTGAAAACACAATCTAAGATAGATTTTAACTGGTTAGACACTCTAAAATAAAGGGGGATTAGGTTTTGGACGAAAATAAAGTGAACAAAACAAGGAATTTAAACTAGGCAGATTTGCACGAATTTGGTGAAATTAGATGGATGATGGGCTAGCTAGGAGGTCTTTCTCAACACATGACATACTTCCATACAAAACAATCTCCAGTTGCTTTTTCAATGAATCATTAACCTCAACACCCCAAGTTAATTAGGTACGCTTAAATTAACTCTCAGATTTTCCCTAGGTCATTGAATTGAATGGAATTAGCGCATTGCAATCAAATTATTCCTCAAAAGTTCTCTACATGAAAGCGCATAATAGAAAAACAATCAAAGATCATTAAATTCTATGAAAATCATAAGTGTTGACGAGGCATTCGTAACTATGAAAGCGCATGATACTTATGCCAAGAATTTACTTAACATGATTGTGACTAACAACCTTTACTACTTATGAATATATGTTCCCAACGATTAGGTGAAGTTTCCTTATATCCTAGCATCAGGTGAATGCATGCAAATTAAGTGTGCACTCTCAATCCATATACATAAACAAGTTTTAATTCAAATAGATAAGTAAGTTGAATTCACAACTGGAAGTAATCAAATCATAATGCAAATATAGCCATGGTTTCGAAATTCCCCCTAGCCAATGATGTGAAATATTCTAACACTTCAATTAAAACCATATGACCGTAGTATATGAAAGTAGGGATCGTTTTAGGCCGGGGATTAGAAGGGATGCTAATCTACTCTAAGCTGACTTAAAAACACTTAACTAGACTTATAAGACCCAAAACAAACTGAAAAGACTCAAAACAGCACAAAACAATAAAAAAGACTCAAACTAGACTCTAAAGGTGATTTGGACAAAAATTACTTTTAACTTGACTCATGATGCGAAAATTACTTAACACACAAATTAAACCCTCTTGTTGACAATTGTAGTAGATATGTAAGTAGGGATCGTTCTTAAACCGGGGATTAGGAGGGATTGCTAAACACTCTAAACTGACTCAAAATCGTAAAAACAAAGTTTAAACACTAAACTATGAAACACCAAAACACACCAAAAGACTCAAAACAGCAAACAAACACTCAAAACTGCCTTAAAAACATTTTCTGGGCAGTTTTGAACACTATACTCAAATCTGGACGAAATTAAGTTATCACTTGACTCCAAACACTTAAAAACATCAACTAAATTCATTTCTAACTAATCTAATACTTTAAATTAATGGGGGAATTGGTTTTGACGAAAATGAAGTAAATTAAGACAAAGACAAAGAAAACAGATTCTTTAGACTAAATTAGGTGAATTGATGAATGATGGGCTAACTAGAGGGTTCTTCTCCACACATGACACACTTGCATTCAAATTGATTTCCAATTGCTTCTTTCAATTAATCATGAAACTCAATACTCCAAGTTAACCGTGAACAGTACTTTTTTAACTTTCAAGTTTTCCTTAAGTTATTGAATTGGATGGGCATGCGCATACAACAACTCAAAACATTCTCTAAAAGTCCCTTACGTGAAAAGCACAATAAAGGTACAATCAAAGATCATTAAGTTTCATGAAAACTATAAGTATTGACGAGGCAATTGTTACTATGAAAAGCATGAAACTTTTGCCAAGAATTCACTTAACGCGATCGTCGATAAACGACCTCCACTACTAACAAATATAAGGTGATAACTATTAGGTGAAATTCCCTTATATTTTAGCTTCAAATCCCTGCATGAAAAACTAATTGGCCACCTTAATCAACACACAAGAATGAGTTATCAATCAAACAGTTAAGCAAATTCAATTCACAACTTATGAAATAACAATTGGATGTAATCAATTCATCTTGCAAGCATAATCATGGTATTGAATAGCCCCCTAGCCAAAAGGTTTAGTTCCTCATGTTCACAAAACAAAGGAAAACAGATTTATACATTGTAAATATAAGAAAGAGAACACCTAAATACTCCAACGATCCAATGTTGAATAGCTAGAATCTTCAAGCAATCTTCTTCCTCTCCTTTGCAACGGCACAAGAGGTTTTGGTGAGTTTAGGGGGTTATGGATGATGTAGAATGATGGATTTAGGTTTGGGATGGATGTAGGGGACGGCAAGGGTTGGTTTTGAGCAGAAAATACGGAGAATGGTGAAGTATGGATGTGTTAGAGGGATGGGATGATTTTCTGGCGTGAATGGTGAATGAATCCCACTTTGTGGCTGCAACAAGGATGTTTATTTATAGGATTTCAGGAATTAAAACCCTAGGTTATTTAGGTAAACAGAAATTAAGTCAAAAGCTTCTAGAAATAGGAAATCAAATCAGAAAATTAAAGGAAACTAATTAAAAGTTGCAGCAATGGTATTAAACACAAAAGGAATGTGTTTTAATGCAAGGAAATAGGAAAGAACCATCTCCCTTGCAAGGCAAGGAAGAGGAAAGGTCAAGGGAGGTACGGATGTGATATAGGAAAGGTTTAAATGTCCTAAAACTAAAGGAAACAAGGTTCCCTTGCACGACAAGGGTTTGTAAGAAAAGAAATGCTTTTCATTTCTGAAATTAGGCAAGAATTTTGGAATAGAAAAGGGTATGTGAGTTATGGCTTAGCTTGGTATGAAAAAGGAATGTGTTTAAATGGTTTAAAACAGGAAACAAGGCCCTTCCTTGCACGGCAAGGAAGGGAAACACAAAGGGGACACACGGCAATGACTTTAGGTTTGCAAGGGACATTGTTTTGTGACCTAGAATAGGTAGGAGCCTTCGATATTGCTGAAATATGGAGTCCTTAAAGATTAGGAAAGATTAAACCAAAATAGGAAACCTTGGCTTAACTTTCCTACTTCAAGTAGGAAACCTTCTTTGACTAGGATTCCTCATTTGATTAGGAATCCTCTTGTGATTAGGAATCCTAACTCAATTTGGTCTTCAATTTCGTCCATTTCTTTTGCTCCAAACATAAGCTATCCATTCCAAGTCCAATTTTGCTCCAAAATGCTCCAAAATGCACCATTTTGCTTCCTTAGCCATATGAACCTAAAAACACACAAAAGAAGCATAAAGGACTAAAATAACTAAGGAAACACAACGTAAATGCACGAGAACAAGCCAATTAAGTCGCATAAATATGCTCCTATCAACTCAAAACACTTAAAAACACAACTTGGACAGATTCTAACTAATTTGACACAAAAAAGTAATGGGGGATTGGATTTTGGATGAAATTAAGGTAAAAACAAACAGATTATAAAGACTCGAAACAACTTGGACGAAATTAGGGGAAACTATGGGTGATAAGCTAGCTAGAGGGTCCTTCTCCACACATGACACATATGCATATAAATCAATTTCCTGTTATTATTCCTTTAGACTATGAATGACAACGCCCCAAGTTAATTGCATCGCACAACTAACCATCAGATTTTCCTTATCTCATTGAATTAGATGGAATACGCATCTAAACCAAATTATCTTTCTCAAGTTCCCTATATGAAACGCATGATAGAGATACATGTCGAAAGTCATTAAGTTTTAAGAAAATCATAAGCATTGACAAGGCATTCATCACTATGAAACGCATGAGACTCTTACCAAAGATTTACTTAACACGATTGTGACTAGCAACCTCCACTACTTGTGAATATAAGTGAACAACTCTTACGTGAAACCCCCTTATACTCTATCATCAAATTCATGCATGCAAATTAAGTGTCGACCCCCAACCCACATACATAAACAAGTTTTAATAACTTAGATAAGCAAATCACATTCATGCCTTGAGAAACAATAATTGGACGTAATCAATTCATATAAAACATATAATCATGGCTTCGAATTCACCTCTAACTAAAAAGAAGTTAGTTCCACATGTTCGCAAAACAAAGATAATTAAACTTATACATTAAAAACAAAGATAGAATACACCTAGAAACACTCCAGGTGGCTCCTCCTTCCTTCCTTGCTGCCAACAATGGGGATTTGTGTGAATTTAGGCTCTTGAGGTGTGGTGGATGGTGTGGTGTGAATTTGTGGTAGAAGGTGGTGGTTTTTTAGTGTTGTGGCATCATGTATTTACAGGGTGAAGGGGAGGAACGAAATTGGGCTGAAAAGGAGAGGAATTAGGACTCCAAATCACCAAAGAACAAGGATACTTTCAATCAGATTCCAAGGAGGACAAGGAATGGTCCTTGTGGCAGATTCTAGAACTTCTAGAAGGGTTACATGTGGCATAAACTTAATGCACGAAAATAAGGCTTCTAGAACTTGATATTTAGGTGATTTAATGTGAAAATGAGTCATCTTTGAAGTTGGAATTAAGGTAGGAAAAGATTAGGATAGGATAAGATAAGATAAGGTTGGATAAGGTTTGGATAAGATAAGGAAATTTGGATAAGGTTCCTTATTTCTTGCTCTTTCCTTATCTTCTTTGCATTTGGACTTCTTTCTCCAAATTTTTAGCCTTTCCTAGCTTCTCTTGACTTCAATTTCGTCCATCCACATTGGTCCATAGTTAAGCTATCCAATCCATTCCCAAAACTGCTCTGAATAGCCTCAAAATGCACTTTCTTGCTCCTTTTGCCATTAGGACCTAAAAACATACGAAAATAGCTTAAAAGACTAAAATAGATAGTAATTAAGTAACTAAATGCAAGGAAACAACATAACTAAGTAGCATAGATATGCTCCTATCAGCCAAAAGGGGATTAGTTCCTCATACTCGCAAAGCAAAGATTGTTGAAATTAAACATTGAAAAACACAAGAATGATTACACCTAGAAAGCTCCAACAACTCCAAGTCGAATGGCATGCACGTCTAGGGCTCTCCTCCTTCTTCCTTGCTGCGGCACAAGGTGTGGGTGGTGGTTTTGGGGGTTATGAATGGTGTATTCTTGCTTAGGATGATGAATGATGGCTGATTAGGGTGGAAGGGTGAGGCAGATTGTGTATGGAGGTATGGGGGTTGAATGGATGATGGAGAATGGAGGCTAGGGCTTGCGGCAAGGATGCAAGTAGGGATCGTTCTGGACCGGGGATTATGAGGGCTTGCTAAAACCTCTAAACTGACTCAAAAACATAAAAACAAAGTTGAAAACGTTCACAAAGACTCAAAGGACTCGAAACAAGTTCAAAAGACTCAAAACTGCCTAAAAACACTAACTAGGCAGTTTCTGACTCTAAGCACAATTTTGGACGAATTTAAGATTATGGTTTGATTCAAAACACTTTAAAACACAAACTAAACAGATTCTAAACACTATAAAACAAGAAAGTAAAGGGGGGGTTTTGATTTGACGAAAATTGAAATAACAAAACAAGTTATAAAACTAGGCAGATTGTAAACGAATTTTTGGAAACAAGATGATGGATGGATTAGTTAGAGGTCCATTCTCCACACATGACACATTTGTATATGAATCGATTTTCCAATTGCTTTTCACTAACTATGATGCTCAACACCCCAAGTTAACCGTGATGCACTAATTAACCCTCAGATTTCCTTATGTCATTGAATTGGATGATGCATGCAACAATTCAAATTATTCTCCAACGGTCCTCAACATGAATGCATAGAAGAGATACAGTGAGAGATCATTATGCTCTATGAAAATCATAAGTGTTGACGAGGCAATTGTAACTATGAATGCATGATACTCTTGCCAAGAATTCAATTAACGCGGTTGTGACTAGCAACCTTCACTACTCATGTTTATAAACTTGTGACGATTAGGTGAAACTCATTTATAAACTAGCATCAAGTTCATGCATGAAAACTAAGTATGCATCCTTAATCAACATACAAGAACAAGTTTTGAATAAAACAGATAATTGAATTGCAATCACAACTTAACAAATCACAATTGGAAGAAATCAATTCATATCTCAAACATGTTCATGGCTTCAAACTTTCCCCTAACTAATTAGGGGTTTAGACACTCATGATTACATCAAACTCAGAAAGTAATAACAAAGTAAACATTGAAAACAAGAACGAAGTACACCTAAGAACGCCCCAATCTGCAAGCATGAAACGTTCAAGGCCTCATTCCTCTCCTAATTGCTGCGGCACAAGGGTCTAAGGATGTGTATAGATGAGTGGTGGTGCGGCAAGGGGTTGTGAAAGGTCAAAAATTGTCAAGGGTTTAGAAGGAAGCTGCAGTAAGGTATAGAATTGTGTCCAAGGGATGTCGAATGGTCAATCTCCCCTAATCTGACCCTCAAACCCTTTATTAAGGCACGACAAGGCTTGCATAGGAAATAAGTAAGTGTTTAATTCCCCCAAATCAATTCTAAGAATCAGGAATTAAGTTAAATCCCTCTAGAATAGGTAATTGAAATCAGGAATTAAGGAAAAAGGCTAAGTCTTGCGGCCAAGGGAGGAAAAGAAGGGGAAAGTGCAATTAAACTTGCAGATTTTTTAGTGAAAGGGAATGTATAGGTGCGGCTAAGACTTTTAAGAAAGGGATCTGATGCGAAAATTAACTTAACACACAAATTAACCCTCTTTTGACAATTGTAGCATATAAATAAGTAGGGATCGTTCTTACACCGGGGATTAGGAGGGCTTGCTAAACACTCTAAACTGACTCAAATAAATAAACTTAATCTTTAAAACACTTAAACTCACTTAAAAAGACTCAAACACGTTCACAAAACTCAAAATAGGCTAAAAACACTCAAAACTGCCTTAAAAACACAATCTGGGCAGTTTTGAGCCTAAACACAATTTTGGACGAAAATTGGTTCTAACTTGACTCAAAACTCTTAAAAACACAATCTAAAACATATTTGGACCAATTAGACACTCTAAGACAATTGGGGATTGGGTTTTGGACGAAAATCAAACAAACAAAACGAATATGTAAAATAGGCAGATTTAGGCGAATTTGATAAAATTAAGTGGATGGTGAGATGGCTAGGAGGTTTTTCTCCACACATGGCATACTTGCACATAATACAATTTCCAGTTGCTTAATCAATGAATTCATGAACCTCAACACCCCAAATTAATTAGGTACGCTTAAATTAACTATCAGATTTCCCTTAGGTCATTGAATTGAATGGAATTAGCGCATTGCAATCAAATTATTCCTTAAAAGTTTTCTATATGAAAGCGCATAATAGAAAGACAATCAAAGATCATTAGGTTCTATGGAAATCATAGGTGTTGACGAGGCATTCGTAACTATGAAAGCGCATGATACTTATGCCAAGAATTCACTTATCATAATTGTGACCAACAATCTTAACTACTCATGGATATGAGTTCCCAACGATTAGGTGAAGTTCCCTCATATCCTAGCATCATGTTTATGCATGCAAATCAAGCGTGCACTCTCAATTCATATACATAAGCAAGTTTTAATTAAAATAGATAAGTAAATTGAATTCATCATTCATGAAATCACAACTGAAAGTAATCAAATCATCATGCAAATATAACCATGGTTTCGAAATTCCCCCCTAGCCAAAAGGGGGATTAGTTCCTCATGCTTGCACAACAAAAAGTATTGAATTTAAACATTGAAATCATAAGAAAGAATACACCTAATTGCTCAGCGATCCAAGATGAATTCGATGCACAGATTGGCTCCTCTTCCTCCTCCTTGCTGCGGCACAAAGTTTGGGTGATGGAATTGGTGGTTTTGGATGGTGTTTCCTTGTTTAGAGGGATGGAGGATGGTTGATTATGGTGGGGAAGGTGCGGCAGAGGTGTATGGATGTGTAGGGAGGTCTATGGAGGCTTAGAATGGAGAATGGAGGTGCGGCACAAGGGTTTTCTGTCTAGCATAAGGGGTCTTCCGAATTTATGGCTGAAAATATGTTTATATAGTCCTAGGGTTAATTAGATTAGGGTTACACTTAGCAGATTTTATGGATTAGGTCCCTAGGGTTTGGCACAAGTAAGTTAAATCCACTTAGGAGAGGGTTTGGCCCAATTAGTTTCATAAAAGGATTTGTATACCCAAATCCACAAGGATTAAGGCCTAACAAATCAAAATCCAAAAGGAAAAAGGTTTAGGAAATTCGTCCAAAATTGGGCCTTCTAGAAACTAAGTGTTTTGTGGCTGATTTTGGGTTTTCTAGAAGAAATAAAAGGGGTAAGGGTGTGGCACCCTTTTAGGGTCAGATAAGGCTTCTAGAAATTAGGTTTTTAAGTCCACTTGCAGCTAGGATTAAGGTGGAACAAGATTAGGTTAGGATAAGATAGGATAAGGTTGGATAAGGTTTTGGATAATTGGATAATGTTGGATAAGGTTGGATAAGGTTGGATAATGTTTTGGATAATGTTTCCTCTTTTCTTGCACTTTCCTTATCCACTTTGTCCTTAGCTTAGTTCCTTCCTCTTCTTATCACATTTCCACCTTCTTGAAGTCCAAATTCGTCCATCCATGTTAGCCCACATGCAAGCTCACCACCTAGTGTCCAAAATAGCTCCAAAATGCACCAAAATGCACTTTCTTGATACTTTAACCCATAGGACCTACAAACACACGAAATTGAGTTGTAATACGACATTAACTAAGAAATAATAGCACAAATGCACAAGAATAAGCTAATTAAGTCGCCTAAATATGCTCCTATCAAATTCCCCCACACTTATCTTTTGCTAGTCCTCGAGCAAAACAAATAAACAAAAAAACAAAACATAACTCTAAACCTTCCAACGTTCGCCTCAGGGATTTCCAATGAAACATAACATGTCAAAGATCACCACTCACATAGATTTAAGCAATCCTTACCCTCAAGCATACTTAATCATAGTCACCATTCACTAGCTCGCATTTAATCAATTAAAACAACATTTTGAATGTAGTAACATGCCTTAGAGAATTCCCTCAATTCCTTACTAGGTGTACTCTCAATTTTCACATAGATTTTCTAACTACACTCCCTACACTAGGTATATGTGAGAAGATTGATGTAAACATGTAAACGAACACTCACATATGTTCTACAAGGAAAGCATTTTCTGGAATTATTAATATGAATATATATGATCTCATGAATGGAATGCCACTACTTAGACGCGAGAACCAGGGATACCATATGCTCAAACCCACTTTAAACTCCACATATTGAAACACATAACAATCAAGATAGAAGTCAAAGGGTTGTAACGGGGCTAGGGTATTGGCTAACAACGGAAAGTAAAGGATAAACAAACATTCTTAAAGCAATAGTGAGCAAAGTATTGAATTAGACACTTAGAATTCCCTTTAGAATGCAGAAGTCAACTTTGAACACCCAAGGGGGAATCACACAAAACTTAGGGCCATATTCAAACTTTTTGGACCCTTTCTTCAACAACCAACACTTGTGAGTTCATTCTCACTTATTTTCACTCTTTTCTTTCTTTTCTTCTTCTTTTTCTTCTTTTTCACACTTTTTTTTTCGTTTTTTTTTCTTTTTCTCGTGCCTCTTTTAAGACTTTGGCACACACACACTCACAAAATCGCTTCCCCCACACTTGTTTTCTGCACGAATGTCACTCAAAAGGAATTCCTTCTTAGTTATGCTCCACTATACTTCAAGAACAAGGGTATGGAAAGTCCTATTCTAGGCTAGGTAAGGGTGATGTGGTTAACAAGAAAATAGGCTAAATAAGGGTCAATGGGGTTTAAACCTACAATAAAAATGACAAGGGTGGATTCGGCTATTTGGCTATGGTGGTGACTACTACACAACTTCATCTTGTTATTTGTTATGCTAATCAATTTCATGCTTTGAATGAAACGGGTATGAGTTCTAGTATTTGGAACTATAGTGATGAAGCGCATTCTAAGTAGCAACCAAGCAAAGAATAATGAGATCATGCAACGACTTTAGAGAACAAGAATGCACAGATTAATAACTCTCCAAATAAACGTTTAGGCTCAAGTCTCTCAGGGATGTAGCGTTTGCTTGAGTTCCTTCCTTCAAGCATGTTACAAAAACTGATTTTATCCTTTGTGATTACATGTGAATTCGAAAACTATAACTACAACCAAGCATAAACCAAAGAGCAAATCACACGTCCATCATTGTTTGTAACTCTCTTTAACAGTCATGCATTAAAAACCAAATCCTCATCATTGTGTTGGAAGGTACCCTAAGACACAAACAAACACACAAAAACAACTCTTTTTGGCTTTTCAAAACACTTTTTTTTCAATTTTTTTTTTCAAATTTTCGGATTTTTACTTCAACACACACCAAAACAGCTTAAAACGCACTAAAAACACTTAAAAACAGTGAGAACAACATTGGAAGTGATAGGTGATAGAATCCCACGAATTTGTGCATAAAAACACATGTTTACCCCCCCACACTTAAATCAAACATTGTCCTCAATGTTTCACACAAAGACTCACATAAAAGCAAACAAATAACAAGCAACTACGCATGATAAAATAAATAGCAAGGAGAAGGGTTTAGAAACGCAAATCTGGGTTTGGAGTGGAAGTTCCATCTTCTCCTTGTCGAACACATGGGTTGCCTCCCAATAAGCGCTTGCTTTAACGTCTTCCAGCCGGACGATGCTTCCCTTCAAACTTCCCTAGGTCCCACGGCATGGAATTGATCCTTGAATGGAAGGTGATACTTGAAGTAAACCGGCATTGGTTTGAATTCTAGTGTAGGTGCCTGATTCATCAAAATCAGTAAGTTAGTATAAAATGTAATGGAATTTGAAGAAGATGACTTACTTGTTTTGTCCGACAAGAACTCAATGACAAACACCACTCCTTTGAAAGTTTCAGGGATATTGGACTTGGCCAGATTGCATGTGATGGTTATGACTTGTCCAATGTCATCAAATTCAACTTCTTTGGGTTTTGTGGTTTCAAATATGTCCTCTTTGATGCCTTCTACATCTTCTCCAGCCACTACCTTCTCTTGAATCATTCTTCTTGGTTTACAAAGTCCTTTGAAGAATTCAACACCATCTAAAACTTGCTGTGTTGCACCAAGAATTGGAATAGCATTTTGCACCTTTGGGAAGGCTTCCATGATGTCCTTTTTACTCTCTTCTTGGTTGTGAATCAAAAACTTGTGGTGGGTGATTTAGAGGGCATAGGGGGCTGCGGCAAGGGTTGTTCTACCCTTGCCGTGTGCATGTCTTCTTCCTCCTCCTCAATTAGCAGCTCCTCATCCACTTCTAGGCTATGTTTGGACATTTTTAGGTCAGCTCCAACCTCCATAGCACTTCCCCAAGTGATAGCATTATGGATTTCAAAATCTTCCTTCGAGTTTTCAATAGTTGAGTTGGAGAGTTCACTTTGCTCTTGAATTTGTTTCATGAACTCCATAATCTGCCCAATTTGCTCCTCCAATTTACCCAACTTCTTGTCTTGATTTTGTTCGTCCTGCATCAAAGAGGTTAGTAATTGAAAATTTTTATCATTATCCATGGACATACTTGAACTTGATTGGAATTGTTGTGGGGGAGGTTGTGGTGGCTGCATAGGTGTTGTATAGAACTCCTCATATGGTTGCCAATATGCTTTTTGTTGAACCTCCTTGGCTTGATTTTGTGACCCCTGCACCAAAGAATTTAATTCATTAAGAATTTGATTATAATCTATTGACGAACTTGAATTTAATTGAGCATATTGCATATGAAGTTGTGGTGGCTGCATAGGTCTTGAATAGAACTCCTCATATGGCTGCCAATATGCTTCACGTTGAACTTGTTGAGCTTCCCACCACATAGAGTTTGAATGATCCCTCCAATCTCTTTGTGGACATTCATTGGCTTGAAATCCTTGCCTATATGAAGCACCAAATGTAGGGACACTCTGCATTGTGGTCCTTTCGGCATACGGCGACAATTGAGAAGTAAGATTTGCCAATTGAGCTTGAATGCTAGCAAAATCCATATCTTACTTCTCTAGTACCTAAAATCAAAGAAAGAGAACTAAATCAAATATCAAAAGTAACAACAAACAAAGAAAACAACACTAAGTTAGAAACTAAAACGAAAACAACTAAACCAAAAAGAAAAGAACCAAGGGATTAGCAAAGTTGCTAATCCCCGGCAACGGCGCCAAAATTTGATGCGAAAATTAACTTAACACACAAATTAACCCTCTTTTGACAATTGTAGCATATAAATAAGTAGGGATCGTTCTTACACCGGGGATTAGGAGGGCTTGCTAAACACTCTAAACTGACTCAAATAAATAAACTTAATCTTTAAAACACTTAAACTCACTTAAAAAGACTCAAACACGTTCACAAAACTCAAAATAGGCTAAAAACACTCAAAACTGCCTTAAAAACACAATCTGGACAGTTTTGAGCCTAAACACAATTTTGGACGAAAATTGGTTCTAACTTGACTCAAAACTCTTAAAAACACAATCTAAAACATATTTGGACCAATTAGACACTCTAAGACAATTGGGGATTGGGTTTTGGACGAAAATCAAACAAACAAAACGAATATGTAAAATAGGCAGATTTAGGCGAATTTGATAAAATTAAGTGGATGGTGAGATGGCTAGGAGGTTTTTCTCCACACATGGCATACTTGCACATAATACAATTTCCAGTTGCTTAATCAATGAATTCATGAACCTCAACACCCCAAATTAATTAGGTACGCTTAAATTAACTATCAGATTTCCCTTAGGTCATTGAATTGAATGGAATTAGCGCATTGCAATCAAATTATTCCTTAAAAGTTTTCTATATGAAAGCGCATAATAGAAAGACAATCAAAGATCATTAGGTTCTATGGAAATCATAGGTGTTGACGAGGCATTCGTAACTATGAAAGCGCATGATACTTATGCCAAGAATTCACTTATCATAATTGTGACCAACAATCTTAACTACTCATGGATATGAGTTCCCAACGATTAGGTGAAGTTCCCTCATATCCTAGCATCATGTTTATGCATGCAAATCAAGCGTGCACTCTCAATTCATATACATAAGCAAGTTTTAATTAAAATAGATAAGTAAATTGAATTCATCATTCATGAAATCACAACTGAAAGTAATCAAATCATCATGCAAATATAACCATGGTTTCGAAATTCCCCCCTAGCCAAAAGGGGGATTAGTTCCTCATGCTTGCACAACAAAAAGTATTGAATTTAAACATTGAAATCATAAGAAAGAATACACCTAATTGCTCAGCGATCCAAGATGAATTCGATGCACAGATTGGCTCCTCTTCCTCCTCCTTGCTGCGGCACAAAGTTTGGGTGATGGAATTGGTGGTTTTGGATGGTGTTTCCTTGTTTAGAGGGATGGAGGATGGTTGATTATGGTGGGGAAGGTGCGGCAGAGGTGTATGGATGTGTAGGGAGGTCTATGGAGGCTTAGAATGGAGAATGGAGGTGCGGCACAAGGGTTTTCTGTCTAGCATAAGGGGTCTTCCGAATTTATGGCTGAAAATATGTTTATATAGTCCTAGGGTTAATTAGATTAGGGTTACACTTAGCAGATTTTATGGATTAGGTCCCTAGGGTTTGGCACAAGTAAGTTAAATCCACTTAGGAGAGGGTTTGGCCCAATTAGTTTCATAAAAGGATTTGTATACCCAAATCCACAAGGATTAAGGCCTAACAAATCAAAATCCAAAAGGAAAAAGGTTTAGGAAATTCGTCCAAAATTGGGCCTTCTAGAAACTAAGTGTTTTGTGGCTGATTTTGGGTTTTCTAGAAGAAATAAAAGGGGTAAGGGTGTGGCACCCTTTTAGGGTCAGATAAGGCTTCTAGAAATTAGGTTTTTAAGTCCACTTGCAGCTAGGATTAAGGTGGAACAAGATTAGGTTAGGATAAGATAGGATAAGGTTGGATAAGGTTTTGGATAATTGGATAATGTTGGATAAGGTTGGATAAGGTTGGATAATGTTTTGGATAATGTTTCCTCTTTTCTTGCACTTTCCTTATCCACTTTGTCCTTAGCTTAGTTCCTTCCTCTTCTTATCACATTTCCACCTTCTTGAAGTCCAAATTCGTCCATCCATGTTAGCCCACATGCAAGCTCACCACCTAGTGTCCAAAATAGCTCCAAAATGCACCAAAATGCACTTTCTTGATACTTTAACCCATAGGACCTACAAACACACGAAATTGAGTTGTAATACGACATTAACTAAGAAATAATAGCACAAATGCACAAGAATAAGCTAGTTAAGTCGCCTAAATATGCTCCTATCAGGATCGTGACATAATCTTGCAGATTTTGGGAGAGAAAAGGAATTAAACTCACGGCAAGAAAGGGAAAACGAAATCAGGAATGTGCCTTTGACCAAGAATTAAAGGAAACAAGATTTGTGACTGATTTTGGGAAGAATGAGAAAGAATCTCACGGCAAGGAAAAGGGAAAGGATTTTAAAGCCAGAAATTTGGAGAGACAAGGAAGGTAAGGTGCGGCACAATTTAGGACATGTCTAGGGCTTCTACAACATGTGATTTAGGCAACCAACATTATTTGGAAACTTCAAAAATGCACACCTTCACAAATGGAAACTCCCAATAATGGAAACTGGTTTCGAATTCTTGATTCCTCCTTCCTTCGATTCTAGGCTCACTTGGTCTTCAATTTCGTCCAACACTTTGGCTCCAAGCAGAAGCTATCCATCTTTAGCCCAAAAGTGCTCCAAAAGACTCCAAAATGCACTTCTTTGGTCCTTTAGCCCTTAGAACCTGAAAACATACGAAAATGGCTTAAAAGACTTAAAGAACTAAGAAATAACAACGTAAATGCACAAGAACAAGCCAACTAAGTCGCCTAAATATGCTCCTATCAAATTCCCCCACACTTAGCTTTTGCTAGTCCTCGAGCAAAACAAAACAAACAAAGGAACACGAAACGAGACAAAACGAACAAAACACAACCTAAACCTTCCAACATTTGCCTCAGGGATTTCCAATGCACATGACATGTTAAAAATCATGATTCCCACAGATTTTGGTCATCTTTACACTTGAGCACATACTTAATCACAGTCACTACTTACTAGTTCACAATTGATCGATTAAAACAACATTTTGAATGTAGCAACATGCCTTAGAGAATTCCCTCAAGTCCTTACTAGATATGCACTCAATTTTTCACTCAGATTTTCTAACTACACTCCCTATACTAGTTATATGTGAGAAGATTAATGTAGATATGAAAACTAATACTCACATATGTTTTAACAAAGAAAGCACTTTTATGGCGTTATAAGTGAATGTATGAATATGATCTCATGAAAGGAATGCTACTACTTAGATGCAAGAACCATTGACACCATATGCTCATATCAATTCCAAACTCCACATTATTGAACACATAACGATGAAGATTGAAGCATAAGGGTTGAAACGGGGCTAAAGGTGTTTGGCTAACAAAGAAGGGATATGGTGATGCGAACTAAATAAGCACACAAATTAAAACCCTCTTTTGACAATTGTAGTAAAGATGCAAGTAGGGATCGTTCTAGACCGGGGATTAGGAGGGATTACTAAATCACATGGAAACTGACTCAAAAATGTAAAACAAACGTTAAAAACACTAAACTAGACTCAAAGAATGCAAACTAAACAATAAAACACTTAAACAAATCAAAAGACTCAAAGAATGCAAAACACTTATAAACACAAACTAAGACACTTTCTAACTAAATTGGACACTAAAGTAAAGGGGGATTGAGGTTTTGACGAAATTAAACTAAATGCACAAATTACAATTAAAAGGCAGAATGTAAGTATGAATGTGATGAAAATATGGATGGAATGCTAGCTAGAAGGTTCTTCTCCACACATGTCACACTTGCAAACAATTTGATTTTCAATTGGTCTTTCGATGAATTATGAAACTCGACACTCCAAGTTAATTAGGTCCGCTTAAATTAACCTTCAGATTTCCCTAGAATCATTGAATTGGATGAATATGCATCGCAACCAAATTATTCCTAACAAGTTCTCTATATGAACAACATGATAAAGATACAAGTTAGAATCATTACGTTCTTTGGAAATCATAAGCATCGACAAGGCATTTGTAACTATGAAAAGCATGATACTCTTGCCAGGAATTCATTTAACGCGATTGTTTATAAGCAACCTCCACTACTTGTAAATATAAGTTCATAACTATTAGGTGAAATTCACTTATATTCTAGCGTCATATTCATGCATGAAAATTAAGCGTGCACTCTCAACAAACATACATAAATAAGTTATTGATTAAGCAGTTAAACAAATTGAATTCACCATTCATGAAATTCCAACCAAAAGTAATCAATTCATATTGCAAGCATAAACATGGTTTCGAATCACCCCCTAGCTAAGTAGGGGTTTAGCCTCTCATGTTCGCAAAAAGAGAAATACAATTGAATTTAAACATAAAGAACGAAGGATTGGTTACACCTAGAATGCCCAACAAATCCACTTGAATTTCTGCGCATCTAAGTCCTCTTTCCTCTTCTCCTTGCGGCAGCAGAGATGTTGTGTGGTTAATTTGGGTGATTTTCTGGGTTTGGGATGGATTTATGGAAGTGTGGTTGTGGGGCAATGGTGGTGGATGGTGGCTGCAAGGTGGAGATGGCTGCGGCAATGATGGATTGTGGCTGGAATTGAGGAGGAATAGGTGCGGCTGATGGAGAAGATGAATGGGATCAAAAGTTGCGGCTGAGATCCTTTTTTGGTTTTTTTAAGGTCCTTGATTAATGGGAGCCACGGCTTAGAAAGGGAATTAAGTTTTGTGGCTGCATGATGTGAGAAAAAAGGATGGGATTTTTTTGCGGCTGCTAGGTTTTGTGAATGAATGGAATATAATCATCCCCCTAGGGTGCGGCTTAGGTGGTAAGACCTAGGGCTTTCTAAATTTTAAAACCTAATTTATTTTTATTAACTAAAATTCACCTAAAGGCTGCTAGAATTAGGGAATAAAATCAGAAATTAAGAGGGAATAATTAAAGGGTGCGGCTAGGGTTAGGTTAGGAGAGGGAAATAGGGTTTAATTGCACAACATTAGACAAAAGTGCCCCCCCTTGCACGGCAAGGGAAGGAAAGAAGACAAAAAGGCACGGCTTGGGCTATAAAGTAGGCTAGGGCCTTGGTCTTGTGTACTAAAGTGCATACAAGGCCTACAAAGTGGCTAGAAAATACGGACGTTTAGATTAGGAAAGGTTACCAAAACGGGAAACTTAGGGTTAACTTTCCTACTTCAAGTAGGAAACCTTGTTTGAGTAGGATTCCTCGTTTTGGTAAGAATTCATCGTTGGAGTAGGAATTCGTCGTTTCTTCAAATCTTCAACTCATTCATTCCTCTGTCGCTCCAAAAGACTCCAATTTGCATCTTCTTGCACACTTTGGCCTCATAATCTGAAAATACACAAAAATAGCCTTAAACACTAAAATAGCTAAGTAAACACAACATAAATGCACGAGAACAAGCTAATTAAGTCGCATGAATATGCTCCTATCATATGGAAAACAAAAGTACTTAAAGAAATAGTGAGCAAAGCATTTGAATCAACTTAGAATTCACTTTTGAATGAAAACTCAACTTTTGAACAAAAAGGGAAAATTTAGACAATTTAGGGCCAGATTTGGTGTTTTGGACCCTTTTCTTCAACATTCAACACTTAATCACTCATTCTTACATCTTTTCAAGCTCTTTTTCCTTTCTTTCTTTCTTTTCTTTTCTGTTTTTCTTTTTCATACGTTTTTCACAACTTCTTCTTTTCTTTTGAATCTCAAAACATACATATAAACTTAAGAACAAACATTCCCTCCCCCACACTCATTTTCTTGCATAATGTAACTCAAAAGGAATTCATTTAAGTCATGCTTACTCTCTTTTAAGAACAAGGGTGTGGACTGTCCTAAACTAGGCTAGGTGAGGATAATGTGGGTTAACAAAGAATAAAGGCTCAACGGGGTTAAAACTTACAAAATATACGAAATATGGGAAGTAAGGCTATTTGGCTATGGTGGCAACTACACAACTTCATCTTGATATGTGTTATGCAATTCAATGTCATGCTTTGAATGAAACGGGTATAAGTTCTAGCATTTAGTTCTATCATGATACAATTGCATTCTAAGTAGCAACCAAGCAAGGAATAATGAGATCATGCAACAACTTTAGAAAACAAAGAATCACAGATTATAACTCTCCAAAGAAGGTAATGGCTCGAGTCTCACAGGGATGTAGCGTTATTATGAGTTCCTTCCTTCAAGCATGTTACAAAAACTGATTTTTCCTTTATGATTGCATGTGAATTCATAAATTATAACCACAATCAAGCATAACCCAAAGAGTAAATCAAACTTTCATCCATGTTTATAACTCTCTTTAACAGCCATGTAATTACAAACCGAATCCTCATCATTGTGTTGGAAGGTACCCTAAGACACAAACAAACACACAAAAGCAACTCTTTTTGGGTTTTTCAAACAATTTTTCAAATTTTTATCACATTTTCGGAGTTTTACTTCAAGGCATCATAAAACACATTAAAACACTCTAAAAACACTTAAAACAGCAAGAAACAACATTATAAGTGATAGGTGAATAACTTCCACGAATTTCAAACAAAAACAGATTGTTCACCCCCCCCCCCCACACTTAAATCAAACATTGTCCTCAATGTTTCAAGCATAAACTAACATGCAAACAGATAAACAAACAAATCAACAAACTGAGCACAAATAACAGAATATAAATAACAAAGAGAAGGGTTGAGGAACGCAAATCTGGATGTGAAGCGATGTTTAAGCTTTTCCTTTGTCGAACGCATGGGTTGCCTCCCAAGAAGCGCTTGCTTTAATGTCGTGCAGCTGGACGAACACCTCCATCAAGCTTTAAGGGAAGCCACGGCATGGAGGGGTGTTTCCTCCACCACATGCCCTTCAACACTTTCATAATATGGCTCAATGATTGGGAGGGGGTAGTGATCCTCCCTGATGGTGGTGTTTTGGTTTCGAAAGTCCATGTAAATGCTCCCACCACCTTTAAATCGGTTGGGCACCTGCACCAAAGAAGGTAACAACCTATTAATTGAAATGGGAATTGAAATTGGGATCGAAGACTTACAAACATATTGTGGTGAAGGGTCAAAATCGGCAGCCCTATCAACAATGTCATCATGGCTACTTTCGGCCATATTGGGTGGTTGTAGGGCAATCACTCCAAGTTCTTCTCCAATGGTGGTTCTTGATACATCCTTCGTGATAAGTGTGGATCCTTTCGGCCCTATGTCCTTATGCACATCCGGATCCTTGCATTTAGGGGGCAGTTTCCTTTGCAAGATGGCTGAGACGTTTTCACCCACTTGTACAACCTCCTTGGTCGAAATCTTCCTCTTATTAGTGCAAAGTTCCTTCAAGAACTTGGCGTACCTCGGGACTTGCTTGATTGCATCCAAAAGAGGGATATTGACTTGAACTTTTCGAGATGTCTCGAGAATGTCCTTTTCTGCTTCCTCTTTCTTTGGTTGCATGAACTTGCTAGGAAAAGGCACATTCGGAGGAAAAACATTAGTGGGAACTGAACTTGACACGTTTTTACCTTTAATGGACTGATTTGAGGTCTTAGAATCATTCAAGGCCTGCGGCAAAGGTGTTTCCACCTTTGCCGTGGGTAGGCTTTGTTCCTCTTCTTCGATTCTCAACTCTTCCTCCTCATTGGAACGTGGTTTGGATGGTCCGTGGTCAGATCCAACTTGCTTCCCACTTCGCAAACTTATGGCTTTTGCAGATTCGAATCCACCTTTCGGATTCACCTGCGTCGAACGTGGTAACTTACCTTGTTCTCTACTAAATTGCCCCATGAATTCAGCCATTTGTCCCACTTGTCTCTTCAACTCAGTCACCTCTCGAGCTTGATTTTGCACCTCATTGGCGTAATTGTGCATGTCTTTTGTTTGTTTTTCTTGCCCCTGCGCCAATGTAGTTAGCAATTGAATAACTTGAGAATTATCAAAAGACGAACCTGAGTTGTTTTGGGACGATGGTGGCTGGTTGGATTGGTATGGCCGTGGAAACCCAGGGGGATTTTGTTGAAATCCCCTTTGTTGTGCAGATTGTTGGGGCTCTCTTCACCCGGGGTTGTAGGTGTTGGAGTACGGATCATATTTGGGTTGGTTTTGGCCTTGGAAACCAATGGCATTGGCAGATTCCCATCCTCCATTCTCTATCAACTGAGGGCATGTCTCGGATGGATGCCCCTGCATTGAACACACGCCACATATTTGGTTTTCTTGTGGTTTTGACCCCTTGACAACCTGAGACACAAGAGAAGTAAGATTAGCCAATTGTGATTGAATGTCAGAAATTGCACTTACCTCATTTACACTTTGTTGCCGTGGCCCCTCTCTTTGGCCAACACCTTCATATTGTTGAGCATTGTGTGCTCGGTTTGCAATTAGAGTTTTGGCATCCACCGGAGTCTTGTCCATTAATGCACCACCCACCGAGGCATCTAGCATTTGACGTTCCATGGGAAGGAGTCCCTCGTAGAAATATTGAATGAGCAGCTCCACTTTCATTTGATGTTGTGGACATGAAGCAACAAGTGATTTAAAACGTTCATAATAAGATGGAAACGACTCACCTTGATTTTGTTGGATGCCACTAATCCGTTTCCTCAAGAGAATGATCTTTGCAGTGGGAAAGAATTTCTCTAAGAATGCACGTTTCATACTTTCCCAAGAATTGACAGTTCCGGGGGCCAATTCATACAACCAATCTTTGGCCTTGTCCACGAGGGAGAATGGAAAGGCCTTCATCTTCAAAATACTCCCATCCATGTTGATGGGTGTCATACTTGAGCAAACTACTTCAAATTCCTTAAGATGTTTGTTAGGATCTTCCATGGATAGCGCATGGAATTTAGGAATATGATGTAATAAACTAGACTTAAGTTCAAATTCGTCCGTCTTACCTTGACCTGCCGCGGGGTATTGTATGCATAAAGGAACGGCATTGTCCATACCTGAGGCAGAAAGCTCTTTGATGGTTCGATTGTCCACGACCATGGTTTGTACTTCCTCCACAAACTGTGTCGTGGCCTCTCCTTCCTCACCTCCTTCGTCAAACTCGGATGTAGAGCTAAAAGACGGTGGGTTAGGGTTTTGTTGATTCTTTTGCTTCCTCAAGGTCCGCTCAAAATCGTCGTCAAAGTCAAGGATGTGCTTACGAACAGGTTTTGAACTCTTAGTCATAAACTAGGACCTAGAAACAAGAACAAAAATAAGGTCAGTAACTAAAACGAAAATATATGAAAAAGAAATAAAAGAATTAACGAGGGATTAGCAAAGTTGCTAATCCCCGGCAACGGCACCAAAATTTGATGCGAAAATAGTTAAGCACACAAATTAACCCTCTTGTTGTCAAATTGTAGTAAGGATGCAAGTAGGGATCGTTCTGGACCGGGGATTAGGAGGGCTTGCTAAAACCTCTAAACTGACTCAAAAACATAAAGACAAAGTTGAAAACGTTCACAAAGACTCAAAGGACTCGAAACAAGTTCAAAAGACTCAAAACTGCCTAAAAACACTAACTAGGCAGTTTCTGACTCTAAGCACAATTTTGGACGAATTTTAGATTATGGTTTGATTCAAAACACTTTAAAACACAAACTAAACAGATTCTAAACACTATAAAACAAGAAAGTAAAGGGGGGGTTTTGATTTGACGAAAATTGAAATAACAAAACAAGTTATAAAACTAGGCAGATTGTAAACGAATTTTTGGAAACAAGATGATGGATGGATTAGTTAGAGGTCCATTCTCCACACATGACACATTTGTATATGAATCGATTTTCCAATTGCTTTTCACTAACTATGATGCTCAACACCCCAAGTTAACCGTAATGCACTAATTAACCCTCAGATTTCCTTATGTCATTGAATTGGATGATGCATGCAACAATTCAAATTATTCTCCAACGGTCCTCAACATGAATGCATAGAAGAGATACAGTGAGAGATCATTATGCTCTATGAAAATCATAAGTGTTGACGAGGCAATTGTAACTATGAATGCATGATACTCTTGCCAAGAATTCAATTAACGCGGTTGTGACTAGCAACCTTCACTACTCATGTTTATAAACTTGTGACGATTAGGTGAAACTCATTTATAAACTAGCATCAAGTTCATGCATGAAAACTAAGTATGCATCCTTAATCAGCATACAAGAACAAGTTTTGAATAAAACAGATAATTGAATTGCAATCACAACTTAACAAATCACAATTGGAAGAAATCAATTCATATCTCAAACATGTTTATGGCTTCAAACTTTCCCCTAACTAATTAGGGGTTTAGCCACTCATGATTACAGCAAACTCAGAAAGTAATAACAAAGTAAACATTGAAAACAAGAACGAAGTACACCTAAGAACGCCCCAATCTGCAAGCATGAAACGTTCAAGGCCTCCTTCCTCTCCTAATTGCTGCGGCACAAGGGTCTAAGGATGTGTATAGATGAGTGGTGGTGCGGCAAGGGGTTGTGAAAGGTCAGAAATTGTCAAGGGTTTAGAAGGAAGCTGCGGCAAGGTATAGAATTGTGTCCAAGGGATGTCGAATGGTCAATCTCCCCTAATCTGACCCTCAAACCCTTTATTAAGGCACGGCAAGGCTTGCATAGGAAATAAGTAAGTGTTTAATTCCCCCAAATCAATTCTAAGAATCAGGAATTAAGTTAAATCCCTCTAGAATAGGTAATTGAAATCAGGAATTAAGGAAAAAGGCTAAGTCTTGCGGCCAAGGGAGGAAAAGAAGGGGAAAGTGCAATTAAACTTGCAGATTTTTTAGTGAAAGGGAATGTATAGGTGCGGCTCAGACTTTTAAGAAAGGGATCGTGACATAATCTTGCAGATTTTGGGAGAGAAAAGGAATTAAACTCACGGCAAGAAAGGGAAAAAGAAATCAGGAATGTGCCTTTGACCAAGAATTAAAGGAAACAAGATTTGTGACTGATTTTGGGAAGAATGAGAAAGAATCTCACGGCAAGGAAAAGGGAAAGGATTTTAAAGCCAGAAATTTGGAGAGAAAATGAAGGTAAGGTGCGGCACAATTTAGGACATGTCTAGGGCTTCTACAACATGTGATTTAGGCAACCAACATTATTTGGAAACTTCAAAAATGGACACCTTCACAAATGGAAACTCCCAATAATGGAAACTGGTTTCCAATTCTTGATTCCTCCTTCCTTCGATTCTAGGCTCACTTGGTCTTCAATTTCGTCCAACACTTTGGCTCCAAGCAGAAGCTATCCATCTTTAGCCCAAAAGTGCTCCAAAAGACTCCAAAATGCACTTCTTTGCTCCTTTAGCCCTTATAACTTGAAAACATACGAAAATGGCTTAAAAGACTTAAAGAACTAAGAAATAACAACGTAAATGCACAAGAACAAGCCAACTAAGTCGCCTAAATATGCTCCTATCATAGGTTTAAGCCTTTTGAGCCTTATTTAGCCTATTTTCTTGGTTAACCACATTATCCTCACCTAGCCTAGATTAGGACTATCCATGGATAATGATCAAAATTTTCAATTACTAACTTCTATGGCGCAGGGAATGCAAAATAAGGGCAAAAGGGATAATGAATTAGAGAAGCAAGTAGGGCAGATTGCAGAGTTCATGGCCCAATTCAGAGAACAAGGCAAGTTGCCTAGTTCAACCGTTGTCAACCCAAAAGGAAGATTCGAATCTGCCAAAGCAATCATGCTGTGAAGTGGAAAACAAGTTGGAACGGCCTCACTACCATTTAAAACAACCCCAATTGAGGACGAAAAGTTGCAATTCGAGGAGAAGGAATAAGAGCAAGCCACGGCAAGGGTAACACTACCCATGCCGCAGCTACCCAAACAACCCCATTCGGCTTCCAAAGGTAAGGAGGTTCCAAATTCGATTAGTTCTAATGTTATTCCTCCAAATGTACCATTTCCTCGTAGATTCATGCAATCAAAGAAGGAGGAGGCTGGAAAGGATATTTTGGAGACATTTAGAAAAGTACAAGTCAATATACCACTTTTGGATGCAACTAAGCAAGTTCCAAGGTATGCTAAGTTTTTAAAAGAACTTTGCACTACTAGGAAGAGAATCTCGAGCAAAGAGGTTGTAAAGGTAAGTGAAAATGTCTCAGCCATCTTACAACATAAAATGCTCCCTAAATGCAAAGATCCGGGTAGTTTTACAATTCCTTGTGTTATTGGCAATAATTGTTTTGAACATGCCATGCTAGACTTAGGTGCATCTATTAATGTCATGCCTTACTCAATTTATGCATCTATGAACCTAAGTGAGTTAAAAAATGATGGTGTGATTATTCAATTGGCCGATAGATCTAATGCCTATCCAAAGGGTGTTTTGGAAGATGTTTTAGTGCAGGTCAATCATTTAATCTTTCCGGCAGATTTTTATGTGCTTGAAATGGAAGACTCGGTTCATTCTCCACCCTTGCCCATCCTACTTGGAAGACCATTCATGAAAACAGCTCAAACAAAGATTGATGTGGCCAAGGGCGTATTAACAATGGAGTTTGGTGGTGATATAATTAAATTCAATGTTTATGAATCTATTAAGAAGCTTAATGATGTTCGTTCTTGTTTTGCCATTGATGTGCATAAGGATATAGGGTAGGAACAATCCACACCTATCAAGAATGATGCATCAAGAACCACCATTGAAGAGGGAATTGGAGTGGTTGCCCTAAAACCACCCAATCTGGCCGAGAGTAGCCATAGTGACATTGTTGATAGGGCTGCCACTTTTGAGCTTCCATCACAATATGTTTGTAAGTCTCCAATCTCAATTCCAATTCCCATTTCAACTAATAAGTTGTTACCTTCTTTGGTGCAGGTACCCAATCGATTTCAAGGTGGTGGGAGCATTTACATGGACTTTAGGAACCAAAACACCACAATCAGGGAGGATCACTATCCCCTTCCATTCATAGAGCCATACTATGAGAATTTCAAGGAGCATGTTGTGGATGATGTACCTCTTCATGCCGTGGGCTCCAATGAAGCATAAAATGAGGTATCGTCTGGTTGGAAGACGTTAAAGCAAGCGGTTCTTGGGAGGCAACCCATGCATTCAACAAGGAGAAGATGGAACTTCCACTCCAAACCCAGATTTGCGTTTCTAAACCCTTCTCTTTGCTGCTTTATTTTATCATGCTTAGTTGTTTGTTATTTGTTTGCTTTTCTGTGAGTCGTTGTGTGAAGCATTGAGGACAATGTTTGATTTAAGTGTTGGGGGGTAAACAAGTGTTTTTATGCAAATTTGTGGGATTCTATCACCTCTCACTTCTAATGTTGTTTCTCACTGTTTTTAAGTGTTTTTAGTGCATTTTGAGCTGTTTTAGTGTGTTTTGAAGTAAAAATCCGAAAATTTGAAAAAAAAAATTGGAAAAAGTGTTTTGAAAAAGCCAAAAAGAGTTGTTTTTGGGTGTTTGTTTGTGTCTTAGGGTACCTTCCAACACAATGATGAGGATTTCATTTTTAATGCATGATTGTTAAAGAGAGTTACAAACAATGTTGGAAGTTTGATTTGCTCTTTGGTTTATGCTTGGTTCTAGTTATAGTTTACGAATTCACATGTAATCACAAAAGATAAAATCAGTTTTTGTAACATGCTTGAAGGAAGGAACTCAAACAAATGCTACATCCCTGAGAAACTTCAGCCTAAACATTTATTTGGAGAGTTAGTAATCTGTGCATTCTTGTTTTCTAAAGTCGTTGCATGATCTCATTATTCTTTGCTTGGTTGCTACTTAGAATGTGTTTCATCATTATAGATCCAAATACTAGAACTCATACCCGTTTCATTCAAAGCATGAAATTGATTAGCATAACAAATAACAAGATGAAGTTGTTTAGTTTAAGCTCAGAGCCAAAAAGCCTTACCCCTTTGCATATGTATTGTAGGATCAGCCCCTTTAAGCCTTATGTAGCCTATTTTCTTTGTTAACCACATCCCCCTTACCTAGCCTAGAATAGGACTTTCCATACCCTTGTTCTTGAAGTATAGTGGAGCATGACTTAGAAGGAATTCCTTTTTAGCGACATTATTGTAGAAAACAAGTGTGGGGGAAGGGATTTTTGTGTGTATGTGTGTGCCAAAGTCTTAAAGGAGGCATGGGAAAAAAAGGAAAAAAAATAAAAATAAAAAAAAATAAAAAAATGTGAAAAAGAAGAAAAAGAAGAAGAAAAGAAAGAAAAGGAGTTGAAAATAAGTGAGAATGAACTCACAAGTGTTGATTGTTGAAGAAAGGGTCCAAAAAGTTTGAATATTGCCCTAAGTTTCGTGCGAATTCCCCTTGGGTGTTCAAAGTTGATTTTTGCATTCTAAAGTGAATTCTAAGTGCCTACTTCATTACTTTGCTCACTATTGCTTTAAGAACGTTTGTTTATCCTTTACCTTTCGTTGATAGCCAATACCTTAGCCCCGTTACAACCCTTAGACTTCTATCTTGAATGTTATGTATTTCAATATGTGGAGTTTAAAATTGGTTTGGGCATATGGTATCCCTGGTTCTCGCGTCTAAGTAGTAGCATTCCATTCATGAGATCATATACATGTCATTGTCATAATTCTAGAAAATGCTTTCCTTGTTATAACATATGTGAGTGTTCGTCTACATGTTTACATCAATCTTCTCACATATACCTAGTGTAGGCAGTGTAGTCAAAAAATCTGTGTGAAAATTGAGAGTACATCTAGTAAGGAATTGAGGGAATTCTCTAAGGCGTGTTACTTGATAGGAGCATATTTACGCGACTTAGTTTGCTTGTTTTCGTACATTTATGTTATTAGTTCTTAGTTATTTTAGTTCTTTAAGCTTCTTTTGTGTGTTTTCAGGTTCATAAGACGTATTTGGCGAAATGATGCATTTTGGAACCTTTTGGAGCACTTTTTGGCACAAATTGGATAGCTTATGCTTGGAGCAAAAGGAATGGACAAAATTGAAGAGTTGATGTCGCAAGGATTCCTACTACGACGAGGATTCCAATTACGAGAAGGTTTCCATATTGAAGGAGGTTTCCCACTCACATGAGGATTCCTAGTTGGATGAGGATTCCTAATCACACAAGGATTCCTACTTGAAGTAGGAAAGTTAAGTCAAAGTTTCCTATTTTGGTTGACCTTTCCTAAATCAAGAACGCTCTAAGTTTTAGCACTTAAGATGGCTCCCGAGCACCCTTGTTCAACAAACAAAGGTTTTTTGCAAATTTTCCCTTCCTTGCCGTGCAAAGAAGGTGGTTTCCCTTTCTTTGTGCAAACTTCCCTATTTTTCATATGTGTTAGGACCTTTCCCTTATTCTAACAAACTCTTATTTCCTAGTTTAATTCACTTTCCTAGTTCTAAAACCTTCCCTAAAGTCCTAATTTCTGATTTCTTGCAAGGAATTGACTTTTCCTTCCTTCTTTTGCACCAATTTCGTTTCTTACCTTAAATCCCCTTTCCTTGCTGTGCAAGGGGTTTCATTTCTGTTTCCTTGCAAAGCAAGGACATTCCTTATTTGTTTAAATTCGTGCATCCCCTTTTTCTGATTTTATTTGGACTTTATTCACTTACCTTTTCTATTTAGACTAGGAAATCTGAATCAAAACTTAATTAGGTATGTTATTAACTTCCTAAAACACATATAATCAGCCTTTGGCCGAACCCTAGAGTAGGATTCACACAGAAATTCGTCCATGCACTCACACACACATTCATTCATCCCAAAACACCAATCTGCACTCCAGAAACACAACCAGCCGCACCACCTTCTTCCACCCTCTTTGCCGAGTTCTCCACCACCTTCCAACCATCAAACACTCATCCACACCCAACCTACACCCCTTTCCGTGCCTCTACACCCCCCAAAATCCATTCTACATCATCAAAACAGCCCAGAAACCATCACAACCCAATCTGCCGCAAGCAAGGGAAAGGAGACAGATTCACTCAATTGTTTAGCTCTTCATTCTGAGTTGTTGAACAATTTTAGGTGTATTCTATCTTATATTTCAATGTCTAATTCATGTAATCTTTGTTTTTCTTTGAGAATGATTGGCTAAATTCGTTTTGGCTAAGGGTGTATTCGAAACCATGATTATATATGTGAAATAAGTTGATTACTTCCAGTTATCGTTGCATAAGTCGTGAATACAATTTGCTTAACCGTTTGATTTAGAACTTATTCTTGTATGTTGATTGAGAGTGCACGCTTAATTTGCATGCTTGGATTTGGTGCTAGGATATAAGTTTGTTTCACCTAATCGTTATGAATTTATATTCACAAGTAGTGAAGGTCACTAGTCACGATCATGTTAAGTAGATTCCTGGCAAGAGTATCATGCTTTTCATAGTTACAAATGCCTTGTCGATGCTTATGATTTCCAAAGAACGTAATGATTCTAACTTGTGTCTTTATCATGCTGTTCATATAGAGAACTTGTTAGGAATAATTTGTTTGCGATGCATATTCATCCAATTCAATGATTCTAGGGAAATCTGAAGGTTAATTTAAGCGGACCTATTTAACTTGGAGTGTCGAGGTTCATAACTTATTGAATTGATAACTGGAAATTGATTTACATTGCATATATTTCATGTGTGGAGAAGAACCCCTTAGCTATTCCATCATCCATTGATTCATCGCAATTTGTTTTACAATCTGTTTTCTTTACAATCTGTCCATTTAATTTAATTTCGTCCAAACACAATCCCCCCATATTTTGTTAAGTCTTAGTCATTACAATCTGTCTTATTTTGTGTTTTTAAGTATTTGGAGTCACAAACACCTTCAAATTCGTCCAAATCTGCCTAGTTTACATTCTTGTTTTGTTTGTTTGATTTTCGTCCAAAACCAAATCCCCAATTGTCTTAGAGTGTCTAATTGGTTCAATTATGTTTTAGATTGTGTTTTTAAGAGTTTTGAGTCAATTTAGAACCAATTTTCGTCCAAGTTAGTGTTTAGGCTCAAAACTGCCCAGTTTGTGTTTTTAGGCAGCTTTGAGTGTTTTTAGCTTATTTTGAGTCTTGTGAACCTGTTTTGAGTTTTTTTTAAGTGAGTTAAGTGTTTTAAAGGTTAGTTTTATTTATTTGAGTCAGTTTAAAGTGTTTAGCACCCCTAGTTAATCCCCGATTAGAACGATCCCTACTTACATCATTACTACAATTGTCACAAATTGGGTTTAATTTGTGTGTCACATTCGTAACGCATCATTACTACATTCAAACTGTTGTTTTAATTGATTAAATGTGAGCTATTGAATGGTGACTATGATTAAGTATGCTCGAGGGTAAGGATTGCTTAAATTTATGTGAGTATCTTTGACATGTCATGTTTCATTGGAAATCCCTGAGGCAAACGTTGGAAGGTTTAGATTATATGTTTTGTTTCTTTTGTTTGTTTGTTTTGCTTGAGGACTAGCGAAAGCTAAGTGTGGGGGAATTTGATAGGAGCATATTTAGGCAACTTGGCTAGCTTATTCTTGTGCATTTGTTTTATTATTTCTTAGTTAATGTAGTATTTCAACTCATTTTCGTGTGTTTGTAGGTCCAAAGGGTTAAAGTACCAAGAATGAGTAGTTTTGGGCACTAAATGGATAGCTTGTGAATGGGCCAACATGGATGGACGAATTTGGAGTTCAAAAGGCTAGAAATCTGATAAGAAGATGAAGAAATTACACTCAAGACAAAGTGGATAAGGAATTAGCTCAAAAGAGGAAACATTATCCAAAACCTTATCTTATCTTATCCTATCCTAACCTAATCTTGTTCCACCTTAATCCTAGTTGCAAGTGGACCTACAAAACATGATTTCTAGAAGCCTTATCTAACCCTAAAAGGGTGCTGCATCCTTCCCCCTTTTATCTCTTCTAGAAAACCCAAAATCAGCCACAAAACACCTAGTTTCTAGAAGGCCCAATTTTGGACGAAGTTCCTAAACCTTTTTCCTTTTGGATTCTAATTAATAGGGCCTCATTCCTTGTGGATTTGGGTTACACAAATCCTTTTATGAAACTAATTGTGCCAAACCCTCTCCTAAGTGGATTTAACTCACTTGTGCCGAACCCTAGGCCCTAATCCAATAAATTTGCTAAGTGTAACCCTAATCTAATTAACCCTAGGACTATATAAACATATTTCCAGCCACAAATTCGTTTGAACCCTTTATGCCATTCAGAAACTCCTTGCCGCAAGCCCTAGCCTCCATTCTCTATCATCCCAACAATCCCAACACCTCCATACACAATGTGCCGCACCCTACCACCATAATCAGCCATCATTCATCATCCCAAGCAAGAATACATCGTTCATAACCCCCAAAACCATCACCCACATCTTGTGCCGCAGCAAGGAAGAAGCAGGAGAGCCCTAGACGTGCATGCCATTCGACTTGGAGTTGCTGGAACGTTTTAGGTGTAATCTTTCTTGTGTTTCAATGTTTAAATCCAATAATCTTTGTTTTGCGAGTATGAGGAACTAATCCCCTTTTGGCTAGGGAGAATTTCGAAACCATGGCTATATTTGCATTATGATTTGATTACTTCCAGTTGTGATTTCACGAATTGTGAATTCAATTTACTTATCTATTTGAATTAAAGCTTGTTTGTGTATGTGGGTTAAGAGTGCACACTTAATTTGCATGCATAAATCTGATGCTAGGATATAAGGAAACTTCACCTAATTGTTCGGAACTTATATTCATAAATAGTAAAGGTTGTTAGTCACAATCATGTTAAGTAAATTCTTGGCATAAGTATCATGCACTTTCATAGTTACGAATGCCTTGTCAACACTTATGATTTTCATAGAATTTAATGATCTTTGATTGTTTCTTGATTATGCGCTTTCATGTAGAGAACTTTTGAGGAATAATTTGATTGCAATGCGTTAATTCCATTCAATTCAATGACCTAAGGAAAATCTGAGAGTTAATTTAAGTGTACCTAATTAACGTGGGGTGTTGAGGTTCATGATTCATAGAATAAGCAACTGGAGATTGTTTTGTATGCAAGTATGTCATGTGTGGAGAAAGACCTCCTAGCTAGCCCATCATCCATTTATTTCCACCAAATTCGTGTAAATCTGCCTAGTTCTAATTTCTGTTTTGTTTACTTTATTTTCGTCCAAAACCAAATCCCCATTTATTTTAGAGCGTCTAATTAGTTAAAATTTGTTTTAAATTTTGCTTTCAAGTGTTTTGAGTCAAGTTAGAATCAAAATTCGTCCAAAATTGTGTTTAGAGTCAAATCTGCCCAATTTGTGTTTTTAGGCAGTTTTGAGTGTTTTTAGCTTATTTTGAGTCTTGTGAACTTGTTTTGAGTCCTTTAAGTTGAGTTAAGTGTTTTAAAGGTTAGTTTTATCTACTTGAGTCAATTTAAAGTGTTTAGCAATCCCTCCTAATCCCCGGTTTAAGAACGATCCCTACTTATATATATACTACAATTGTCGAAAGAGGGTTAATTTGTGTGTTAAGTTAATTTTCGCATCATGCATCAATCCTTCACCATAACACACCACAACCCAACTTCACACCCTTACACCCTTATGCCGTAGCCTAGTAAGGAAGAAGGAAAGGAGAGGCAGCCTTGGATGTTTTTGGCTATTCAAGTTGGATTGTTGGAACGTTTTTAGGTGTAATCTATCTTTTGTTTTCAATGTTTAATTTAAATTCTCTTTGTTTTTCTGTGAACATGAGAGGCTAAACTTATTTGAGCTAGAGGACACTTTGAAACCATGATTATATTTGCGATATGAATTGATTAATTCCAGTTGTGATTTCATAAATTCTGAATGCAATTTACTTAACCGTTTGATTAAGGACCTATTCTTGTATGTTGATTAAGGAGGCCTACTTAGTTTGCATGCTTGAATTTGATGCTAAAATATAAGGGAGTTTCACATAATCGTTACAAACTTATTCACAAGTAGTAAAGGTTGCTGGTCACAATCATAGTTACGAATGCCTTGTCAATGCTTATGATTTTGATCTGAAATATTCTAACACTAAAATTAAAACCCTATGATCGTAGTATGTGTAAGTAGGGATTGTTCTAGGCGGGGGATTAGAAAGGATGCTAATCTACTCTAAACTGACTTAAAAAGGCAAAACTAAACTTAAAAACACTTAACTAGACTTATATGACTCAAAACAAACTAAAAAGACTCAAAACAGCACAAAACAATCAAATAGACTCAAACTAGACTCTAAGGTAAAAAATAAGTAGATTGTAAACTTAAACTAAGTTGCACGAAATTGGGTGAAATGTGGGCGAATGGCTAGCTAGAGGTTTGTAGGGATCATTCTAGACCGGGGATTAACTAGGTATGCTAATCAACACAAATAAGACTCAAAATCACTAAACTACACTCTATAAACTCAAAACTAACTTAAAACACTTAAAACAGCAACAAACAATAAAAAAGACTCAATTCTAGACCTAACAAGTGATTTTGACGAAAATAGAACTTAACTTGACTCAAAAGACTAAAAGAAAACAGATTTTGACTCAAATAACAAGACTAAACGAAAGGGGGATTTTTTTTTTTTTTTTTGACGAATTTAAGACTTAAAGCAGAAACTTTGTATAAAACACTTTGCAAAAACGAATTTGGGTGAATTAAATGGGTGAAAGGCTAGTTAGAGGGCCCTTCTCCACACATGATATATGCATATGAACCAATTTCCAGTTATTATTCCTTTAGACTATGAATGACAATGCCCCAAGTTAGTTGCATCGCACAACTAACCATCAAATTTTTCTTATTCCATTGAATTGAATGAATACGCATTACAATCAAATTATCTTTCTCAAGTCCTTTATATGAAATGCATAATAAAGATACATATTAAAAGTCATTAAGTTTTGTAAAAATCATAAGCATTGACAAGACATTCATCACTATGAAACGCATGAGACTCATACCAAGGATTTACTTAACACGATTGTGACTAGCAACCTCCACTACTTGTGAATATAAGTGAATAACTATTACATGAGACTCCCTTATACTCTAGCATCAAATTCATGCATGCAAATTAAGTGTCGACCCTCAACCAACACACATAACAAGTTTTAATAACTTAGATAAGCAAATCACATTCATGCCTTAAGAAATAATAACTGGACGTAATCAATTCATATAAAACAGATAATCATGGCTTCGAATTCACCTCTAACTAAAATTAAGTTAGTTCCACATGTTCATCATAATTGAAAACCAAATTAATATAAACATCAAACTAAAACTAAGGATAGAAAGAACCAAGAAACGCTCCACACTCCAATGGCATGCACGGTACTCCCTTGGATGGCAGATTGCACAAGTCTTCTTCTCCTTCCTTCCTTGCTTGTGGCACTAGGGTGGTGTGATGTAAATTGTAGTGTTTGATGGCTGAATGTATGAATGAATGAATGAGTGAATGGATCCATTGAATGGTGCGGCAAAGGCTTCTATTTATAGGCTAAGTTATGCACAATTTTTGAAGGAAAAGGATTGCACAATCCAATGGAAAAAGGGTTAAGTCTTGGCAGAAACCAAAAGGGAATGGGATAGGGGATACATGGTGATCTGATAAATAATAGCACTCAAATTAAACCCTAATTTTGACAATTGTAGTAAAGATGTAAGTAGGGATCGTTCTAGGCCGGGGATTAGGAGGGATTGCTAATCTACTCTAAACTGACTCAAAAACATAAAACTAACTTAAAAACATTTAAATAGACTCAAAGACTCTTAATTAGACTTATAAAACTCAAAACAAACTAAAAAGACTCAAAACAGCACAATACTAGCAAATAGACTCAAACTAGACTCTAAAGGTTTATTTGGATGAATTCTAACTCTAACTTGACTCAAAACACTTAAAAACACAACTTGGACAGATTCTAACTACTTTGACACAACAAAGTGAAGGGGGAATTGGTTTTGACAAATTTAAAGTGAAACAAATAGATTTAAAGACTTAAACAAAGTTTGGACGAATTTGGGGAAACTATAGATGATAAGCTAGCTAAAGAGTGATGCGAAAATTAACTTAACGCACAAATTAACCCTCTTTTGACAATTGTAGCATATAAGTAAGTAGGGATCCTTCTTAAACCGCGGATTAGGAGGGATTGCTAAACACTTTAAACTGACTCAAATAAATAAAACAAAGCTTTTAAACACTTAACTCAACTCAAAAGACTCAAAACAAGTTCACAAGACTCACAATGAGCTGAAAACACTCAAAACTACCTAAAAAACACAAACTGGGCAGATTTGACTCTAAACACAAAATTGGACGAAATTTGGTTCTAACTTGACTCAAAACTCTTGAAAACACAATCTAACACATATTCTAACTAGTTAGACACTCTAGAATAAATGGGGATTTGGTTTTGGACGAAAATAAAATAAACAAAACAAGGCTTTAAACTAGGCAGATTTGGACAAATTTGATAGAATTAAGTGGATGGTAGGCTAGCTAGGAGGTCTTTCTCCACACATGGCATACTTGCATACAAAACAATCTCCAGTTGCTTATTCAATGAATCATGAACCTCAAAACCCCAAGTTAATTAGGTACGCTTAAATTAACTCTCAGATTTTCCTTAGGTCATTGAATTGAATGGAATTAGCGCATTGCAATCAAATTATTCCTCAAAAGTTCTCTACATGAAAGCGCATAATAGAGAAACAATCAAAGATCATTAAATTCTATGAAAATCATAAGTGTTGACAAGGCATTCGTAACTATGAAAGCGCATGATACTTATGGCAAGTATTTACTTAACATGATTGTGACTAACAACCTTAACTACTCATGAATATAAGTTCCCAACGATTAAGTGAAGTTTCTTTATACCTTAGCATCAGATTTATGCATACAAATTAAGTGTGCACTCTCAATTCATATACATAAACAAGTTTTAATTCAAATAGATAAGTAAATTGAATTCACCATTCATGAAATCACAAATGGAAGTAATGAAATCATAATGCTAATATAGCCATGGTTTTGAAATTCCCCCTAGCCACAAGGGGATTAGTTCCTCATACTCGAAAAGCAAAGATTCTTGAAATTAAACATTGAAAACATAAGAAAGATTACACCTAAACATTTCAGCAATTCCAGGTTGAATGGCATGCACGGCTAGGCTTCCCTTCTTCTTCCTTGCTGCGGCACAAGTTGTGGGTGGTGGTTTTGGGGGTTTTGAATGGTGTATTCTTGTTTAGGATGATGAATAAGGGCTGATTTTGGTGGTAGAGTGCGGCAGGTCGTGTATGGAGGTGTATGGAGTGGATGAAGGATGAAGAATGGGGAATAGGGGTTGCGGCAACAAGCTTTCTGAATAGCATAAGGGGTGGTGCAAAATTGTGGCTGAAATTATGTTTATATAGTCCTAGGGTTAATTAGATTAGGGTTACACTTAGCAGATTTAGTGGATTAGGGCCCCAGGGTTCGACAATAGGTGATTGAATCCACTTAGGAGTGGGTTTAGCCCACTTAGTTTCATAAAAGGATTTGTGTAACCCAAATCCATAAGGAATGAGGCAATAAAAATCAGATTCAATCAGGGATAGGGCCTAGAGGGTGCGGCACATATTGGAGGGAAGGAGGGAATGGCTTGCAAGGCAAGGCAAAGCCTTCTAGAAGGGAATATGCGCCACCTTTGTAGGGTTTCTAGAAAGAATGAGCTTTGTGGCTGATTTAGGGGCTTCTAGAAGAGAATGCTTCTAGAATTAGGTTCTAGAAATATCTATTTAGGTCCCCTTGCAACTAGGATTAAGGCATGATAAGGTTAGGATAGGATAAGATGAGATAAGGTTTTGGATAATGTTTTGGATAAGGTTGGATAGTGTTTCCTCTTTTGAGCTAATTCCTTATCCACTTTGTCTTGAGTATAGTTCCTTCATCTTCTCATCATATTTCTAGCCTCTTGAACTCCAAATTCGTCCATCCATGTTGGCCCATATACAAGCTATCCACATAGTGCCCAAAACTACTCCAAAATGCACTTTCTTGGTACTTTAACCCTTTGGTCCTACAAACACACGAAAATGAGTTGAAATACGACATTAACTAAGAAATAATAGCACAAATGCACAAGAATAAGCTAGCTAAGTTGCCTAAATATGCTCTTATCAAAGAGTCCTTCTCCACACATGACACACTTGCATACAAATTGATTTCCATTTGCTTTTCCAATAAACCATGAACCTCAGCATCCCAGATTAACCGTGACATCACTAATGAACCCTCAGATTTTCCGTTTGTTATTGGATTGGATGACATCATTCGACAAACCAAAGCATTCTTCAAAAGTTCCCTACATGACATCATAATAGAGATACAAATAAAGATCATTACGTTCTGTGAAAATCATAAGCATTGACAAGACATTCATAACTATGACATCATGATACTCATGCCAGGAATTCACTTAACATAATTGTGACCAGCAACCTTTACTACTTGTGAATATAAGTTTGTAACGATTATGTGAAACTCGCTTATATTCTAGCATCAAATTCATGCATGCAAACTAAGTATGCATCCTTAATCAACACACAAGAATAAGTTCTTAATCAAACAATTAAGTAAATTGCATTCACGATTTATGAAATCACAACTGAAAGTAATCAATTCATATTGTAAATATAATCATGGTTTCAAAGTCTCCTCTAGCCAAAACAAAATTAGTTCCTCATGTTCACAATTAAACAAAGAAAACTTAAATTAAACATTGAAAACAAAGATTGAATACACCTAAAAACGCTCCAACAATCCAAGCTTGAATGGCCAAAACGTCCAAGGCTTCTCCTTTCTTCTTTCTCCTTCTTTGCTGCAGCACAAGCGTGTTTGGGTATGAATTACGGTGATTGATGTGATATATAATATAACTCAAATTAAACCCTCTTTTTGACAATTGTAGTATAGATATAAGTAGGGATCGTTCTAGGCGGGGATTAGGAGGGATTGCCAATCTAATGAAAACTGACTCAAAGATACAAAAATATGCTTAAAAACACTTAAATAAACTCAAAGACTCTTAACTAAACTTATATGACTCAAAACAAACTCAAAAGACTCAAAACAACACAAAACAACCAAATAGACTCAAACTAGACTCTAAGACTCAACTTGGACGAAAATAGGTTTCGTTTTGACTCAAAATACTCAAAAACACTAATTAGGACATATTTGACACAACTAAATAAAGGGGATTGGGTTTTTGACGAATTTAAGATAAAAACAAGTAACTAAAAGACTTAAATAGGATTTGGACGAATTTGGGAAAAACAATGGATGGGTGATTAGCTAGCTAGAGGGTCCTTCTCCACACATGACACACATGCATACAAATTGATTTCCAGTTGCTTTTCGATAAACCATGAACCTCAACACCCCAGATTAACCGTGACATCACTAATTAACCCTCAGATTTTCCTTTAGTTATTGGATTGGATGACATCATACGACAACCCAAAGCATTCTTCAAAAGTTCCCTACATGACATCATAATAGAGATACAATCAAAGATCATTACGTTCTACGAAAATCATAAGTATTGACAAAGCACTTGTAACTATGACATCATGATACTCATGCTAGGAATTTACTTAACATGATTGTGAAAACAACCTTAACTACTTGTGAATATAAGTTTGTAACGATTATGTGAAACTCCCTTATATTCTAGCACTAAATTCAAGCATGCAAATTAAGTGTGCACCCTTAATCAACAAACAAGAATAAGTTTTCCATTAAACGGTTAAGTAAATTGCATTCACAATTTATGAAATCACAACTGAAATTAATCAATTCATATCGCAAATATAATCATGGTTTCAAAGTCTCCCCTAGCTAAAACAAGTTTAGCTCCTCATGTTTACAACAACAACAAAGAGAATATAAATTAAACATTGAAAACAAAGATTGAATACACCTAGAAACGCTCCAACAATCCAAGCTTGAATGGCCAAAACGTCCAAGGCTTCTCCTCTCTACTTTCTCCTTCTTTGTTGCGGCACAAGGGTGTTTGGGTATGAATTATGGTGATGGATGGATAGGTTGGATGGTGGTAGGGGGTGGATGATGGCTGAATGAATGAAGAGAATGAGAGAAAATTCGTATGGATGTGTATGGATGTCTAGAATCTCCCATAAGTGCGGCAGATTATGTATATATAGAGGGAAAAGGTTAAGGCAATAAGTAATTAATTTGGGAAGGTTTTTAGCTCCAAATCCTCAAGGAAAAAGGGTAACAAATCAGAATTCTAAGAGGAAAAGGAAAGGAAAGTTGCGGCATTGACTAGAATAAAAGGGAAAAGAAGATATATGGCAGATTTTGGAAAAGAAGATATATGGCAGATTCCTTCTTTGATTAGGAATCCTTCTTTGATTAGGAATCCTAACACCTTTAGGTCTTCAATTTCGTCCATTCCTTTTGCTCCAAGCATAAGCTATCCATTCCAAGCCCAATTTTGCTCCAAAATGCACCTTTTTGCTTCCTTAGCCATATGAACCTAAAAACACACGAAAATGGCTTAAACTACTAAAATAACTATGAACTAACAACATAAATGTACGAAAACAAGCTAACTAAGTCGCCTAAATATGCTCATATCAGTGATGGAAGGATAGGTTGGATGGTGGTAGGGGGTGGTGATGTGATAAATAATACCACTCAAATTAAACCCTCTTATTGACAATTGCAGTAAAGATGTAAGTAGGGATTGTTCTAGGCCGGGGATTAGGAGGGATTGCTAATCTAATAAAAACTGACTCAAGAATACAAAAACACTTAAATAAACTCAAAGACTCTTAACTAAACTTATATGACTCAAAACAAACAAAAGAGACTCAAAACAACACAAAACAATCAAATAGACTCAAACTAGACTCTAGGACTTAATTTGGATGAAAATAGAATTGGTTTTGACTCAAAACATTCAAAAACACAATTTGGATAGATTCTAGCTATTTAGACACAACAAATTAAAGGGGATTGGGTTTTTGGACGAATTTAACGTAAAACAAGTAACTTAAAGACTTGAACAAAATTTGGATGAATTTGGGGAAAAACTATGGATAATTAACTAGCTAGAGGATTCTTTTCCACACATGATACATTTGAACACAAATTGATTTCCAGGTGTTTTCTCCATAAACATGAACCTCAAAACCCTAGATTAACCGTGACATCACTAATTAACCCACAGATTCTTCTTTAGTTATTGGATTGGATGACATCATTTGACAACCCAAATCATTCTTCAAAAGTTCCCTACATGACATCATAATAGAGATACAATCGAAGATCATTACGTTCTATGAAAATCATAAGCATTGGCAAAGCATTCGTAACTATGACATTATGATACTCATGCTAGGAAGTTAACTTAACATGATTGTGATAACAATCTTAACTACTTGTGAATATAAGTTTGTAACGATTATGTGAAACTCCCTTATATTCTAGCATCAAATTCAAGCATGCAAACTAAGGCCTCCCTAATCAACATACAAGAATAAGTTCTCAATCAAACGGTTAAGTAAATTGCATTCACAATTTATGAAATCACAACTGGAATTAATCAATTCATATCACAAACATAATCATGGTTTCAAAGCCTCCCCTAGCTAAAATGGGTTTAGCCTCTCATGTTCACAACAAAACAAAGAAAACTTGAATTAAATGATGCAAATTTTTACTTAACACACAAATTAACCCTCTTTTGACAAATGTAGTATATAAGTAAGTAGGGATCGTTCTTCAACCGGGGATTAGGAGGGATTGCTAAACACTTTTAACTGACTCATATAACTAAAATTAAACTTTAAAACACTTAACTCAACTTAAAAGACTCAAAACAAGTTCACAAGACTCAATACAAGCTGAAAACACTCAAAATAGCCTAAAAACACAAACTTGGACGAAATTTGGTTCTAACTTGACTCAAAACTCTTAAAAACACAATCTAAAACATATTTGAACTAATTAGACACTCTAAAACAAATGGGGATTTGGTTTTGGACGAAAATCAAACAAACAAAACAAGAAATTAAACTATGCAAATTTGGACGAAATTGGTGGAATTAAGTGGATGGTGGGATAGCTAGGAGGTTTTTCTCCACACATGGCATACTTGCATAAAAACAATCTCCAGTTGCTTATTCAATGAATCATGAACCTCAACACCCCAAGTTAATAAGGTACGCTTAAATTAACTCTCAAATTTCCCTTAGGTCATTGAATTGAATGGAATTAGCGCATTACAATCAAATTATTCCTCAAAAGTTCTCTATATGAAAGCGCATAATAGAAAAACAATCAAAGATCATTAGATTCTATGGAAATCATAAGTGTTGACGAGGCATTTGTAACTATGAAAGCGCATGATACTTATCCCAAGAATTTACTTAACATGATTGTGACCAACAATCTTAACTACTCATGAATATAAGTTCCCAACGATTAGGTGAAGTTTCCTTATACCCTAGCATCAGATTTATGCATGCAAATTAAGTGTGCACTCTCAATTCATATACATAAACAAGTTTTAATTCAAACAAATAAGTAAATTGAATTCACCATTCATGAAATCACAACTGAAAGTAATCAAATCATAATGCAAATATAGCCATGGTTTCGAAATTCCCCCTAGTCGAAAAGGGATTAGTTCCTCATACTCACAAAACAAGGATCATTGAATTTAAACATTGAAAGCACAAGAAAGATTACACCTAAACGTTTCAGCAATTCCAAGTCGAATGGCATGCACGTCTAAGGGCTTTCCTCCTACTTCCTTGCTGCGGCACGTGGTGTGGGTGGTGGTTCTGGGGGTTGTGAATGGTGTGTTCTTGTTTAGAGGGATGAAGGATGGCTGATTATGGTGGTAGGGTGCGGCAGGTGGTGTATGGAGGTGTATGGAGTGGATGGAGGATGAGAATGGAGGCTAGGGTGTTGTGGCAAGGTGTTTTCTCTATAGTATAAAGGGTGGTACGAATTTGTGCCTGAAAATATGTTTATATAGTCCTAGGGTTAATTAGATTAGGGTTACACTTAGCAGATTTATTGGATTAGGGCCCTAGGGTTCGGCACAAGTGAGTTAAATCCACTTAGGAGAGGGTTTGGCCCAATTAATTTCAGAAAAGGATTTATATAACCTAAATCCACAATGAATAAGGCCTAATAAATCAGAATCCAAAAGGAAAAAGGTTTAGGAAATTCGTCAAAATTGGGCCTTCTAGAAACTAGGTGTTTTGTGGCTGATTTTGCGTTTTCTAGAAGAGATAAAAGGGGGAAGGGTGCAACACCCTTTTCGGGTTAGATAAGGCTTCTAGAAATCATGTTTTTAGGTCCACTTGCAGCTAGGATTAAGGTGGAACAAGATTCGGTTAGGATAGGATAAGATAAGATAAGGTTTTGGATAATGTTTCCTCTTTTGAGCTACTTCCTTATCCACTTTATCTTGAGATTAGTTCCTTCCTCTTCTCATCATATTTCTAGCCTCTTGAACTCCAAATTCGTCCATCCATGTTAGCCCATATACAAGCTATCCACATAGTGCCCAAAACTGCTCCAAAATGCACTTTCTTGGTACCTTAATCCTTTGGACCTACAAACACATGAAAATGAGTTGAAATACTACATTAACTAAGAAATAATAACACAAATGCACAAGAATAAACTAGCTAAGTCGCCTAAATATTCTCCTATCATTAAACATTGAAAACTAAAGATAGATTACACCTAAAAATGTTCCAACAATCCAACCCAAAAACGTCCAAGGCTTCTTCTTCTCTTCTTCTTCCTTGCTATGCTGCGGCACAAAGGTTTTAGGGATGATTTTGGATGTGTTTATGGGTTAGGAGTGGATTTGGGTTGGTAAGGGAGTGCGGCAAAGTAGAGGAATGGTGTATGAATGTGTGGTTGAAGGTATGAAAGTATGGGAGTGGTGAAGAATGAATGTAGGCTGTGGCTATGAGTGGTGTCATAGTGAAGGATGGCTCATTGTGTATATGAATGAATAGGGTTCTCTATGGGTGCGGCAAAGGGTTCTTTAATTGAGGGAAAGGATCTTAACTTTTATTAAATGGTTCTGGAAAGAATTAGACCCCAAATCTACAACGGAAATGAGACTTAAAGTCAGAATCCAAAGAGAAAAGGAAAGGAACTTGTGGCAAGGAAGAATAGGAAAGGGAATGTGTTTTAAGGCTGAAATTAAGCAAGGATTTAGAATAGAATAGGAATGTAGGGTGCGGCATTGACTAGGGTTAAAAAGGAATGTGATCTTGGGACACAAAATAGGGAATAAGCAATTCCCTTGCACGACAAGGAAAGGAAAGGGTAAGGTGAGCCACGGCAAGGGTTAGAATGGTGCAAGGAAGGTTTAGTTTGTGTCCTAAAATGCATAAGAAACCTTCAATGTTGCTTGAACTTAGGGCTTTTGGGATTAGGAAAGGTCAAACCAAAATAAGAAACCTTGGCTTAACTTTCCTACTTCAAGTAGGAATCCTTCTTTGACCAGGAATCCTTCTTTGATTAGGAATCCTAACATCTTTAGGTTTTCAATTTCGTCCATTCCTTTTGCGCCAAGCATATGATATCCATTCCAAGTCCAATTTTACTCCAAAAGCCTCCAAAATGCACATTCTTGCTACTTTAGCCATATGGACCTACAAACACACGAAAATAGCTTAAAATACTAAAATAACTATGAACTAACAACATTGATGCGAAAATTAACTTAACACACAAATTAACCCTCTTTTGACAATTGTAATATATAAGTAAGTAGGGTTCGTTCTTAAACCGGGGATTAGGAGGGATTGCTCAACACTTTAAACTGACTCAAATAGATAAAACTAACCTTTAAAGCACTTAACTCAATTTAAAAGACTCAAAACAAGATCACAAGACTCATGATAAGCTAAAAACAATCAAAACTACCTAAAAACTCAAACTGGGCATATTTGACTCTAAACACAATTTTGGACGAATTTTGGTTCTAACTTGACTCAAAACGCTTGAAAACACAATCTAAAACAGATTTTGACTAGGTGGACACTCTAAAATAAAGGGGGATTTGGTTTTGGACGAAAATAAAGTAAACAAAACAAGACTTTAAACTAGGCATATTTGCCCGAATTTGGTGAAATTAGATGGATGATGGGCTAGCTAGGAGGTCTTTCTCCACACATGACATACTTGCATACAAAACAATCTCCGGTTGCTTATTCATTGAACCATGAACTTCAACACCCCAAGTTAATTAGGTACGCTTAAATTAACCCTCAAATTTTCCTTAAGTTATTGAATTGAATGGAATTAGCGCATTGCAATCAAATTATTCCTCAAAAGTTCTCTACATGAAGGCGCATAATAGAGAAACAATCAAAGATCATTAAATTCAATGAAAATCATAAGTGCTGACGAGGCACTCGTAACTATGAAAGCGCATGATACTTATGCCAAGAATTTACTTAACGTGATTGTGACTAACAACCTTTACTACTTATGAATATAATTTCACAAGGATTAGGTGAAGCTTCCTTATATCCTAGCATCAGATTTATGCATGCAAATTAAGTGTGCACTCTCGACCCACTTACATAAACAAGTTTTAATTCAAATAGATAGGTAAATTGGATTCACAATTCATGAAATCACAACTGGAAGTAATCAAATCATAATGCAAATATAGCCATGGTTTCGAAATTCCCCCTAGCCACAAGGGGATTAGTTCCTCATACTCGAAAAGCAAAGATTCTTGAAATCAAACATTGAAAACACAAGAAAGATTACACCTAAAACGTTCCAGCAATTCCAAGTCGAATGGCATGCACGGCTAGGGCTTTCCTTCTTCTTCCTTGCTGCGGCACAAGATGTGGGTGGTGGTTTTGGGGGTTATGAACGATGTATTCTTGGTTCGGATGATGAATGAGGGCTGGTTATGGTGGTAGTGTGCGGTAGATGGTGTATGGAGGTGTGGGGGTTGAATGGATGATGGAGAATCAAGGCTAAGGCTTGCGGTAAGGATTTTCTGAATGGCATAAGGGGTTGTTGATAGGAGCATATTTATGCTACTTAGTTATGTTGTTTCCTTGCATTTAGTTACTTAATTACTATCTATTTTAGTCTTTTAAGCTATTTTCGTATGTTTTTAGGTCCTAATGGCAAAAGGAGCAAGAAAGTGCATTTTGAGGCTATTTGGAGCAGTTTTGGGCATAAATTGGATAGCTTAACTGTGGAGCAATGTGGATGGACGAAATTGAAGTCAAGAGATGCTAGGAAAGGCTAAAAATCTGGAGAAAGAAGTCCAAATGCAAAGAAGATAAGGAAAGAGCAAGAAATAAGGAATCTTATCCAAATTTCCTTATCTTATCCAAACCTTATCCAACCTTATCTTATCTTATCCTATCCTAATCTTTTCCTACCTTAATTCCAACTTCAAAGAGGACTCTTTTTCACATTAAATCACCTAAATATCAAGTTCTAGAAGCCCTATTTTCGTGCATTAAGTTTATGCCACATGTAACCCTTCTAGAAGTTCTAGAATCTGCTACAAGGACCATTCCTTGTCCTCCTTGGAATCTAATTGAAAGTATCCTTGTTCTTTGGTGATTTGGAGTCCTAATTCCTCTCCTTTTCAGCCCAAATTCGTGCCTCCCCTTCACCCTATAAATACTTGATGCCACAACACTCAAAAACCACCACCCTCTACCACAAATTCACACCACACCATCCACCACACCTCAACAGCCTAAATTCACACAAATCCCCATTGTTGGCAGCAAGGAAGGAAGGAGGAGGCACCTGGAGTGTTTCTAGGTGTATTCTATCTTTGTTTTCAATGTTTAATTTATATTCTCTTTGTTTTGTTGTAAACATGAGGAGCTAAACTTGTTTTAGCTAGGGGAGACTTTGAAACCATGATTATATTTGCAATATGAATTGATAAATTCCAGTTGTTATTTCATAAATTGTGAATGCAATTTACTTAACCGTTTGATGGATAACTTATTTTTGTTTGTTGATTAAGGGTGCACACTTAGTTTGCATGCATGAATTTGGGGCTAGAATATAAGGGAGTTTCACATAATCGTTACAAACTTATATTCACAAGTAGTTAAGGTTGTTTTCACAATCATGTTAAGTAAATTCCTAGCATGAGTATCATGATGTCATAGTTACAAGTGCTTTGTCAATACTTATGATTTTCATAGAACGTAATGATCTTTGATTGTATCTCTATTATGATGTCATGTAGGGGACTTTTGAAGAATGGTTTGGGTTGTCGTATGATGTCATCCAATCCAATAACTTAAGCAAAATCTGAAGGTTAATTAGTGATGTCACGGTTAATCTGGGGTGTTGAGGTTCATGGTTTATCGGAAAAGCAACTGGAAATCAATTTGTATGCAAGTGTGTCATGTGTGGAGAAGAATCCTCTAGCTATCTAATCATCCATCGTTTTTCCCAAATTCGTCCAAATCCTATTCAAGTCTTTTAGTTACTTGTTTTTATCTTAAATTCGTCAAAAACCCAATCCCCTTTATTTAGTTGTGTCAAATCTGTCCTAATTAGTGTTTTTGAGTGTTTTGAGTCAAAACCAAACCTATTTTCGTCCAAGTTGAGTCTTAGAGTCTAGTTTGAGTCTTTTTTATTGTTTTGTGTTGTTTAGAGTCTTTTAAGTTTGTTTTGAGTCATATACATTTAGTTAAGAGTCTTTTGAGTTTGTTTAAGTGTTTTAAAGCATATTTTTGTATCTTTGAGTCAGTTTTCATTAGATTAGCAATCCCTCCTAATCCCCGGCCTAGAACGATCCCTACTTATATCTATACTACAATTGTCAAAAAGAGGGTTTAATTTGTGTGCTATTATATATCACATCAAATTTTTGGCGCCGTTGCCGGGGATTAGTAAAATTGCTAATCCCTCTGTTTTTTTGTTTATTTTTCTTTTGATATTTGATTTAGTTTTATTTCTTTGATTTTAGGTGCTAGAGAAGCAAGACATGGCAATTGCTAATCTTCAAGCTCAAATAGCAAATCTTACGTGTCAGTTATCACAGTATGCTGAAGGGTCCACAATGCAAAGTGTCCCTACATTTGGTGCTCCTTATAGGCAAGAATATCAAGCAAATCTATGTCCACAAAAAAGTTGGGAGAATGTCAATACCTGGGGTTATCAAGATCATAATCAATCAAGGAACAATTTGTTTTCCAATATGTACAATTCAGATTGGAGTGATCATTCAAACTCTATGTGGTGGGAATTTCTACAAGTTGACCACAAAGGATATTGGCAGCCATAAGAGGAATTTTATTCAACGCCTATGCAGCCACCACAACCTCATATACAATATGCCCAACCAAACTCAGGTTCATCAATAGATTATAATCAAATTCTTAATGAATTAATTTCTTTGGTGCAGGGCTCACAAAATCAAGTCAAGGAGGCTTAACAAGGAGAATATTGGCAGCCATATGAGGAGTTCTATACAACACCTATGCAGCCACCACAACCTGCCCAAACAAATTCAGGTACGTCTTTGTATAATGATACGCTTATTAAGTTACTCACCAATTTGTCTCAGGGCAAGAAAATCAAAACAAAGCAATGCAAAATCAAGACGAAAGGTTGGACCACTTGGAAAAGCAAATTGGGCAGATAGCGGAGTTCGTAGGACAATTTCGAGACCAAGGCAAACTCCCTATTTCAACCATTGCAAATCTAAAGGGAGGATTTGAAACTGCCAAGGAAATCATCTTGAGAAGTAGCAAGGAGGTTGGAACAGACCCTAAACCATCAAAATCAAATTACAAGGAAGATGAAAGATTGCAATTTGAGGAAGAGGAACACACCCAACCCACGGCGAGGGTGGAAACACCTTTGCCGCCGGCACCTATTGCTCCTACGCCATCCAATTCAGGTAAGGTTGTTCCAAGTTTAATTATTTTTAACCCCGTTCCACCAAATGTCCCTATTCCTTGCAGGTTCATGAATTCCAAGGAAGAAGAAAGTGAAAAAGACATCTTGGTAGCCCTTCCAAAGGTGCAAAGTATGGAATATCAAGAATTCGTCAAAGAGGATGTTCTTGAGGCAAACAACCCCAAAGAAGTTGAATTTTATGACACAGGACAAGGACCAATCCTCACACCAAATCTGGCCGAGTGCAAAGTCCCTGAAACGTTCAAAGAAGAGGTGTTTATTCTTGAGTTCATGTTGGAGCACACAGGTAAGCCACCTCCCCGAATTTCAATTTTGTTTTATACTAACAGGTTGTTGATGATTCAAGCACCCAATCTTGAATTTAAACCATTACCGGATCATTTCAAGTATCACCTCCCATTCAAAGATCACCTCCATGCCGTGGGCACTAGGGGAGCATAAAAGGAGGTATCGTCCGTCTGGAAGACGTTAAAGCAAGCGCTTCTTGGGAGGCAACCCATGCATTCAAATAAAGAAGACCTAGGAATCTCTGGCTCCATAACCAGATTTGTGTTCCTAAACCCTACTCTATATTGCTTTTATTTTGCCATGTTTGTCGTGTTTGTTAGTTGTGTTATTTGGTTGTTTGTTTGTGAGTCTATGCTTAAAACATTGAGGACAATGTTTGGGTTAAGTGTGGGGGGGGGTTAAACAAAGTGTTTTTCATGCAAATTCGTGGGATTTTATCACCCATCATTTCTAAAGTTGTTTTTCACTGTTTTTAAGTGTTTTTAGTGTATTTTGAAGTGTTTTTATGTGTCATAAACAGAAAATCCGAAAATTTGAAAAAAAATCGAAAAAGAGTGTTTTAAAAACCCAAAAAGAGTTGTTTTTAGAGTCGTTATTGTTTTTATGTTTGTTTGTGTCTTAGGATACCTTCCAATACAATGATGAGGATTTAGTTTTTAATTGCATGATGATGCGAGATTTATACACACACAAACTAAACCCTATTTGTGACAATTGTAGTAATGATGTAAGTAGGGATCGTTCTAACCGGGGATTAACTAGGGGTGCTAAACACTTGATTCAAATAAATAAAACTAACTTTTAAAACACTTAACTTACTTAACAAGAACTCAAAACAAGTACACAAGACTTCAAATACTTGAAAACACAAAAATAAAACAAATACGAATGATTAAGACTTAACAAAAGATGGGGGGGGGGGTTGAGTTTTTGACGAAATTAACTAAAATGCACAAATTGTAATTAAAGGAAAAACGTAAATATGAATGTGATGAAAATATGGATGATGGAATAGCCAAGGGGTTCTTCTCCACACATGTTACACTTGCATACAAGATTGATTCTCAGTTGGTCTTTCGATAAATTATGAAACTTAACACCCCGGGTTAATTAGGTCCGCTTAAATTAACCGTCAAGTTCTCCTTTAAGTTAATGAATTGGATGGGTTTGCGCAACGCAATTCACAACATTCTCCAAAAGTCCTTTACATGAAAAGCACAATAAAGATAATCAAAGATCATTAAGCATTATGAAAACTATAAGTGTTGACGAGGCATTTGTTACTATGATGAGCATGAAACTCGTGCCAAGAATTCATTTAACGCGATTGTTTATAAGCAACCTCCACTACTTGTGAATATAAGTTCATAACGATTAGGTGAAACTCACTTATATTCTAGCGTCATATTCATGCATGAAAATTAAGCGCGCATTCTTAATAAACATTCATAAATAAGTTATCAATCAAACGGTTAAACAAATTGAATCCACAACTTATGAAATTCCAACGAAAGTTAATCAATTCATATTGCAAATATAAACATAGTTTCGAATCACCCCCTAGCTAAAGGGGGTTTAGTTCCTCATAACTTTGAAATCAAAGAAACACCTAAACATTCCAACAACTCAAACTTGAATTGTATGAACGTTTAGGCACTCTTCTCTTCCATTCCTCATACGTACAAAACAAAGAGAATTGAATTTAAACATTGAAATCAAAGAAACACCTAAACATTCCAACAACTCAAACTTGAATTGTATGAACGTTTAGGCACTCTTCTCTTCCTCGTTGTTGTAGCACAAGGTCTAAGGAGATGTTTAGGGCTTTAGGTGTATGTGGAATGGAGTGGGGAATGGTTGGAGTGGCTGCAATGGAGGGGAAGAAATGGTGCAGAAATGGAAAGGGATTTGCACGGCACAAAGGTGTTTGTGTTGTGTGTTGTGTTGTGGTGAATGGAATGAATGAATTGTGGCTGCAATGCATGCTTATTTATAGGTAAATGAGAGGGAACATGACAGCTAGGAATAGGTGGAAATGTGGCTGCAAGTTTGGTGAATGATTATGAGTGAATGCATGTGAATGTGGCTAGGTTGGAAAGCTGGAATTGCATGTGGAGTGTGCTGAAATGGAGATGTTTTGCACGGCAAAGGGTGGAATATGTGGCTGCATGTTTGGGTTTGTTTAAAGGGTGCATGTGGGTGAATGTTAGGTTGAAATAATGATGGAAAAACAGCTAGGAAAAGAGCGAATGCATGTGGAAGTGTGGCTACAAAGAGAAGGAGAAAAGCTGGAATGTGTTGATGTGCAATGCACGGCAAAGGGGGGAGAAATGATGGCAGGTTGTGTATGTGATTGATTTATGGTGAATGTGCATGTGTTTTAGGTTGTGAAAGCATGTGGATTAGGTGGAAAGAGGTGGGTGTGCATGTGAGTTGAAATGCATGTGTTTAAATGGTTGAAATGTGTAGATGATTATGAGTATGATAAGTGATAAGTGTATGGTTATGATAAGTGATAAGTGAATGATATGTTAAGTGATAAGTGAATGATATGATATGTTAAGTGATAAATGAATGATTATGTGGTTATTATAGTTTGGTCTTTAATTTCGTCCATTCCTTTTGCTCCAAACATAAGCTATCCAATCCAAGTCCGATTTTGCTCCAAAATGCTCCAAAATGCATATTTTTGCTTCCTTAGCCATATGAACCTAAAAACACACGAAAGAAGCATAAAGGACTAAAATAACTAATGAAACATAACGTAAATGTACGAGAACAAGCCATTTAAGTCGCATGAATATGCTCCTATCACATGACTATTAAAGAAAGTTACAAACGTGGATGGAAGTTTGATATACTCTTTGGTTTATGCTTAGTTGTAGTTGACATTTTCGAATTCACATGTAATCACAAAGGAAAAAAATCAGCTTTTGTAACATGCTTGAAGGAAGGAACTCAAACTAACGCTACAACCCTGAGAGACTTGAGCCTAAACATTCTTTGGAGAGTTATTAATCTTGATGTTCTTGTTTTCTAAAGTCGTTGCATGATCTCATTATTCTTTGCTTGGTTGCTACTTAGAATGCGTTTTATCACTATAGTTCCAAATACTAGAACTCATGCCCATTTCATTCAAAGCATAAAATTGAGTACATAACATAAAACAAGATGAAGTTGTTTAGTTAAAACAAGAGCCAAAAAGCCTTACCCTTTGCAGATGTATTGTATGTTAACCCCTTTGAGCTTTAGTTAGCCTAATTTTCTTTGTTAACCATATTATCCTTACCTAGCCTAGAATAGGACTATCCATACCCTTGTTCTTAAAGTATAGTAAAGCATGACTTAGAGGGAATTCCTTTTATTCTACAATTTGCAGGAAAAACAAGTGTGGGGGAAGGATTTTCGTGGGAATCTAGGGGGATGGATGATTTATGTGCCAAAGAAAAGAATAGGGCACGGAAAAAAAAATGTGAAAAAGAAGGAAAAGAAAGAAAAAAGAGTTGGAAATAAGTGAGAAGGAACTCACAAGTGTTGATTGTTGAAGAAAGGGTCCAAAAGTTTGAATTTGACCCTAAGTTATGTGTGAATCTTCCCTTGGTGTTCAAAGTTGATTTCTGCGTTCAAAAGTGAATTCTAAGTGTTTATTTCATCACTTTGCTTACTATTGCTTTAAGAACTTTTGTTTATCCTTACCTTTCTTTGTTAGCCAATACCTTAGCCCCGTTACAACCCTTTGACTTCGATCTTGATTGTTATGTGTTTCAATATGTGGAGTTTAAAATTGGTTTGAGCATATGGTATCCCTGATTCTCGCGTCTAAGTAGTGGCATTCCATTCATGAGACCATACATATAATGTTAATAATTCCAGAAAATGCTTTCTTTGATTCTACATATGTGAGTATTAGTCTACATGTTTACATCAATCTTCTCACATATACCTAGTATAGGGAGTATAGTCAGAAAATCTGTGTGAAAATAGAGAGTATATCCAGTGAGGAATTGAGGAATTCTCTAAGGCATGTTACTACATTCAAAATCATGTTTTAATTGATTAAATGCGAGGTAGTGAGTGGTAACTATGATTAAGTATATGCTCGAGGGTAGGGATAATTAAAATCTAAGTATGTGGTGTTCTTTAATATGTCATGTTGCATTGGAAATCCCCAAGTTACATGTTGGAAGGTCTAGATTGTGTTTTGTTCATTTCGTTTTGCTCGAGGACTAGCAAAAGCCAAGTGTGGGGGAATTCCAAAAATTTGATGTGAAATAAGATAGCACTCAAATTAAACCCTCTTTTTGACAATTGTAGTATAGATATAAGTAGGGATCGTTCTAGGCCGGGGATTAGGAGGGATTGCTAATCTAATGAAAATTGACTCAAAGATGTGAAAATATGCTTTAAAACACTTTAGATAAACTCACAAGACTCTTACTAACTTGATTGACTCAAAACAAACTTTAAAGACTCAAAACAACTCAAAACAACCAAAAAGACTCAATTTAGACTTTAGGACTTAATTTGGACGAAAATACACTTAGTTTTGACTCTAAAGACTCAAGAAGACTCTTTTGGACAGATTTGGAACAAGTAAGAAAAGGGGTTTTGATTTTGGACGAATTTAAAAGAAAACAAGTAACTTAAAAGTAATGGATGATGGGATAGCCAAGGGATACTTCTCCACACATGACACATTCAAACATAAATTGATTTCCATTTGCTTTTCCGATAAACCATGAACCTCAACACCCCAGATTAACCGTGACATCACTAATTAACCCTTAGATTTCTGATAGGAGCATATTCATGCGACTTAATTAGCTTGTTCTCGTGCATTTATGTTGTGTTTACTTAGCTATTTTAGTGTTTAAGGCTACTTTTGTGTATTTTCAGATTATAAGGCCAAAGTGTGCAAGAAGATGCAAATTGGAGTCTTTTGGAGCGAAAGAGGAATGAATGAGTTGAAGATTTGAAGAAACGATGAATTCTTACTCCAACGATGAATTCTTACCAAAACGAGGAATCCTACTCAAACAAGGATTCCTACTTGAAGTAGGAAAGTTAACCCTAGGTTTCCCATTTTGGTAACCTTTCCTAAACTTAAACGTCCGTATTTTCTAGCCACTTTGAAGGCCTTGTAGGCACTTTAGGACACAAAACAAAGGCCCTAGGTCACTTTAAACCATTGCCGTGCCCTTGTATCTTCCCCCTTCCCTTGCCGTGCAAGGGAGGGCAATTTTGTCCCCTTTTATGCACAAAACCCTAACCCTAAACCCTAGCCGACCTAATTCATTGCATGCATTCATATTTTTAAACCATTCAGCCACCATATTCCTATTATTCTAATCAGCTGCAACTTTTGATTCCATTCCTCATTCACCCTAAATTACAACATTCAGCCATTGCAGCCAATTCCCTTTCTAAGCCGTGGACCCCATTAATCCTTGCCGCACCACCACACCTGCCTAAACCCATCCAAAACCCAGAAAATCATCCACAAAACCACCCTAGACCTTGTGCCGTGACTTAGCAAGGAAGAGGAGAAGGAAGACCACGCCTTGGGCGTTTGTGCATTCGAGTTGGAGTGTTGGACGTTTCTAGGTGTAATCTATCTTTGCACGAATTTGTGGCTGAAAATATGTTTATATAGTCCTAGAGTTAATTAGATTAGGGTTACAACTTAGCAGATTTATTGGATTAGGGCCCTAGGGTTCGGCACAAGTTAGTTAAATCCACTTAGGAGAGGGTTTAGCCTAATTAGTTTCATAAAAGGATTTGTGTAACCCAAATCCACAAGGAATGAGGCCCTATAAATCAGAATCCATAAGGGATAAGGCCTAGAGGGGTGCGGCATGATGCGAAAATTAACTTAACACACAAATTAACCCTCTTTTGACAATTGTAGTATATAAGTAAGTAGGGATCGTTCTTAAACCAGGGATTATGAGGGATTGCTAAACATTTTAAACCGACTCGAATAGATAAAACAAAGCTTTTAAACACTTAACTCAACTTAAAAGACTCAAAACAAGTTCACCAAACTCAAAATAAGCTGAAAACACTCAAAATTGCCTAAAAACACAAACTGGGCAGATTTGACTCTAAACACAAAATTGGACGAAATTTGGTTCAAACTTGACTCAAAACTCTAGAAAACACAATCTAAAACATATTCTAACCAGTTAAACACTCTAAGTTAAATGGGGATTTGGTTTTGGACGAAAATAAAGTAAACAAAACAAGACTTTAAACTAGGCAGATTTGGACGAATTTGATGGAATTAAGTGGATGATGGGCTAGCTAGGAGGTCTTTCTCCACACATGACATACTTGCATACAAAACAATCTCCAGTTGCTTATTCAATGAACCATGAACTTCAACACCCCAAGTTAATTAGGTATGCTTAAATTAACCCTCAGATTTTCCTTAAGTCATTGAATTGAATGGAATTAGCGCATTGCAATCAAATTATTCCTCAAAAGTTCTCTACATGAAAGCGCATAATAGAGAAACAATCAAAGATCATTAAATTCTACGAAAATCATAAGTGTTGACGAGGCACTCGTAAGTATGAAAGCGCATGATACTTATACCAAGAATTTACTTAATGTGATTGTGACTAACAACCTTTACTACTTATGAATATAATTTCAGAACGATTAGGTGAAGCTTCCTTATATCCTAGCATCAGATTTATGCATGCAAATTAAGTGTGCACTCTCAACCCACATACATAAACAAGTTTTAATTCAAATAGATAAGTAAATTGGATTCACAATTCATGAAATCACAACTGGAAGTAATCAAATCATAATGCAAATATAACCATGGTTTCGAAATCCCCCTAGCCAAAAGGGGATTAGTTCCTCATACTCACAAAGCAAAGATTCTTGAAACTAAACATTGAAAAACACAAGAAAGATTACACCTAAAACGTTCCAGCAATTCCAAGTCGAATGGCATGCACGGCTAGGGCTTTCCTTCTTCTTCCTTGCTGCAGCACAAGATTTGGGTGGTGGTTTTGGGGGTTATGAACGATGTATTCTTGGTTCGGATGATGAATGATGGCTGGTTATGGTGGTAGAGTGCGGAAGATGATGTATGGAGGTGTGGGGGTTGAATGGATGATGGAGAATGGAGGCTAGGGCTTGCGGCAAGGATTTTCTGAATGGCATAAGGGGTTGGTATGAATTTGTGGCTGAAAATGTGTTTATATAGTCCTAGAGTTCGGCACAAGTGGGTTAAATCCACTAAGGAGAGGGTTTGGCCCAATTAGTTTCATAAAAGGTTTTGTTTAACCCAAATCAACAAGGAATGAGGCCCTATAAATCAGAATCCATAAGGGATAAGGCCTAGAGGGGTGCGGCATGATGCGAAAATTCACTTAACACACAAATTAACCTTCTTTTGACAATTGTAGTATATACGTAAGTAGGGATCGTTCTTAAACCGGGGATTATGAGGGATTGCTAAACACTTTAAACTGACTGAAATAGATAAAACAAAGCTTTTAAACACTTAACTCAACTTAAAAGACTCAAAACAAGTTCACCATACTCAAAATAAACTGAAAACACTCAAAACTGCCTAAAACACACAAACAAGGCAGATTTGACTCTAAACACAAAATTGGACGAAATTTGGTTCTAGCTTGACTCAAAACTCTTGAAAACACAATCTAAAACAAATTCTAACTTGTTAGACACTCTAAGATAAATGGGGATTTGGTTTTGGACGAAAATAAAGTAAACAAAACAAGACTTTAAACTAGGCAGATTTGGACGAATTTGATGGAATTAAGTGGATGATGGGCTAGCTAGGAGGTCTTTATCCACACATGACATACTTGCATACAAAACAATCTCCAGTTGCTTATTCAATGAATCATGAACCTGAACACCCCAAGTGAATTAGGTACGCTTAAATTAACCTTCAGATTTTCCTTAAGTCATTGAATTGAATGGAATTAGCACATTGCAATCAAATTATTCCTCAAAAGTTCTCTACATGAAAGTGCATAATAGAGAAACAATCAAAGATCATTAAATTCTATGAAAATCATAAGTATTGACGAGGCGTTCGTAACTATGAAAGCACATGATACTTATGCCAAGAATTTATTTAACTTGATTGTGACTAACAACCTTGACTACTTATGAATATAAGTTCCCAACGATTAGGTGAAGTCAAATGGCATGCACGTCTAGGGCTCTCCTCCTTCTTCCTTGCTGCGGCACAAGATGAGGGTGGTGGTTTTGGGGGTTATGAATGATGTATTCTTGCTTGGGATGATGAATGATGGCTGATTAGGGTGGAAGGGTGTGGGAGGTTGTATATGGAGGTGTATGGAGTGGATGGAGGATGAAGAATGGAGGCTAGGGTGTTGCGGCACAAGTTTCTGAATAGCATAAGGGGTTCATACGAATTTATGGCAGAAAATATGTATATATAGTCCTAGGGTTAATTAGATTAGGGTTACAACTTAGCAGATTTTATGGATTAGGGCCCTAGGTTTCGCCACAATTGATTTAATCCACTTAGGAGAGGGTTTGGCCCAATTAATTTCAGAAAAGGATTTATATAACCCAAATGCACAATGAATAAGGCCTAATAAATCAGAATCCAAAAGGAAAAAGGTTTACGAAATTTGTCCAAAATTGGGCCTTCTAGAAACTAGATGTTTTGTGGCTGATTTTGGGTTTTCTAGAAGAGATAAAAGGGGGAAGGGTGCAGCACCCTTTTAGGGTTAGATAAGGCTGCTAGAAATTGTGTTTTTAGGTCCACTTACAGCTAGGATTAAGGTGGAACAAGATTAGGTTTGGATAGGATAAGATAAGATAAGGTTTTGGATAATGTTTCCTCTTTTGAGCTAATTCCTTATCCACTTTGGCTTGAGTTTAATTTCTTCATCTTCTTATCAGATTTCTAGCCTTTTGAACTCCAAATTCGTCCATCCATGTTGGCCCATATACAAGCTATCCATTTAGTGCCCAAAACTACTCCAAAATGCACTTTCTTGGTACTTTAACCCTTTGGACCTACAAACACAGGAAAATGAGTTGAAATACTACATTAACTAAGAAATAATAACACAAATGCACAAGAATAAGCTAGCTAAGTCGCCTAAATATGCTCCTATCAAATTCCCCCACACTTAGCTTGTGCTAGTCCTTGAGCAAAACAAACAAACAAACAAAAGAAACAAAATATATAATCTAAACCTTCCAACGTTTGCCTCAGGGATTTCCAATGAAACATAACATGTCAAAGATCACCACTCACATAGATTTAAGCAATCCTTACCCTCGAGCATACTTAATCATAGTCACCATTCACTTGCTCACATTTAATCAATTAAAACAACATTTTGAATGTAGTAACATGGCTTAGAGAATTCCCTCAATTCCTTACTGGATGTACTCTCAATTTTCACACAGGTTTTCTGACTACACTCCCTACACTAGGTATATGTGAGAAGATGGATGTAAACATGTAGACGAACAATCACATATGTTATAACAAGGAAAGCATTTTCTGGAATTATGACAATGACATGTATATGATCTCATGAATGGAATGCTACTACTTAGACGCGAGAACCAGGGATACCATATGCTCAAACCAATTTTAAACTCCACATATTGAAACACATAACAATCAAGATAGAAGTCTAAGGGTTGTAATAAGGCTAAGGTGTTGGCTAACAAGGAAAGGTAGAGGAAACAAACGTTCTTAAAGCAATAGTGAGCAAGGTAATGAATTAGGCACTTAGAATTCCCTTTAGAATGAAAAAATCAACTTTGAACACCCAAGGGGAAGTCACACAAAACTTAGGGCCATATTCAACTTTTTGGACCCTTTCTTCAACAACCAACACTTGTGAGTTCGTTCTCACTTATTTTCAACTCCTTTTCTTTCTTTTCTTCTTCTTTTTCTTCTTTTTCACATTTTTTTTCTTTCTTTCTTTTTTTTCTTTTTCCCGTGCCTCCTTTAAGACTTTGGCACACACATGCACACAAAAATCCCTTCCCCCACACTTGTTTTCTACAAGAATGTCACTAAAAAAGAATTCCTTTTAAGTCATGCTCCACTATACTTCAAGAAGTTTGGAAAGTCCTATACTGGGCTAGGTAAGGGTGATGTGTTTAACAAAGAAAATAGGCTAAAGATGGTTCAACGGGGTTTAAACCTACAATACAAATGACAAGGGTGGATTCGGCTATTTGGCTATGGTGGTGACTACTAAACAACTTCATCTTATTATTTGTTATGCTATTTGGAACTATAATGATGAAATGCATTCTAAGTAGCAACCAAACGAAGAATAATAAGATCATGCAACAACTTTAGAAAACAAGAATGCACAGATTAATAACTCTCCAAATCAACGTTTAGGCTCAAGTCTCTTAGGGATGTAGCGTTTGTTTGAGTTCCTTCCTTCAAGCATGTTACAAAAACTGATTTTATCCTTTGTGATTACATGTGAATTCGTAAACTATAACTACAACCAAGCATAAACCAAAGAGCAAATCAAACTTCCATCCATGTTTGCAACTCTCTTTAATAGTCATGCATTAAAAACCAAATCCTCATCATTGTGTTGGAAGGTACCCTAAGACGCAAACAAACACAAAAAAACAACTCTTTTTGGCTTTTTCAAAACACTTTTTCAAATTTTTTTTTTTTAAAATTTTCGGATTTTTACTTCAAAGCACACCAAGACAGCTCAAAATGCCCTAAAAACACTTAAAAACTGTGAGAAACAACATTAGAAGTGATAGGCGATATAATCCTACAAATTTGCATAAAAACACTTGTTTACCCCCCCCCCCCCCCAAACACTTAAATCAAACGTTGTCCCCAATGTTTCACACAACGACTCACACAAAAGCGAACAAACACAAACAACTAAGCATAATAACATAAAGCAGCAAAGAGAAGGGTTTAGAAACGCGAATCTGGGTTTGGAGTGGAAGTTCCATCTTCTCCTTGTTGCATGCATGGGTTGCCTCCCACGAAGCGCTTGCTTTAACGTCTTCCAGCCGGACGAATATGCCATGTTAAGCTTCACTAGTCCCCACGGCATGGAGGGGTACATCATCCACAACATGCTCCTTGAAATTCTCATAGTATGGCTAATGGAAGGGGATGGTGATCCTCCCTGATTGTGGTGTCTTGGTTCCTAAAGTCCATGTAAATGCTCCCACCACTTGAAATCGATTGGGTAACTACATCAAAGAAGGTAACAACCTATTAGTTGAAATGGGAATTGGGATTGGGATTGGAGACTTACAAACATATTGTGATGGAAGCTCAAAAGTGGCAGCCCTATCAACAATGTCACTATGGCAACTCTCAGCCAGATTGGGTGGTTTTAGGGCACCCACTCCAATTCCCTCTTCAATGGTGGTTCTTGATGCATCCTTCTTGATAGGTGTGGATTGTTCCTGCCTTATATCCTTATGCACATCAATGGCAAAACAAGAACGAACATCATTAGGATTCTTAATAGAGTCATTAACATTGAATTTAATTATATCACCACCAAACTCCATTGTTAATACTCCTTTGGCCACATCAATCTTCGTTTGAGCTGTTTTCATGAATGGTCTTCCAAGTAGGAGGGGCAAGGGTGGAGAATGAACCGAGTCTTCCATTTCAAGCACATAAAAATCAACCGGAAAGATTAAATGATTAACCTGCACTAAAACATCTTCCAAAACACCCTTTGGATAGGCATTAGATCTATCGGCCAATTGAATAATCACACCATCATTTTTTAACTCACCTAGGTTCATAGATGCATAAATTGAGTTAGGCATGACATTAATAGATGCACCTAAGTCTAGCATGGCATGTTCAAAACAATTATTACCAATAACACAAGGAATTGTAAAACTACCCGGATCTTTTCATTTAGGGGGCATTTTACGTTGTAAGATGGCTGAGACATTTTCACTTACCTTTACAACCTCTTTGTTCGAAATTCTCTTCCTAGTAGTGCAAAGTTCTTTTAAAAACTTAGCATACCTTGGAACTTGCTTAATTGCATCCAAAAGTGGTATATTGACTTGTACTTTTCTAAATGTCTCCAAAATGTCCTTTTCAGCCTCCTCCTTCTTCGATTGCATGAATCTACGAGGAAAGGGTACATTTGGAGGACTAACATTAGAAATATTCAAATTTGGAACCTCCTTACCTTTGGAAGACGAATGGGAGTGTTTGGGTGGCTGCGGCATGGGTTTAGCTACCCTTGCCGTGGCTTGCTCTTGTTCCTCCTCCTCGAATTGCAACTTTTCATCCTCAGTTGGGGTTGATTTAGATGGTTGTGAGGCCGTTCCAACTTGTTTTCCACTTCGAAACTTGATTGCTTTGCCAGATTCGAATCCTCCTTTTGGGTTGACAACGGTTGAACTAGGCAACTTGCCTTGTTCTCTGAATTGGCCCATGAACTCCGCAATCTGCCCTACTTGCTTGTCTAACTCATCAACCTTTTTGTCCCTATTTTGCATTCCCTGCACCATAGAAGTTAGTACTTGAAAATTTTGATCATTATCTATGGACGAACCTGATTTGGGTTGGGTAGGTTGTGCTTGGGGTTGTGTGGGTGCATACGGCCTTTGGTAGAATCCCAGAGGTTGCTGCCTAAATGCGCTTTGTTGTTGGGGTTGTTGTGGCTCCCTCCATTTGAAATTTGGATGATCTCTCCAACCGGGATTGTAGGTATTAGAGAAAGGATCACTCCTTGGTTGGTTTTGGCTCCCATAACCCACGGCATTGGTAGATTCCCACCCTCCGTTCTCGATCAATTGAGGGCACTTATCCATGAGATGTTCATTCATTGAGCACACGCCACAAACAGCCACACTTTGTACCTTTGGTATTTCAACCACTTGCGAAAGAAGAGAAGTAAGATTAGCTATTTGATTTTGAAGTTCAGAAATAGCACTTACCTCATTAACTTGTTGTTGCCGTGGTATGTCTCTTTGACCAACGCCTTCATATTGTTCAGCATTTAAAGCTCGGTTGGCAATGAGAGTCTTGGCAGCCATGGGTGTTTTGTCCACTAGAGCTCCTCCCTCTGAGGCGTCTAGCATTTGGCGTTCAGTTGGTAGAAGCCCTTCGTAGAAATATTGAAGAAGAAGCTCCTCCTTCATTTGGTGCTGTGGACATAAAGCAACAAGTGTTTTAAAACATTCATAATAAGTTGGAAATGATTCACCTTGATTTTGCTGAATGCCACTAATCCTTTTACATAAAAAAATGACTCGAGAAGTTGGGAAAAACTTCTCCAAAAACGCCCTTTTCATACTCTCCCATGATGTGACAGTTCCGGGGGCTAGTTCATACAACCAATCTTTAGCCTTTTCCAAGAAAGAAAAGGGAAAAGCCTTCATCTTCAAAATGCTCACATCAACATTCACCGGGGTCATACTTGAGCAAACAACCTCAAATTCCTTCAAGTGCTTATTAGGATCTTCCATGGACAACCCATGGAACTTAGGAATATGGTGCAATAAGCTAAACTTTAGTTCGAACTCGTCGGTCTTGTCTGGGGCTGCCCTTGGATATTGAATGCATAGAGGCATGGCATTATCCAATCTTGAAGCGAAAAGCTCCTTGATTGTTCAATTATCGGCTGCCATAGCTTGTTCTTCCTCAAAAATCTGAGTCGTGGCCTCTTCTCCCACTTGTACTTCGTCTTCTTCCCTCTCAAAGTTCATTCGAAATCGTCGTCAAAGTCTAAGATATTGTTATGAACAGGTTGAGAATTCCGAGTCATAAACTAGTACCTAAAAAAAAAAAACAAAAACAAAACAAAGTCAGCAACAAAAACAAAAAAAACATGAAAATAAACAAAAAGAAATAACAAGGGATTAGCAAAGTTGCTAATCCCCGGCAACGGCGCCAAAATTTGATGCAAAAATTAACTTAACACACAAATTAACCCTCTTTTGACAGTTGTAGTATATAAGTAAGTAGGGATCGTTCTTAAACCGGGGATTAGGAGGGATTGCTAAACACTTTAAACTGACTGAAATAGATAAAACAAAGCTTTTAAACACTTAACTCAACTTAAAAGACTCAAAACAAGTTCACCAAACTCAAAATAAGTTGAAAACACTCAAAACTGCCTAAAAAACACAAATTGGGCAGATTTGACTCTAAACACAAAATTGGACGAAATTTGGCTCTAACTTGACTCAAAACTCTTGAAAACACAATCTAAAACATATTCTAACTAGTTAGACACTCTAGGATAAATGAGGATTTGGTTTTGGACGAAAATAAAGTAAACAAAAGAAGACTTTAAACTAGGCAGATTTGGACAAATTTGATGGAATTAATTGGATGATGGGCTAGCTAGGAGGTCTTTCTCCACAAATGACATACTTGCATACAAAACAATCTCCAGTTGCTTATTCAATGAATCATGAACCTCAACACCCCAAGTGAATTAGGTACGCTTAAATTAATCTTCAGATTTTCCTCAAGTCGTTGAATTGAATGGAATTAGCGCATTGCAATCAAATTATTCCTCAAAAGTTCTCTACATGAAAGCGCATTATAGAGAAACAATCAAAGATCATTAAATTCTATGAAAATCATAAGTATTGACGAGGTGTTCGTAACTATGAAAGCACATGATACTTATGCCAAGAATTTACTTAACATGATTATGACTAACAACCTTTACTACTTATGAATATAAGTTCCCAACGATTAGGTGAAGTTTCCTTATATCCTAGCATCAGATTTATGCATGCAAATTAAGTTTGCACTCTCAACCCACATACACAAACAAGTTTTAATTCAAACAGATAAGTAAATTGGATTCTCAATTCATCGAATCACAACTGGAAATAATCAAATCATATTGCAAATATATCCATGGTTTCGAAATTCCCCCTAGCCAAAAGGGGATTAGTTCCTCATACTCACAAAGCAAAGATTATTGAATTTAACTATTGAAAACACAAGAAAGATTACACCTAAAATGTTCCAGCAATTCCAAGTCGAATGGCATGCACGTCTAGGGCTCTCGTCCTTCTTCCTTGCTGCAGCACAAGATGTGGGTGGTGGTTTTGGGGGTTATGAATGATGTATTCTTGCTTGGGATGATGAATGATGGCTGATTAGGGTGGAAGGGTGCGGGAGGTTGTATATGGAGGTGTATGGAGTGGATGGAGGATGAAGAATGGAGGCTAGGGTGTTGCAGCATAAGTTTCTGAATAGCATAAGGGGGTCATACGAATTTGTGGCTGAAAATATGTATATATTGATAGGAGTATATTTAGGTGACTTAGTTAGCTTGTTTTCGTGCATTAATGTTGTTAGTTCATAGTTTTGGACTTGGAATGGATAGCTTATGCTTGGAGCAAAAGGAATGGACGAATTTGAAGACCTAAAGATGTTAGGATTCCTAATCACAAGAGGATTCCTAGTCAAAGAAGGTTTCCTACTTGGAGTAGGAAAGTTAAGCCAAGGTTTCCTATTTTGGTTTAATGTCACATCCCAGCCCGGGGCGGATCACTTCCTAGGCCCTCTCCACCACCGTAGCATGATATTGTCCGCTTTGGGCTTTCCATTCCCTCACGGTTTTGTTTTTGGGAACTCACGAGCAATTTCCCAGTGGGTCACCCATCGTGGGATTGCTCTAGCCCATTTCTCGCTTAACTTCGGAGTTCCATACATTTAAGGATCACTTCCCTTGGCGATGTGGGATGTCACATTTAACCTTTCCTAATCCTAAAAGACCTTATGTTTCAGCAACATTAAAGACATGCATTCTAGGACACAAATCAAGCCTTCCTTGCAACCTAATTGTCCTTGCCGTGGCCTTCCTTAGTGTCTCATTTCCTTGCCGTGCAAAGGAGGGCCTTGTTTCCTATTCTAAGTCATTAAAACACATTCCTTTTTCACCTCAATCTCAGCTACACCTCACATACCTTTTCTATCCCAAAATCCTTGCCTAATTTCAGAATTAAATCACATTCCCTTTTCTTATCCTTTGCCGCAAGTTCCTTCCTTTTCCCTTTTAATTTTTGACTTTATGACTCCTTTTCCTGATGGATTTGGGGTCTAAATCCTTTCCTAAACTATGTAATAAACTCTAGGGATTCTTGCTCCCAAATAAATACCTAAGCCGCACCCTTCATTCAACCCTAATCACTCTTACACACAATCTGCCATCATTTACAGAAACAAAGTCTTTGCCGCAGCCTTCCAACCATTCATACACATTCATACCTTTATCCAAGCATCCATACACCATCCCCAACCTTTGCCGCACCACCCTACCATCCTAAATCCATTCACAAACCATAAATCCATCCACAAACCACCCTAGACCTCTTGTGCCGCAACTTTGCAAGGAAGAAGAGTAGAAGAAGAAGCCTTGGATGTTTCTGCATTCAAGTTGGAGTGTTGGAACGTTTTTAGGTGTAATCTATCTTTTGTTCTCAATGTTTAATTCTATTTTCCTTTGTTTTGTTTTGAACATGAGAGGCTAAACTCATTTTAGTTAAGGGACGCTTTGAAACCATGATTACCTTTATAATATAAGTTGATTAATTTCAGTTGTGATTTCATAAATTGTGAATGCAATTTACTTAACCGTTTGATGGATAACTTATTCTTGTATGTTGATTAGGGAGGCCTACTTAATTTGCATGCTTGAATTTAGAATATAAGGGAGTTTCACATAATCGTCGCAAACTTATATTCACAAGCAGTTAAGGTTGTTTTCACAATCACGTTAAGTAAATTCCTAGCATGAGTATCATGATGTCATAGTTACAAGTGCTTTGTCAATACTTATGCTTTTCATTGAACGTAATGATCTTTGATTGTATCTCTATTATGATGTCATGTAGGGAACTTTTGAAGAATGCTTTGGGTTGTCGTATGATGTCATCCAATCCAATAACTTAAGGAAAATCTGAGGGTTAATTAGTGATGCCACGATTAATCTGGGGTGTTGAGGTTCACGGTTTATCGGAAAAGCAATTGGAAATCAATTTAAGTTTGAATGTATCATGTGTGGAAAAGTATCCCTTAGCTAACTAATCATCCATTGGTTTTCCCAAATTTGTCAAAATCTCTTTTAAGTCTTTTACTTACTTGTTTTTCTCTTAAATTCGTCCAAAACCCAATCCCCTTTACTTACTTGTCTTAAATCTGTCCAAATGTGTGTTTTTGAGTCTTTTGAGTCAAAACTAATTCTATTTTCGTCCAAACTAAGTCCTAGAGTCTAAATTGAGTCTTTTTTATTGTCTTGAGTTGTTTTGAGTCTTTTAAGTTTGTTTTGATTCATATAAGTTTAATTAAGAGTCTTTTGAGTTTAAGTGTTTTAAAGCATATTTTTGTATCTTTGAGTCAACCTTTATTAGATTAGTGATAGGAGCATATTTATGCGACTTGGTTAGCTTGTTCTTGTGCATTTGTGTTGTTATTCCTTAGTTAATATAGTATTTCAAGTCATTTTCGTGTGTTTGTAGGTCCAAAGGGTTAAAGTACCAAGAAAGTGCATTTTGGTGCACTTTGGAGCAGTTTTGGGCACCAAATAGATAGCACATGTATGGGCCAACATGGATGGACGAATTTGGAGTTCAAAAGGCTAGGAATCTGATAACAAGATGAAGAAATTAAATTAAAGACAAAAAGGATAAGGAATCAGCTCAAAAGAGGAAACATTATCCAAAACCTTATCCAACCTTATCTTATCCAAACCTTATCCTATCTTATCCTAACCTAATCTTGTTCCACCTTAATCCTAACTGCAAGTGGACCTAAAAATATGATTTCTAGAAGCCTTATCTGACCCCAAAAGGGTTCCACACCCTTCCCCCTTTTATCTCTTCTAAAAAACCCAAAATCAGCCACAAAACACCTAGTTTCTAGAAGGCCCAATTTTGGACGAATTTCCTAAACCTTTTTCCTTTTGGATCCTGATTTGTTAGGCCTCATTGATGCGTGATTTATACGCACACAAATTAAACCCTCTTTTCGTCAAATTGTAGTATATGTATAAGTAGGGATCGTTCTGGACCGGGGATTAGGAGGGATTGTTAATCACTTGGATTTGACTCAAAAAAACGTAAAAACACAAAATAAATGTATTTCTAACTAATCTAACACTTTAAAATAAATGGGGGATTGGTTTTGGACGAAATTAAACTAAAATAGAAACTTGGAAACAAAACAGATTGTACAAACGAAATTGATGGAATAGAATGAAGAAAAACTAGTTAGAGGGTTCCTTATCCACACATGAACATAAGCATATAATTTGACTTCCAATTATGACTTCAACAAACGATGAATGACAATGCTCCAAGTTAATTAGGTCCGCTTAAATTAACCTTTAGATTTCCCTAGATTCATTGGATTGAATGGGATACGCATTACAACCAAATTATTCCTAATCAAAGTCTCTCACATGGAATACGCATGATAGAGACATTCAACAAAGATCATTAAGTTCAACGGAAATCATAAACATTGACTAGGCATTCATAACTATGGAATACGCATGTTAATCCAGCCTAGGGTTTACTAAACACAATCGTGACTAGCGATTTTTACTACTCATGAATATAAGTTCATAACGATTAGGTGAAATTCCCTTATATCCTAGCATCAAGTCTTAGGCATGCAAATTAAGTGTCGACCCTCAACCCACATACATAAACAAGTTCTTAATCAAAACATAAAAGTAACCCACATCTAAAGTTCATGAATTCATAACTGGAGTAAATCAAATCATAACCAACATATGTCCATGGCTTCAAATTCGCCTCTAACTAAAAAGAAATTAGTTTCACATGTTTAACATAATTGAATAACAAGTTAAATTAAACATGAAAATAGAAACAAGAAAAGAAAGAACAAATGGAAAGTTAGCTACGGGGTTCATCTCCACATATGTTATACTTGCATAATAAAACGATTTCCAATTGCATTTCAACAAATCATTAATTCTCAACGCCCCGGGTCAATTAGGTCCGCTTAAATTAACCGTCAAGTTTTCCTTAAGTTAATGAATTGGATGGGTTAGCGCAACGCAATTCACAACATTCTCCAAAAGTCCTTTACGTGAAAAGCACAATAAAGATACAATCAAAGATCATTAAGCATCATGAAAACTTTAAGTGTTGACGAGGCATTCGTTACTATGGACTACGCATGAAACTTATGCCAAGAATTTATTTAACGCGATTGTTTATAAGCAACCTCCACTACTTGTGAATATAAGTTCGTAACTATTAGGTGAAACTCACTTATATTCTAGCGTCATATTGATGCATGAAAATTAAGCGCGCATTCTTAATAAACATTCATAAATAAGTTATCAATCAAACGGTTAAACAAATTGAACCACAACTTATGAAACGCAATTAGAATTAATCAAATCAAAATGCAAGCATAAACATATATTTCGAATCACCCCCTAGCTAAAGGGGGTTTAGTTTATTATAACTTTGAAATCAAAGAAATACCTAAACATTCCAACAACTCAAACTTGAATTGTATGAACGTTTAGGCACTCTTCTCTTCCATTCCTCATACGTACAAACAAAGAGAATTGAATTTAAACATTGAAATCAAAGAAACACCTAAACATTCCAACAACTCAAACTTGAATTGTATGAACGTTTAGGCACTCTTCTCTTCCTCGTTGTTGTAGCACAAGGTCTAAGGATAGTTTGATGGTGTGAATGGTTTGGGGAGTGGTGTTTGGATTAATAGGGAAATGGAAAAATGGTGTTTGGATTACAAGGGAACTCACGGCAAAGAGAAGGAATGGAAGTGTTTGTGGTGTGTTGTGTATGAAATGAGATGTTCTTGAATGAATGAATGCAAGGGTATTTATAGGAGTAGTGGAGGGAACATATGGCTATGTCATTTGTAGGTGAAGTAGGTGGATGTTGTAGGTGAAGTAGGTGGATGTTAGGTGAAGTAGGTGGATGTTGTAGGTGAAGTAGGTGGATGTTGTAGGTGATTATGAGTGATAAGTGATAAGTGTATGATATGTTAAGTGATAAGTGAATGATTATGATAAGTGATAAATGAATGTATGATATGATAAGTGGTGAATGATAAGTGGTAAGTGATATGTGATAAGTGATATGTGGTGTGTGATAAGTGATAAGTGATATGTGGTGTGTGATAAGTGATATGTGATAAGTGATTGAGTGTATGATATGATAAGTGGTGAATGATATGTGATAAGTGATATGTGGTGTATGATATGTGATAGTGTGGAATGTTGGAATGTTATGCACGGCTAAGGATAAAGGAAAGGTTTAAATGTCCTAAAACTAAAGGGAACAAGGTTCCAACACTTTGGTCTTTAATTAGGTCTTCAATTTCGTCCAACACTTTGGTCTTTAATTAGGTCTTCAATTTCGTCCAACACTTTGGCTTCAAGCATAAGCTATCCGTCCTTAGCCCAAAAGTGCTCCAAAAGTCTCCAAAATGCATCTTTTTGCTCCTTTAGCCCTTTGGACCTACAAACACACGAAAATAGCTTAAATTACTAAAATAACTAAAGAAACATAACGTAAATGCACGAGAACAAGCTATTTAAGTCGCATGAATATGCTCCTATCACTCATTCCTTGTGGATTTGGGTTACACAAATCCTTTTATGAAACTAATTGGGCCAAACCCTCTCCTAAGTGGATTTAACTGATAGAAGCATATTCATGCGACTTAAATGGCTTGTTCTCGTGCATTTACGTTATGTTTCTTTAGTTATTTTAGTACTTTAAGCTATTTTCGTGTGTTTGTAGGCCGAAAGGGCTAAAGGAGCAAAAAGATGCATTTTGGAGACTTTTGGAGCACTTTTGGGCTAAGGATGGATAGCTTATGCTTGGAGCCAAAGTGTTGGACGAAATTGAAAACCTAATTGAAGACCAAAGTGTTGGAACCTTGTTCCCTTTAGTTTTAGGATATTTAAACCTTTCCTATATCCTTAGTCGTGCATAACATTCCAACATTCCACTCCTTCATTCACCACTTATCATATCATACACTTATCTTATCATCACCACATATCATTCATTTATTACTTATCATATCATTCATTCATCTACATATCAATAACCACTTATCTTATCACACCACATATCATTCACTTATCACTCACCACATATCATTCATTTATCACTTAGCATATCATTCATTTATCAATTATCAAACCATTCACTTATCAGTTCCATTCACTTATCACTCACCACATATCATTCATTTATCACTTAACATATCATTCATTTATCACTTATCACAACAACAACCTAAAACACATGCACATGCACCACTAATCCCTTCACTTTCATGCCATCATTTCTCACCCCCCCTTTGCCGTGCAATACACATCAACACATTCCAGCTTTTCTTCTTCTCTTTGCAGCCACAAGTCACATGCATTCACACATAATCATTCACCCTATCCATCTTACATTCCACAAACAATGTCACATGCAAAACAACAATCATTCACACACAAAACAGCACCATTCACCCTTGCCGTGGCCTTCACTCACATTTCCAGCTTTCCACCTTGCATTTCCACATGCATTCACTTCATCATTACACACCACTCATTCTCTAATTCCACATGCACATTCAATCATTCACTCAAGCACCCTTGTGCCATGTTTCCCCCTTTGTTCCCACCCATCACATGCATTATCATCAAACAAACAACCCTAACCCGTGGCATTCACTCCCATTTCCAGCTTGCTTATGCAATTCCAGCATGCATTCACATGCATTTTCAGCACCATTACACTATTGCCGTGAGTTTCATTCCATTTCCAACATCTTCACATGCATTTCCAGCTTTGCACATGCATTTCCCTTTCATTTCAACCCACATGCATCCTTTAATCATTCAAACATGCAGCCACATTCCCTCCTAGCTGCCATGTTCCCCCATTTCACCTATAAATAAGCATCCATTCTTCCACAATTCATTCACTCTTCCATACACATTTTCAGTTACAAACACCAAGCAACAAACCCATTCCATTGCCGTGAGTCCCACTTCATTTTCTGCATATTTTCTCTTCATTCCAACCACTCCAACCACTCCTCATCCCCCAAAAACTCACCTTAGACCTTGTGCTACAACAACGAAGAAGAGAAGAGTGCCTAAACGTTCATACAATTCAAGTTTGAGTTGTTGGAATGTTTAGGTGTTTCTTTGATTTCAATGTTTAAATTCAATTTTCTTTGTTTTGTAATGGAAGAGAAGAGTGCCTAAACGTTCATACAATTCAGTTTGAGTTGTTGGAATGTTTAGGTGTTTCTTTGATTTCAAAGTTATGAGGAACTAAACCCCCTTTAGCTAGGGGGTGATTCGAAACTATGTTTATATTTGCAATTTGAATTGATTCTCAGTTGGTCTTTCGATAAGTTGTGAAACTCAATGCTCCAAGTTAATTAGATCCGCTTAGATTAACTTTCAGATTTCCCTAAATTCGTTGGATTGAATGGAATACGCATTACAACCAAATTATTCTTAATCAAAGTCCCTAACTATGGAATACGCATGATAGAGACATTCAACAAAGATCATTAAGTTCAACGGAAATCATAAACATCGACGAGGCATTCGTTACTATGGAATACGCATGAAACTTATGCCAAGAATTCGTTTAACGCGATTGTTTATAAGCAACCTCCACTACTTGTGAATATAAGTTCATAACGATTAGGTGAAATTCACTTATATTCTAGCGTCATATTTATGCATGAAAATTAAGCTTGCAATCTCAATGAACATACATAAATAAGTTATCAATCAAACAGTTAAACGAATTGAATCCACAACTTACATTTAGCAACTTTGCTAATCCCTTGTCTTTATTTTTATATTTTTTTTTTTCGTGCATTCTTATTTCAGATTGTTAGTTTGTTTGTTTCCTTGTTTTTTTTTTTAGGTACTGTGTATGACTCCTAGCTCTCGGCCTATTATAGAGAACATCTCCGACTTTGACGGTGATTTTGAATGCACTTTGAGGAGAACGAGGAGTCAACAAGAGCCACCACAACCTGGGCTTGAAGAAGACGAAGTAGGTGTAGAAGAAAAGCCTACAAATCAGATTTTTGAAGAAGAACAAGCCATGGCAGCAGATAATAGAACCATCAAGGAGCTTTCGGCCTCAGGTTTGGATAATGCATTGCCTCTTTGTATCCAATACCCCACGGCTGCAAAGGGGAAGACAGAGGAATTTGAACTCAAATCCAGTTTGTTACACCATATTCCGAAGTTCCATGGTTTGTCTATGGAAGACCCCAACAAACACTTGAAGGAGTTCGAGGTGGTTTGTTCGAGCATGACCCCCGTCAATGTGGATGGGAGTATATTGAAGATGAAGGCCTTTCCATTTTCACTTATGGACAAGGCCAAAGATTGGCTCTACGAACTAGCCCCGGGAACTGTGACTTCGTGGGAGAGTATGAAGCGTGCTTTCTTGGAGAAATTCTTCCCTACTTCGAGAGTGATTCTCCTACGGAAGAAAATTAGTGGTATTCAACAGAATCATGGTGAGACATTCCCGGCTTATTATGAGCGCTTCAAGGGCCTTGTAGCTTCATGTCCTCAACATCAAATGAAGGAGGAACTTCTCCTTCAATATTTCTATGAGGGCCTCCTTCCTATCGAACGTCAAATGCTTGATGCATCAGCGGGAGGAGCATTGGTGGACAAAACACCAAGGGATGCCAAGATTCTCATAGCCAACCGAGCGCTCAACGCTCAACAATATGAAGGAGTGGGTCAAAGGGAAGCCCCACGACAACAAAGTGTAAATGAGGTGAGTGCTATTTCTGAAATTCAATCACAACTTGCTAATCTTACTTCTCTTGTTTCTCAGGTTGTGATTGTTCCAAAAGCACAAGAACACCAAGTTTGTGGCGTGTGCTCAATTCAAGGGCATCCATCCGACAAGTGCCCTCAACTAATCGAGAATGGTGGGTGGGAATCTGCCAATGCAATTGGTTTCCAAGGACAAAATCAAAACAACCCATACTCGAACACTTACAATGCCGGATGGAGGGACCATCCAAACTTCAAATGGAGGGAGCCACAACAAGCTGCCCAACAAGGAGGATTTAGGCCAAACCCCCCTGGTTTTTATTCCAAGCCGTATGCACCCCAACAACCTTCGGCATCATCTCATTCAGGTACGTCCTTGGAAAGTGATCAAGCTATGCAATTACTAACCTCTATTTTGCAGGGGTTGCAAAATCAAAACAACCGGATAGCAAATAACGAGAAGGAGATGACGGATATGAAGAAACAAATAGGGCAGATTTCTGAGTTCCTTGGACAGATTAGAGAGCAAGGAAAGCTTCCTAGCTCAACCACAGTCAATCCAAAGGGAGGATTCGAATCCGCCAAGGCCATCACCCTAAGGGGTGGAAAAGAAGTTGGGACCGAGCCAAACAATCCCAAATCTGCCCAGAAAGTAGATGAAGAGACGACACAACCTGAGGCAGATCACCCTAACTCGGCCAAATCAGGTAATTTAAGTTCAAATTCATGTATTTCACGTCCTAATCTGCCCAATGTACCTTTTCCTCGCAGGTTCATGCAAGGAAAAAAGGAAGAAAGCGAGAAGGACATTCTTGAAACGTTCCGGAAGGTGCAAGTGAACGTACCGCTTCTCGATGCAATCAAACAGGTTCCAAAGTATGCTAAATTCCTCAAGGACCTATGCAATACAAAGAGAAGAAGGGCAAACAAAGAGGTAGTGAAGGTAAGCGAGAATGTGTCCGCTGTTTTGCAACGTAAACTGCCTACCAAGTGCAAAGACCCCGGTAGTTTCACGATTCCTTGTGTGATTGGACATAATCGTTTTGAACATGCCATGCTTGATTTAGGTGCATCCATAAATGTCATGCCTTATTCTATTTATGCATCTATGAATTTGGGTGAATTAAAACAAGATGGTGTAATTATACAATTGGCCGATCGTTCTAACGCGTATCCAAAAGGAGTTTTGGAAGATGTGCTTGTGCAGGTGAACCATTTAATTTTTCCGGCTGATTTCTACGTCCTAGACATGGAGGATTCAGCCCATTCTACATCTTTGCCGATTCTCCTTGGTAGGCCATTCATGAAGACGGCCCGAACGAAGATTGATGTATACAAAGGCACCTTGACAATGGAATTCGATGGGGAAGTGATTGATTTTAATATTTCTGAAACTATGAGATATCCCGTTGATGACCATTCTTGTTTTTCCATTGATGTTATCGATTCTTTGGCGCAGGTATACCTTGAAGAATTGAACGAGGACGCCCTGGAAACAACCATCACTAAGGCCATAGAGCGCAAAAATGAAGGATTTGGGCCAATGCAAGGCCACGGCAAGGAGGAGGAATTCTTTGCAATGGGTTCTAGTGAAGAAATAATTGAGGTTGTGGCAGCCCTTGAGTCATTGCCACAACAATATGGTAAGGTTCCACTCTCACTTTCAAATTCAGTTTCCACTAAGATGCTACCTTCTGTTGTTCAGGCACCATCGCTTGAACTTAAGCCATTGCCGGACCATTTGAAGTATGTGTTTTTGGGAAAAGGCGAAACATTGCCCGTCATCATTTCATCAAGTCTCACGGAAATGGAGGAGGAGAAGCTTGTGAGGGTGCTGCGAGAGCACAAAACGGCCATAGGGTGGACTTTGGCCGACATTAAAGGAATAAGCCCTACCACATGCATGCACCGTATACTTCTTGAGGAGGGGGCTAAACCAACTCGAGAGGCTCAACGCCGTCTTAACCCTCCGATGATGGAAATGGTGAAGAAGGAAATAATCAAGCTTTTGGATTGCGGAGTGATCTACCCTATCTCCGATAGCCGTTGGGTCTCTCCAGTTCAAGTCGTTCCCAAGAAGTCCGGAGTAACTGTTATCAAGAATGATGAGAATGAGCTCGTGCCTACACGCATTCAGACTGGATGGCGAGTATGTATCGATTACCGGAAGCTAAATGCCATGACTAGGAAAGATCACTTTCCTTTGCCATTCATCGACCAGATGCTCGAAAGGTTAGCCGGTCATGCTTTTTACTGTTTTCTTGATGGATACTCTGGATATAACCAAATTGTGATAGCCCCGGATGATCAAGAGAAGACCACATTCACATGTCCCTTTGGAACATTTGCTTATCGTCGCATGCCATTTGGCTTATGCAACGCACCGGCCACTTTCCAAAGGTGTATGGTAAGTATATTTTGCGATTTTGTTGAAAAGATCATTGAGGTTTTCATGGATGATTTCAGTGTATTTGGGAGTTCATTTGATAATTGCTTGGATAATCTGACCTTAATTTTGAAACGATGTGTTGAAACTAACCTTGTCTTGAATTGGGAGAAATGTCACTTTATGGTGAAACAAGGTATAGTTTTAGGACATATTGTTTCAGAAAAAGGAATTGAAGTAGATAAATCGAAAATAGACCTTGTACGTCACTTACCCTCTCCTACTTCGGTTAGAGAAGTACGTTCGTTTCTTGGCCATGCAGGGTTCTATAGGCGTTTTATCAAGGACTTCTCCAAGATGTCCAACCCTCTTTGTCGATTGCTTCAAAAAGATGTGCCATTCAAGTTTGATGAAGAGTGTAATTCGGCATTTAACCAGCTCAAGGAGAAGCTAGTCTCGGCCCCCATTATTGTACCTCCAGATTGGAGCCTTCCGTTCGAGCTCATGTGCGATGCATCCGACTATGCATTAGGAGCTGTTCTAGGACAAAGAAGAGACAAGCGGCCGCATGTCATATACTATGCCTCTCGGACTCTCAATGATGCCCAATTGAACTACTCCACGACGGAAAAAGAACTTCTAGCTGTGGTTTTTGCTTTAGATAAATTCCGTTCATATTTAATTGGTACTAAAGTAATCGTTTATTCTGATCATGCAGCTTTGAGGTACTTGCTCACGAAAAAGGAAGCAAAGCCGAGGCTTATCCGTTGGATTCTTCTTCTTCAAGAATTTGATATTGAAATCCGGGATAAGAAAGGAAGCGAGAATGTAGTGGCTGACCATTTAAGCCGAATCATCCACGAGGAGCATGAACATGCTGTACCTATCCCTGAAACTTTTCCCGATGAGCAGCTGCTATCCATTGAGGTAAGTGAACCATGGTATGAAAATTTAGTGAATTACTTGGTGGCTAAACAAATTCCAAATGAACTAAACAAGCACCAACGTGATAAGCTTAAAAATGATGCACGTTTCTATGTTTGGGATGACCCTTATTTGTGGAAGTATTGCTTAGATCAAATTGTACGTAGATGTGTGCATGATTCTGAATTTCACTCAATTCTAAGCTTTTGTCACACATATGCATGTGGTGGTCATTTTGGCACACAACGCACTGCCCTCAAGGTTCTAGAATGTGGTTTTTATTGGCCGACTATATTTAGGGATGCTAGAACCTTTTGTATGTCTTGTGATCGTTGCCAATGAATGGGTAACATAGGTACCAAGGACCAAATGCCGCAAACCCCTGTCTTTAATGTTGAAATTTTTGATGTTTGGGGCATTGATTTCATGGGCCCTTTCCCTCCATCTTATGGTTTCACTTATATCTTGCTAGCCATTGATTATGTTTCTAAATAGGTGGAAGCAAAAGCCACCCGTACTAACGATTCTAAGGTGGTTGCAGATTTCGTGAAAACTAACATTTTTGCTAGGTTTGGAATGCCGAGAGTAATCATAAGTGATGGAGGGTCTCACTTTTGCAATCGGACCAGTGAGGCGTTGCTAAGAAAGTACCATGTCAACCATAAGGTCTCCACACCTTACCATCCTCAAACAAATGGCCAAGCCGAGGTGTCTAACCGAGAAATCAAACAAATTTTGGAGAAGACCGTTGGACCAACAAGGAGGGATTGAAGCTTACGTTTAGATGATGCACTGTGGGCATATCGTACAGCATACAAAACACCCATTGGGATGTCACCTTTTCGGCTCGTCTATGGTAAGCCATGTCATTTGCCCGTAGAGTTAAAGCACAAGGGACATTGGGCCGTGAAGACTTTCAACATGGACATAGATGCAGCGGGAGTTCATAGGAAGCTCCAATTGAATGAACTTGAGGAGATTCGGAATGAAGCCTATGAGAATGCCCGGATGTACAAAGCCAAGACCAAAGCATTCCATGATAAAATGATTCGAAGCAAGACCTTCACAGTTGGGCAGAAAGTGTTACTTTTCAACTCTCGCCTACGTTTGTTTCCTGGTAAGTTGCGTTCTAAATGGATTGGCCCGTTTGTTGTTACTAATGTTTTCCCTCATGGTGCAGTGCAAATCAAAAGTTCAAGGACGCAGCAAGAATTCAAAGTGAATGGGAATCGATTGAAGCCCTATTATGAGACGTTTGAGGAGCATGTCGTGGAGGAGGTACCCCTCCATGCCGTGGAACCTAGTCAAGCTTAAACGGAGGTACCGTCCGGCTGCAAGACGTAAAAGCAAGTGCTACTTGGGAGACAACCCATGCATTCAACAAAGGAAGACTTAGAAAGCACTCCAAATCCAGATTCCTAAAAAACTCTTCTCTTTGTTGCTATTTCGTTTCTGCCTTGTTAGGTTGTTTAGTTGTTATTGTTTGTTTGTTTATTAATTGTGTGAGTCTATGATTGTAACATTGAGAAAATGTTTGATTTATTGATAGGAACTGCTAAACAAAGAAAGATGGTGCTTCACAAAGGGTGTTTGCTTGACGCCCCACTACGTGGCTTTACTCTTGAAGCGGAAGGCGTAGGAACAGAAGGCATCGGAGCGGAAGGCGTAGGAACAGAAGGCATAGGAGCAGAAGGCATCGGAGCGGGAGGCATCGAAGATAGAGCATTCCAGGCCTCAATACTTGGCCAAGCGCTGGATGAGCCAGGAAAAAGGTGCCTCTGGAGGAAAGACGAGAACCTTTGACGGTCACTGTGAATCCGACCTTCAGACTCTTGCAGCTCATCAAGCTTCCTCTTCATGCCCGACGAATAGTTATTTGCAAGCACATGCAAACTTCTATTCTCATACTTAAGCTGCTGGATTTCCTGCTTGAGACTTTCCACCTCTGCCATCAATGATTCCACCTGACGGGAGCGGGCAAGCAGGCGTTGGCCCATGTTGGACACAGAACTCGCACACTGAACACTAAGTGCGAGGGACTCTTGAACGGCCAACTCATCGGACCGTCCTGACAGCAGCCTACTATCTTTTGGAGTGAGGAGGTTCCTAGCTACTATTGTAGCTGTTGTGGCGTCCTGCATCACGGAGTCTTCACCTGTGAGAGGACCGTTAGAAGAAAAGAAAGAAGGGCGCCATACGTTACCTTGACGCGGCGCGCCCGTATCACTGCTAAGGCTCAATTCCAAGCTAAGGTTCGATGAGTTTGCCATTTTTTTCAAAAGTGTTTAAAGAGAAGGGATGGAGTTAAATTTCAAAGGGCCGGAGTCGATTTTCAAGAATGGGAAATCTTCAGAGTGTGTTTGTTGTGGTGATCGATAGCTCAATAAAAAGCTAAGGCGACGCGTCCACCAATTCAAAAAGCCGGAATTTCCGGCGTAATTTAGGCGACGCTTTCTCGGCTTTTCAGAAGACGCATTCAACTTTGTCAAAAGATTTCTTCTTTTCAGACAACACGTGGAGGCCATCATCGCAACTACACTTCTTTAGCCGACAAGCGCAAAGTTCGGCGACGCTTTCTCTGCTTTTCAGAAAACGCGTGCAGCTTTGTCAAAAGGAGCCGCATCCGCACTACTACGTGTCATTCAGACAGCAAAGGGGCGTCGTTCAGAGATTGAAGAGGCATCTGCTCAGAAATCGAAGAGGCGTTTTCAAAGATCGAAGAGGCGCCACTATTTCAAAAAGTCGGATTTGCGGGATCAAAACGTTTGTCGACAAAGGTAAAAGAACAATACCACCACTTGATATTATCTCTATATATGTCGACCTTCGTCTTTTATGGCAGGGCAAACCTGAAGAAAATGCCCAACTCTCCCTCACCTCTGAGGGCGCACTCCCAGCAAAGCCTTTCGAAATACTCAATTCTTTCTTCTTCCCCAAAGATGATACCAGATGCCTGGAGTACATATGACCCAGGAAGAAACGGCGGATTGAAGCATGTGCTGATTCATTCACCGCTTCTTCAAAGCAAAGGTATCTCATATCATCAAGGTCAAAAGCAAAAATATCTCATATCATGCTCTTTCCTTGTCTTTTTCTTTGTCCTTGTTCTTACTTGCATGGCAAAGTAAAAGAAGCAATCAGCCGGCACTTGGAGTCAGTCTACCGATCTGGAGCCAACTGCCTGGAATCTATTCCTGATTGCTTACCTAGCGTTGCTCTCGAGTAGTCATCTTCAACGGTTGATACACTTCCAGAGAAGGGACCACTCCTGCAAAGATTGAACAAAGAAACAGACCCAGGAGGAAGCTCAGACCTTCGGGGAAGACCAAAAGAATCCTCCAGCCCAGTAGCACAAAGGAAAATCAATGATGGGCGAAAACCAGTTCGAGAGTAAGCCTGTGGAATCATCAAGATCAAGCCTCATTGCAATCAACAAAGAGAAGATGGAATTTACACTCCATAACCAGATTTGCGTCCCTAAACTCTTCTCTTTGTTAATTACATTTTGCCATGTTTAGTATGTTTAAGTGCTTTTTGTGTGTTTACTTATGTTTTGTGTGAATCTATGCTTAAAACATTGAGAACAATGTTTGATTTAAGTGTGGGGGGGGGGTAACTAATGTTGTTAATGCAAATTCGTGGGATTTTATCACCCATAACTTCAAAAGTTGTTCCTTGCTGTTTTAAGGTGTTTTTAAATTGTTTTAGAGTGTTTTAGTGTGTGTTGTTTTATAACTCCGAAAATCACATAAAAATTTGAAGAAAATGTTTTGAAAAGCCTAAAAAGAGTGTTTTGAGTCGTTTTTGTGTGTTTGTGTCTTAGGGTACCTTCCAACGTTTGACGAGGATTTGGTTTGTAATTGCATGACTGTTAAAAAGAGTTATAAACATAGAGAAAAGTTTGATTTACTCTTGGTTTATGCTTAGTTATGGTTATAATGTATGACTTCACATGCAATCATAAAAGAAAAATTCGTTTTTGTAACATGCTTGAAGGAAGGAACTCAAACAAACGCTACAACCCTGTGAGACTCGAGCCATTACCTTCTTTGGAGAGTTATTTTCTGTGATTCTTTGTTTTCTAAAGTTGTTGCATGATCTCATTATTCCTTGCTTGGTTACTACTTAGAATGCAATTGTATCATGATAGAACTAAATGCTAGAACTTATATCCGTTTCATTCAAAGCATGACATTGAATTGCATAACATATATCAAGATGAAGTTGTGTAGTTGCCACCATAACCAAATAGCCTTACTTCCCATATTTCATATTTATTGTAAGTTTTAACCCCGTTGAGCCTCGTTTAGCCTTTATTCTTTGTTAACCCACATCACCCCTTACCTAGCCTAGAGTAGGACTTTCCTATACCCTTGTTCTTAAAGTATAGTGAGCATGACTTAAATGAATTCCTTTTGAGTTACATTATGCAAGAAAATGAGTGTGGGGGAGTAAAAGTTTGTTCTTACGTTTATATGTATGTTTTGAATTTCAAAAAAAAAAAAAAAAAAAAAAAAAAAAGAAAAAAGTGAAAATAAGTAAGAATGAACTCACGAGCGTTGATGGTTGAAGAAAGGGTCCAAAAAGTTGAATATGGCCCTATGTTTTGTGTGACTTTCCCTTGGGTGTTCAAAATTGACTTCTGCGTTCTTAAGGGAATTCTAAGTGCCTAATTCAATACTTTGCTCACTATTGCTTTAAGAATGTTTGTTTATCCTTCACCTTTCATTGTTAGCCAATACCCTAGCCCCGTTACAACCCTTTGACTTCTATCTTGAGTGTTATGTGTTTCAAAATGTGGAGTTTGGAATTGATATGAGCTTATGGTGTCACTGGTTCTCGCGTCTAAGTAGTAGCATTCTATTCATGAGATCATACCTAAACATGCTTATTAACTCCAGAAATTGCTTCCTTTGAAATACATTTATGTGAGTGTTCATTTTTATGTTTACATCAATCTTCTCACATATACCTAGTGTAGGGTGTGTAGTCAGAAAATCTGTGTGAAAAACGAGAGTATATCTTGTAAGGATTTGAGCAAATTCTCTAAGGCATGTTACTACATTTGAAATGTGTTTTAAATGCTTAATTGTGAACTAGTATGTGGTGACTATGAGTAAGAATGTACTTAAGTGTAAAGATGGCTAAAATCTGTGGGAATAATGATTTTTAACTTGTCATGTGCTTTGGAAATCCCTGAGACGTTTGTTGGAAGGTTTAGGTTGTGTTTTACTTGTTCGTTTTGTTTTGTTTCTGGTTTCTTTTGTTTTGTTTTGCTCGAGGACTAGCAAAAGATAAGTGTGGGGGTGTTTGATAGGAGCATATTCATGCGACTTAAATGGCTTGTTCTCGTGCATTTACGTTATGTTTCTTTAGTTATTTTAGTACTTTAAGCTATTTTCGTGTGTTTGTAGGCCGAAAGGGCTAAAGGAGCAAAAAGATGCATTTTGGAGACTTTTGGAGCACTTTTGGGCTAAGGATGGATAGCTTATGCTTGGAGCCAAAGTGTTGGACGAAATTGGAAACCTAATTGAAGACCAAAGTGTTGGAACCTTGTTCCCTTTAGTTTTAGGATATTTAAACCTTTCCTATATCCTTAGTCGTGCATAACATTCCAACATTCCACTCCTTCATTCACCACTTATCATATCATACACTTATCTTATCATCACCACATATCATTCATTTATTACTTATCATATCATTCATTCATCTACATATCAATAACCACTTATCTTATCACACCACATATCATTCACTTATCACTCACCACATATCATTCATTTATCACTTAGCATATCATTCATTTATCAATTATCAAACCATTCACTTATCAGTTCCATTCACTTATCACTCACCACATATCATTCATTTATCACTTAACATATCATTCATTTATCACTTATCACAACAACAACCTAAAACACATGCACATGCACCACTAATCCCTTCACTTTCATGCCATCATTTCTCACCCCCCCCTTTGCCGTGCAATACACATCAACACATTCCAGCTTTTCTTCTTCTCTTTGCAGCCACAAGTCACATGCATTCACACATAATCATTCACCCTATCCATCTTACATTCCACAAACAATGTCACATGCAAAACAACAATCATTCACACACAAAACAGCACCATTCACCCTTGCCGTGGCCTTCACTCACATTTCCAGCTTTCCACCTTGCATTTCCACATGCATTCACTTCATCATTACACACCACTCATTCTCTAATTCCACATGCACATTCAATCATTCACTCAAGCACCCTTGTGCCATGTTTCCCCCTTTGTTCCCACCCATCACATGCATTATCATCAAACAAACAACCCTAACCCGTGGCATTCACTCCCATTTCCAGCTTGCTTATGCAATTCCAGCATGCATTCACATGCATTTTCAGCACCATTACACTATTGCCGTGAGTTTCATTCCATTTCCAACATCTTCACATGCATTTCCAGCTTTGCACATGCATTTCCCTTTCATTTCAACCCACATGCATCCTTTAATCATTCAAACATGCAGCCACATTCCCTCCTAGCTGCCATGTTCCCCCATTTCACCTATAAATAAGCATCCATTCTTCCACAATTCATTCACTCTTCCATACACATTTTCAGTTACAAACACCAAGCAACAAACCCATTCCATTGCCGTGAGTCCCACTTCATTTTCTGCATATTTTCTCTTCATTCCAACCACTCCAACCACTCCTCATCCCCCAAAAACTCACCTTAGACCTTGTGCTACAACAACGAAGAAGAGAAGAGTGCCTAAACGTTCATACAATTCAAGTTTGAGTTGTTGGAATGTTTAGGTGTTTCTTTGATTTCAATGTTTAAATTCAATTTTCTTTGTTTTGTAATGGAAGAGAAGAGTGCCTAAACGTTCATACAATTCAGTTTGAGTTGTTGGAATGTTTAGGTGTTTCTTTGATTTCAAAGTTATGAGGAACTAAACCCCCTTTAGCTAGGGGGTGATTCGAAACTATGTTTATATTTGCAATTTGAATTGATTCTCAGTTGGTCTTTCGATAAGTTGTGGATTCAATTCGTTTATCTGTTTGATTGATAACTTATTTATGTATGTTCATTGAGATTGCAAGCTTAATTTTCATGCATAAATATGACGCTAGAATATAAGTGAATTTCACCTAATCGTTATGAACTTATATTCACAAGTAGTGGAGGTTGCTTATAAACAATCGCGTTAAACGAATTCTTGGCATAAGTTTCATGCGTATTCCATAGTAACGAATGCCTCGTCGATGTTTATGATTTCCGTTGAACTTAATGATCTTTGTTGAATGTCTCTATCATGCGTATTCCATAGTTAGGGACTTTGATTAAGAATAATTTGGTTGTAATGCGTATTCCATTCAATCCAACGAATTTAGGGAAATCTGAAAGTTAATCTAAGCGGATCTAATTAACTTGGAGCATTGAGTTTCACAACTTATCGAAAGACCAACTGAGAATCAATTTTGTTTGCAAGTGTAACATGTGTGGAGAAGAACCCCTTGGCTATTCCATCATCCATATTTTCATCACATTCATATTTACATTTTGCCTTTAATTATATTCTGTCTTTTTAATTTAATATCGTCCAAACACATTTCCCCCATATTTCGTTGAGTCTTAATCATTCGTATTTGTTTTATTTTTGTATCTTTAAGCTTTTGGAGTCATAAACACTTGCAAATTCGTTTAAATCAAGTTCTAGCTTCTATTTGAGTCAATTTGATTGTTTTAGACAATTTGAGTTTTTCAAAGCCATTCTGAATCATAGTAGTCTTGTTAAGAGTATTTTAATTTAGTTTTTATGTTTTTAAGTCAATTTAGAAGGTTTTAGCAAGCCCTCCTAATCCCCGGTCTAGAACGATCCCTCACTTATCCATTCTACTACAATTGTCAAACGAGGGTTTAATTTGAGTGTCAAGTAAATCTCGCATCATTAACTTACTTGTGCCGAACCCTAAGGCCCTAATCCATAAAATCTGCTAAGTGTAACCCTAATCTAATTAACCCTACGACTATACAAACATATTTTCGTCCACAAATTCGTATCACCCCCTTATGCTATTCAGAAACCTATTGTCGCAAGCCCTAACCTCCATTCTCCATCATTCATTCACTCCATACACTTCCATATACAACCTGCCGCACTCTACCACCATAATCAGCCATCATTCATCATCCCAAGCAAGAATACATCATTCATAACCCCCAAAACCATCACCCATACCTTGTGCCGCAGGAAGGAAGAAGAAGGAAAGCCCTACCCGTGCATGCCATTTGATAGGAGCATATTTATGCGACTTAAATGGCTTGTTCTCGTACATTTACGTTATGTTTCTTTAGTTATTTTAGTACTTTAAGCTATTTTCGTGTGTTTGTAGGTCCAAAGGGCTAAAGGAGCAAAAAGATGCATTTTGGAGACTTTTGGAGCACTTTTGGGCTAAGGACGGATAGCTTATGCTTGAAGCCAAAGTGTTGGACGAAATTGAAGACCTAATTGGAGCCAAAGTGTTGGAACCTTGTTCTCTTTAGTTTTAGGACATTTAAACCTTTCCTAATCCCAATCATGCCATGCATAACACACATCCATTCTAACACATTGTCATTGCACATGCATTTCCTTCATTAGTTAACCCACATGCACTTATCACTTATCATCACCACATATCATATCACTTAATCACTTATCACTTATCATCACCACTTAACCACTTATCATATCATAACCACATATCATATCACTTATCACTTATCACTTAACATATCATCCACCTACTTCACCTACAACATCCACCTACTTCACCTACAACATCCACTTCACCTACAACATCCACCTACTTCACCTACAACATCCACTTCACCTACAACATCCACCTACTTCACCTACAACATCCACCTACTTCACCTACAACATCCACCTACTTCACCTACAAATGACATAGCCATATGTTCCCTCCACTACTCCTATAAATACCCTTGCATTCATTCATTCATGGACATCTCATTTTTCATACACAACACACCACAAACACTTCCATCTTCTCCCTAGCCAAAAGTCTCTCCATTTTCTGCACCATTCCCTTCCCTTTCTCCTCCATTTCTTCCATTTCCATAATCCCCCAATCCATTCAACACACCAACAACATCCCTTAGTCCTTGTGCTACAACGAAGACGAAGAGAAGAGGGCCTAAACGTTCATACAATTCACGTTTGAGTTGTTGGAATGTTTACGCGTTTCTTTGATTTCAATGTTTAAATTCAATTCTCTTTGTTTTGTAATATGAGGAATGGAAGAGAAGAGTGCCTAAACGTTCATACAATTCAAGTTTGAGTTGTTGGAATGTTTAGGTGTTTCTTTGATTTCAAAGTTATGAGGAACTAAACCCTTTTTGGCTAGGGGTGATTTCAATACCATGATTATTTATGTGATATGAATTGATGAATTCCGGTTATGAACTCTTGATTCATGAATGCAATTGGCTTAACTATTTGATGATTAACTTATTTGTGTTTGTTGATTGAGGGTCGACACTTAATTAGCATGCATGAATATGTGGCTAAAGTTTAAGAAGGTTTCACATAATCGTTACTAACTTATACTTGAAAGTAGTGAAGGTCGCTTGTCACGATCGCGTTAAGTTTAATTCTTAGCATGAGTAACATGATGTCATAGTTGCAAATGCTTTGTCAATGCTTATGGTTTTCATTATTCTTAATGATCTTCGATTGTATCTCTATTATGATGGCATGTAGGGAACTTTTGAGAATGTTTTGGGTTGTCGAATGATGCCATCCAATCCAATAATATAAGGAAAATCTGAGGGTTAACTAGTGATGTCACGGTTAATTTGGGGCATTGTCGTTCATAATTCAATGAAGGAATAACTGGAAATTGATTCATATGCATAAATATCATGTGTAGAGAAAGAACCCTTAGCTAGCTTCCCATCCATTCATTTCCGTCAAATCCATATTTACAATTTGTTTTGTTTCCAAGTATTCATTTTAGTTTAAATTCGTCCAAATCCAATTCCCCCCTATTTCGTTGAAGTCTTAGTCTTAATCTTCCTTATTTTTAGTTTTGTTTTCTTCGAGCATTAAATAGTGTTTTATATTGTGTTTTTATGTTTTTAAGTCAATTTAGAAGGTTTTAGCAAGCCCTCCTAATCCCCGGTCTAGAACGATCCCTCACTTATCCATTCTACTACAATTGTCAAACGAGGGTTTAATTTGAGTGTCAAGTAATTCTCGCATCACCATTCGACTTGGAATTGCTGGAACGTTTTAGGTGTAATCTTTCTTGTGTTTTTCAATGTTTAATTTCAAGAATCTTTGCTTTGTGAGTATGAGGAACTAATCCCCTCTTAGCTAAGGGGAATTTCGAAACCATGGCTATATTTGCATTATGATTTGATTACTTCCAGTTGTGATTTCATGAATTGTGAATTCAATTTACTTATCTATTTGAATTAAAACTTGTTTATGTATATGGATTGAGAGTGCACACTTAATTTGCATGCATAAATCTGATGCTAGGGTATAAGGAAACTTCACCTAATCATTGGGAACTTATATTCATAAGTAGTAAAGGTTGTTGGTCACAATCATGTTAAGTAAATTCTTGGCATAAGTATCATGCGCTTTCACAGTTACAAATGCCTCGTCAGCACTTATGATTTTCATAGAATTTAATAATCTTTGATTGTTTCTCTATTATGCGCTTTCATGTAGAGAACTTTTGAGGAAAAATTTGATTGCAATGCGCTAATTCCATTCAATTCAATGACCTAAGGAAAATCTGAGAGTTAATTTAAGCGTACCTAATTAACTTGGGGTGTTGAGGTTCATGATTCATTGAATAAGCAACTGGAGATTGTTTTGTATGCAAGTATGCCATGTGTGGAGAAAGAACTCCCAGCTAGCCTACCATCCACTTAATTCTACCAATTTCGTGCAAATCTGCCTAGTTAAATTTCTTGCTTTGTTTGTTTTATTTTCTTCCAAAACCAAATCCCCATTTATTCTAGAGTGTCTAACTAGTTAGAATACGTTTTAGATTGTGTTTCCAAGAGTTTTGAGTCAAGTTAGAACCAAATTTCGTCCAATTTTCTGTTTAGAGTCAAATCTGCCCAGTTTGTGTTTTTTAGGCAGTTTTGAGTGTTTTCAGCTCATTGTGAGTCTTGTGAACTTGTTTTGAGTTTTTGAGTTGAGTTAAGTGTTTAAAAGCTTTGTTTTATTTGTTTGAGTCAGTTTAAAGTGTTTAGCAATCCCTCCTAATCCCCGGTTTAAGAACGATCCGTACTTACTTATATGCTACAATTGTCAAAATAGGGTTAATTTGTGCGTTAAGTTAATTTTCGCATCAATTAGCAATCCCTCCTAATCCCCGGCCTAGAACGATCCCTACTTATAACTATACTAAAATTTTCAAAAAATGGGTTTAATTTGAGTGCTATATTTTATCACATCAAATTTTTGGCGCCGTTGCCGGGGATTAGCAACTTTGCTAATCCCCCGTTGTTTCTTTTTGTTTCTTTTTCATATATCTTTGTTTTAGCTATTAACCTTGTTTCTTTTCTTGTTTGTAGGTACTAGTTTATGACTCGTAGTTCTCAACCTATTTGTGCAAACATCTTGGATTTTGACAACGATTTTGAGCGCATTTTGAGAAGGAAGAAGAAGGACCTAGAACTTCACCAATCAAGTTCTAGTTCGGCTTCTAATTTTGAGGAGGAAGAGGAGCCCACGGCAAGGGAGGAAGAAGAGGTCCAAGCCATAGCAACGGACAACCGTACAATCAAGGAGCTTTCCGCCTTGGGAATGGACAATGCCACACCATTATGCATCCAATACCCAAGGGCGGCTCAAGATAAAACCGATGAATTTGAATTGAAGTCAAGTTTATTGCACCACATTCTAAAGTTCCATGGACTGTCCGTGAAGAACCCCAACAAGCATTTAAAGGAGTTCGAGGTGGTGTGTTCAAGCATGAGTCCAATTAATGTTGATAGCAATATTTTGAAGATGAAGGCCTTTCCATTCTCATTATTGGAGAAGGCCAAGGATTGGTTATACGAACTAGCACCCGGAACGGTCACTTCTTGGGAGAGCATGAAGAGGGCATTTCTTGAGAAGTTCTTTCCTACTTCAAGTCATTCTCTTGAGGAAGAAGATTAGCGGAATCCAACAAAGTCAAGGGGAGTCTTTTCCGACGTACTATGAGCGTTTTAAAGCCCTTGTTGCATCATGTCCTCAACATCAAATGCAGGAGGAGCTTCTACTTCAATACTTCTATGAAGGCCTTCTTCCAATTGAATGGCAAATGCTCGATGCCTCGGCGGGAGGTGCGTTGGTGGACAAAACTCCCATGGCAGCCAAAAACCTAATTGCAAGCCGTGCTCTCAATGCACAACAATATGAAGCAATTGGGCAAAGGGACCCCCCACGGCAACAAGTGCATGAGGTAAGTTCTCAATTCGACAGCTAATCTTACTTCTATTGTGTCTTAGATGGCCGAAGGAATGAAGATACAAGGACCAATTATATGTGGCGTATGTTCTATCCAAGGACACCCTTCGGAAAAGTGCCCTCAATTGATTGAGAATGGGGGATGGGAGAGTGAAAATGCCATTGGATTTCTAAGCCAAAATCAGCCAAGGAATGATCCCTTTTCCAACACATACAATCCGGGTTGGAGAGACCAGCCAAACTTCAAGTGGAGGGAACCTCAACAACCTTAACAACAAGGGGGCTTTAGGCAACAACTCCCGGGGTTCTACACTAAACCCTACGGCACTAATCCAAACCATTCCCAATCTGCCCAAAATAATCAAGGTACGTCTTTGGAAAATGCTACACTTCTTAACTTACTTACCAATTTGTCTCAGGGGCAAGAGAATTAAAACAAAGCCATGCAAAACCAAGACAAAAAGGTGGACCACTTAGAGAAGCAAATTGGGCAGATTGCGGAGTTTGTAGGGCAATTCCGAGACCAAGGCAAGCTCCTGAGCTCAACCATTGTCAATCCAAAGGGAGGGTTCGAATCTGCCAAAGCAATCACCTTGAGAAGTGGAAAAAAAGTTGGCACTACATCCAAACCATCCAAAATAGGTCCTAATGAAGAGGGGAAGCTGCAAGTGGAAGATGAGGAGTCAAGCAAGCCCACGACAAGGGTAGAAACACCCTTGCCACAAGCACCTAAGGACCATAATGCATCCAATGCATCCAATTCGGCCACCAAAGGTAAGTTGGGTTCAAATTCGATTAATTCGAACCCCGTTCCACCCAATGTTCCTTTTCCTCATAGATTTTTGCAAACCAAGAAGGAAGAGCATGAGAAAGACATTCTTGAGACGTTTAGGAAAGTTCAAGTCAATATCCCGCTCCTAGATGCCATAAAGAAAGTGCCCAAATATGCCAAATTCTTGAAGGAACTTTGCACTACAAGGAAGAGGGCTTCACATAAGGAGGTGGTTAGGGTAAGTAAAAACGTTTCCGCTGTTTTACAAAGAAAGTTACCACCAAAGTGCAAAGATCCAGGTAGCTTTACAATTCCTTGTATTATTGGCCAAACTAAGTTCGAACATGCTATGTTAGACTTAGGAGCTTCAATTAACGTCATGCCATACTCTATTTATGCATTCATGAACCTTGGTGAATTGAAAAATGATGGAGTGATTATTCAATTGGCCGGTAGATGTAATGCCCATCCAAAGGGAGTATTGGAAGATGTCTTAGTGTAGGTGCATAACTTGATCTTTGCGGCGGATTTCTACGTTCTTGAGATGGAAGAAACCACCCATGCTCCATCCTTGCTGCTCCTTCTTGGGAGGCCATTTATGAAGACGACCCGAACTAAGATCGACGTGTTTAAAGGCACTTTAACAATGGAATTTGATGGGGAAGTGATTGATTTTAATATTTTTGAAACCATGAGATTTCCTAATGATGATCACTCATGTTTCTCTATTGATATTCTTAATTCTTTGGCGCAGGCACACCTTGATCAATTCCATGAAGATGCACTTGAAACGGTCCTTACGAATGGCATAGAAGTGATGGATCAAGTGGCTGCCACCATAGCACCCCACGGCTGATGTGATATATAATAACACACAAATTAAACCCTCTTTTTGACAATTGTAGTATAGATATAAGTAGGGATCGTTCTAGGCCGGGGATTAGGAGGGATTGCTAATCGAATGAAAACTAACTCAAAGATAGAAAAATATGCTTCAAAACACTTAAACAAACTCAAAAGACTCTTAACTAAACTTATATGACTCAAAACAAACTTAAAAGACTCAAAACAACACAAAACAATCAAAAAGACTCAAACTAGACTCTAGGACTCAATTTGGACGAAAATGGAATTAGTTTTGACTCAAAACACTCAAAAACAGTAATTAGGACAGATTTGACACAACTAAATAAAGGGGATTGGGTTTTTGACGAATTTAAGATAAAAACAAGTAACTAAAAGATTTAAATAGGATTTGGACGAATTTGGGAAAAACGATGGATGATTAGATAGCTAGAGGATACTTTTCCACACATGATACATTCAAACACAAATTGATTTCCAGTTGCTTTTTCGATAAACCATGAACCTCAACACCCCAGATTAACCGTGACATCACTAATTAACCCTCAGATTTTCCTTTAGTTAATGGATTGGATGACATCATACGACAACCCAAAGCATTCTTCAAAAGTTCCCTACATGACATCATAATAGAGATACAATCAAAGATCATTACGTTCTATGAAAATCATAAGCATTGACAAAGCACTTGTAACTATGACATCATGATACTCATGCTAGGAATTTACTTAACATGATTGTGAAAACAACCTTAACTACTTGTGAATATAAGTTTGTAACGATTATGTGAAACTCCTCTATATTCTAGCACCAAATTCAAGCATGCAAATTAAGTGTGCACCCTTAATCAACAAACAAGAATAAGTTATCCATCAAACGGTTAAGTAAATTGCATTCACAATTTATGAAATCACAACTGAAATTAATCAATTCATATTGCAATATAATCATGGTTTCAAAGTCTCCCCTAGCTAAAACAAGTTTAGCTCCTCATGTTTACAATAAAACAAAGAGAATATAAATTAAACATTGAAAACAAAGATTGAATACACCTAGAAACGCTCCAACAATCCAAGCTTGAATAGCCAAAACGTCCAAGGCTTCTCCTCTCTTCTTTCTCCTTCTTTGTTGCGGCACAAGGGTGTTTGGGTATGAATTATGGTGATGGATGGATAGGTTGGATGGTGGTAGAGGGTGGATGATGGCTGAATGAATGGAGAGAATGAGGAATAATTCGAATGGATGTGTATGGCTGTCTAGAGTCTCTCATAAGTGCGGCAGATTATGTATATACAGAGGGAGATAGGTTAAGGCAATAAGAAATTAATTTGGGAAGGTTTTTAGCTCCAAATCCTCAAGGAAAAAGGGTAACAAATCAGAATTCTAAGAGGAAAAGGGAAGGAAAGTTGTGGCCTTGACTAGAATAAAAAGGGAAAGAAGATATATGGCAGAATTTGGAAGAAAAGGGTAAGGATATATGCGGCAAGGATTAGGATAGTGCAAGGGATCTTTGGTTTGTGTCCTAAAATGCATAAGATACCTTCAAAGTTGCTGGAGCTTAGGGATATTTAGGATTAGGAAAGGTTAAACAAAAATAGGAAACCTTGGCTTAACTTTCCTACTTTAAGTAGGAATCCTTCCTTGACTAGGAATCCTTCTTTGACTAGGAATCCTTCTTTGATTAGGAATCCTTCTTTGATTAGGAATCCTTCTTTGATTAGGAATCCTAACACCTCTAGGTCTTCAATTTCGTCCATTCTTTTTGCTCCAAGCATAAGCTATCCGGCAGATTTTGGAAGAAAAGGGTAAGGATATATGCGGCAAGGATTAGGATAGTGCAAGGGATCTTTGGTTTGTGTCCTAAAATGCATAAGATACCTTCAAAGTTGCTGGAGCTTAGGGATATTTAGGATTAGGAAAGGCTAAACAAAAATAGGAAACCTTGGCTTAACTTTCCTACTTTAAGTAGGAATCCTTCCTTGACTAGGAATCCTTCTTTGACTAGGAATCCTTCTTTGATTAGGAATCCTTCTTAGATTAGGAATCCTAACACCTCTAGGTCTTCAATTTCGTCCATTCTTTTTGCTCCAAGCATAAGCTATCCATTCCAAGCCCAATTTTGCTGCAAAATGCTCCAAAATGCACCTTTTTGCTTCCTTAGCCATATGAACCTAAAAACACACGAAAATGGCTTAAACTACTAAAATAAATAGAAACTAACTCACTAAATGGAAGAAAACAAGCTAACTAAGTCGCCTAAATATGCTCCAATCAAGGGCACCAACTTACACTATCATGGCGTGCCCTTAGATGATGAGGTGATTGAGATCGTGGCTGCCCTAGAGTCCTTGCCACGGCTCAATGGTAAATCCCCTAGTCCAATATCAATTCCAATTTCAACTAACAAGTTGCTTCCTTGTATAGAACAACCACCTACCCTTGAGCTTAAACCGTTACCAAACCACTTGAAGTATGTGTTTTTGGGTGAGCAAGACACATTGCCCGTCATTGTGGCATCATCACTCACAGCACAAGAAGAGGAGAAATTGGTGAGGGTTCTCAAATAGCACAAAACAACCATTGGGTAGACTTTGGCCGATATCAAGGGCATAAGCCCTACCACATGCATGCACCGAATTCTCATGGAAGAATGAGCCAAACCATCAAGGGAAGCACAACGCCGACTTAACCCACCAATGATGGAAGTCGTGAAGAAGGAAATCATCAAACTACTTGATTGTGGCGTCATCTATCCTATCTCGGATAGTTGTTGGGTTTCACTGGTCCAAATAGTTCCAAAGAAGTCCAGAGTCACGGTGGTGAAGAATGAAGAGGATGAACTTGTGCCCACACACATTCAAACCGGTTGGAGAGTTTGCATTGACTATAGGAAGCTAAATGCTGCAACAAGGAAAGATCACTTTCCTTTGCCATTCATTGATCAAATGCTTGAAAGGTTAGCCGGTCATTCTTTTTATTGCTGCCTTTATGGTTATTCGGGTTATAATCAAATTGTCATGGCTCCGGATGATCAAGAAAAGACCACCTTTACTTGTCCATTTGGTACTTTTGCATATCGTCGTATGCCATTTGGTTTATGCAATGCACTGGCCACTTTCCAACGATGCATGGTAAGTATATTCTCAGATTATGACGAGAAAATTATTGAGGTATTTATGGACGACTTTAGTGTGTTTGGGGACTCATTTGATGATTGTTTGCATAATCTCACTTTAATTTTGAAAAGATGCATGGAAAAGTGTCATTTTATGGTCAAACAGGGCATAGTTTTGGGTAATATCATCTCTGAAAAATGAATTGAAGTTGATAAGTCTAAAATAGATCTTGTACGCTACTTACCCTCTCCTACTTCGGTGAGAGAGGTTCGTTCTTTTCTTGGCCATGCAGGATTCTATCGGCGATTTATCAAAGATTTTTCCAAGATTGCACAACCCCTATGCAGTCTGCTCCAAAAAGAAGTGCTTTTGAGTTCAATGAGAAGTGTGAGAGGGCATTCAAGCATCTTAAGACCATGCTTACCACAGCACCAATTATCATCCTACCTGATTGGAGTTTGCACTTTCAGCTAATGTGTGATGCTTCCAATTATGCAATAGGGGTTATTTTGGGCCAAAGGAAGAACATGCAACCACATGTCATACATTATGCATCCTGCACATTAAATGATGCTCAATTAAACTACTCTACCACTGAAAATGAACTTCTTTCCGTTGTGTTTGCTTTAGATAAGTTTCGTTCATATTTACTTGGCACTAAAGTGATTGTATATTCTGACCATGCAGCTTTGAAGTACTTATTCACCAAGAAAGAGGCCAAACCAAGGCTCATTCGATGGATGCTTCTTCTCCAAGAGTTTGACATTGAAATTCGAGACAAGAAAGGGAGTGAGAACGTGGTTGCTGACCATATAAGTCGTTTGGTGTGCAATGAGGACTCCTTACCCATCCAAGAGACATTCCCTGATGAGCAATTGTTGTCCATTAAGGTAAGTGAACCTTGGTATGCCGATTTGGTGAACTTTTTGGTGTCAAAACGTGTTCCAAGCACCATAACCAAGCACCAACGTGATAAACTCAAGAACGAGGCACGGTTTTATGTATGGGATGACCCATATTTATGGAAATTTTGTGCGGATCAGATTGTTTGTCGTTGTGTGCATGATTGTGAATTTAATTCAATTCTAACCTTTTGTCACACTTATGCATGTGGTGGACATTTTGGCACACAACGCACTGCCCTTAAGGTATTAGAATGTGGTTTTTATTGGCCTGCAATCTTTAAAGATGCTAGAACTTTTTGTTTAACTTGTGATCGTTGTCAACGCATGGGAAATATAGGTGCAAGGGACCAAATGCCGCAAACACCCATCTTTAATGTTGAAATTTTTGATGTTTGGGGCATTGATTTCGTGGGTCCTTTCCCTTCTTCGTTTGGTTTTACTTATATTTTTCTTGCGGTTGATTATGTCTCCAAATGGGTGGAAGCCAAGGCCACCCGTACTAATGATTCTAGAGTTGTTGCAGATTTTATAAAAACTAACATCTTTGCTAGATTTGGGATGCCTAGAGTGCTTATTAGTGATGAAGGGTCTCACTTTTGCAATCGTACCATTGAGGCATTGCTCAAGAAGTATCAAGTCACACATAAGGTTTCAACACCTTATCATCCTCAAACCAATGGCCAAGCCTAGGTGTCTAATAGAGAAATCAAGCAAATCTTGGAAAAGACCGTTGGGCCAACAAGAAAAGATTGGAGCTTGCGTTTGGAGGATGCATTGTGGGCTTATCGAACGGCTTACAAAACACCCATAGGGATGTCACCTTTTCGGCTAGTCTATGGCAAACCATGCCATCTCCCCGTGGAGTTAGAACACAAGGCTCATTGGGCGATCAAGACATTCAACATGGACATAGATGCGGCTGGAATGCATAGGAAGTTGCAATTGAACGAACTTGAGGAGATTAGGCTTGAAGCATATGAGAATGCTTGCATTTACAAGGAAAAGACCAAGGCTTTCCATGACAAGATGATCCGAAGCAAAACATTCTCCATAGGGCAAACAGTTTTACTTTTTAATTCTCGCCTTGGTTTATTTCCTGGTAAGTTGCGTTCTAAGTGGATTGGGCCCTTTGTTGTTACTAATGTTTTTCCATATGGTGCAGTTCAAATCCAAAGCTTGAGGAATGGGCAAGAATTCAAGGTGAATGGGCATCGTTTGAAGCCCTATTATGCCAATGTTGAAGGGCAGGTTGTGGAGGACATCACTCTCCATGTCGTGGGGTCCAATTGAGGCTAAGAAGAATGTTCGTCCGGCTGCACGATGTTAAAGCAAGCGCTTCTTGGAAGGCAACCCATGCATTCAACTAGAGAGGACTTAGGCAATTCAACACTTCATTCCACAAAATCAGATTTGCGTTCCTAACTCTCTCTCTCTTTGTTGTTTTTATTTTGTCAAATTCCTTAGTTTTTGTTGTTTGTTTGAATGTGAGTATTTGTTTGAAACATTGAGGACAATGTTTGATTTAAGTGTGGGGGGGTAAACAAGTTGCTTTTGCATGATTTTACATGATTTTCGTGGGATTTTATCACCTATCACTTATAATGTTATTTCTCACTATTTTTAAGTGTTTTGAAGTGTTTTCATGTCTTTTGATCAGAAAATCCGAAAATTTACAAAAAAATTGCAAAACAGTTTTGAAAAACCCAAAAAGAGTTGTTTTAAAGTTGTTTTTGTGTGTGTTTGTTTGTGTCTTAGGGTACCTTCCAACACAATGATGAGGATTTGGTTTTTAATTGCATGACTATTGAAGAATGTTGTAAACATGGATCGAAGTTGATTTATGCTTTGGTTTATGCTTGGTTATGGTTATAGCTTATGAATTCACATGTAATCACAAAGAGAAAATCAGTTTTTGTAACATGCTTGAAGGAAGGAACTCAAACTAACACTACATCCTTAAGAGACTTGAGCCTAAAACATTCTTTGGAGAGGATAATCTATGATTTCTTGTTTTCTAAAGTCGTTGCATTTCATTCAAAGCATGATATTGATTGCATAGCATACAATAAGATGAAGTTGTTTAGTTAAACCAAAGCCAAAAAGCCTAACCCGTTTGCATATGTATTGTAGGATTAACCCTTTTGAGCCTTTTCAAGCGTATTTGTGACAATTGTAGTAATGAAGTAAGTAGGGATCGTTCTAACCGGGGATTAACTAGGGGTGCTAATCTAATTTGAATTGACTCAAAACACACAAAAACTAAAATTTAATTTGGTCGAATTTGAAAGTGTTTATGACTCCAAATGCTTAAAAACACAAAATAAAACAAATACGAATGACTACGACTCAACAAAATATGGGGGGATTGTGGTTGGACGAATTTAAACTAAATGGGCAGATTGTAAAGAAAATAGATTCTAAGACAAAATTTGGATGAATCAATGGATGATGGGATAGCTAAGGGGTTCTTCTCCACACATGAAATATATGCAACGTAAATCAATTTCCAATTATCAATCCAATAAGTTGTGAACCTCGACACTCCAAGTTAATTAGGTCCGCTTAAATTAACCTTCAGATTTCCCTAGAATCATTGAATTGGATGAATATGCATCGCAAGCAAATTATTCCTAACAAATTCTCTATATGAACAGCATGATAAAGATATAAGTTAGAATCATTACGTTCTTTGGAAATCATAAGCATCGACAAGGCATTTGTAACTATGAAAAGCATGATACGCTTGCCAGGAATCTACTTAACATGATCGTGACTAGCAACCTTCACTACTTGTGAATATAAATTCATAACGATTAGGTGAAACAAACTTATATCCTAGCATCAAATTCAAGCATGCAAATTAAGCGTGCACTCTCAATCAACATACAAGAATAAGTTTTAAATCAAACGGTTAAGCAAATTGTATTCAAAACTTATGCAACGATAATTGGAAGTAATCAACTTATTTCACATATATAATCATGGTTTCGAATCACCCCCTAGCTAACTAGGGGGATTTAGCCTCTCATGTTCACAAAAAGAGAATTACAAATGAATTTAAACATAAAGCACAAAGGATTGATTACACCTAGAACGCCCAACGAATCCACGTGAATTGGTGCGCGTCGAAGCTCCTCTTTCCTCTTCTCCTTGATGCGGCAGATTGGGTTTTGGATGATTTTGGGTGAATTTCTGGGTTATAGATAGGTTTAGGGTTGTTTGGTAGTGCGGCAAGGTGGTGGAGTGATGGAGGAAGGGTTGTATGGTGGCTGGAAGTGTGGGGATGGCTGCGGCAAGGTTGGATTGTATGTGTAAGATCGCTGGAATGGAAGGGAGATGTCACGGCTTGGGAATTAGGGAAGAATGGTTGCGGCTGTGGTGGACAAAAGGTGAATTAGGGTTAAGTTTTTAAGAGAATAAAAAAATGGGATCAAAAATGATGGAATGCACGCAAAGGGAATAAAATAAATGGGATGGTGGCTGCCTAAAATTAGGGTGAATGATAGAATGATTAGTGAGTGGAGTTGCGGCTTAGGAATTAAATATTTGATGAATGGGAGACACGGCTTATAGTGAATGGGGTGTAAAGGTGGCTGCGGATGGTTTTGTGAATGAATGGATTAAATGGATGGCTACGGATTAAGGGAATTAGGGTGATGGAATAGATTGGCTGGTTACGGTTTAGAGAGGAATATATGTGAAAGGGGGCTGAATGGGGGTGCACGGATGATGGAAAAGATGAATGATGGTGGCTGCGGCTTATGGGAAGGAATGGGAGAGAATGGCAGATTTAATTAGGGTATGACGGCTAGTGAATAGAATAGGCTCTAGGGTTAAAAACAAGATACGGCTGAGATTGGTTTTGGATGAATCAAAGGCTATGGATTCAAGGGAGAGGGACGGCTGCATGAATTAGGTTATTAGGGTTTAGGGTTAGAGTTTAATGCATGAAATGGGCCTAAAATGCCCCCCTTGCACGGCAAGGGAAGAGAATTGGGCTAAAGCCCACGGCAAGGGCTGGAATTTGGGCTAGGGCCTTCGTTTTGTATCCTAAAGCGCCTACAAGGACTTCAAAGTGGCTAGAAAATATGGACGTTTAAGATTAGGAAAGGTTACCAAAACGGGAAACTTTGGGTTAACTTTCCTAAAATAGGAAACCTTGTTTGAGTAGGATTCCTCGTTTTGGTAAGAATTCATCGTTGGAGTAGGAATTTGTCGTTTCTTCACGTCTTTAACTCATTCATTCCTCTTTTGCTCCAAAAGGCTCCAATTTGCATCTTCTTGCACACTTTGACCTTATAATCTGAAAATACACAAAAGTGGCCTTAAACACTAAAATAACTAAATAAACACAACATAAATGCACGAGAACAAGCTAATTAAGTCGCATGAATATGCTCCTATCAAATTCCCCCACACTTAACTTTTGCTAGTCCTCGAGCAAAACAAAACAACTAAAGAAAACAAGACGAAACAAAACAAACAAAACATAACCTAAACCTTCCAACATTTGCCTCAGGGATTTCCAATGAAACATGACATGTCAAAGATCATTACTCACATAGCTTTTAGTCTTCCTTCCCCTCGAGCACATACGTAATTATAGTCACCATTCACTAGTTCACATTTAATCAATTAAAACACATTTTGAATGTAGTAACATGCCTTAGAGAATTCCCTCAATTCCTCACTAGTTATGCACTCAATTTTCACTCATACTTTCTGACTACACACCCTACACTAGTTATATGTGAGAAGATTGATGTAAACATGAAAGACTAGTACTCACATATGTTATAACAAAGAACGCAATTTCTAGAGTAATTAAACGTGTTTAGATATGATCTCATGAATGGAACACTACTACTTAGATGCGAGAACCAGTGACACCATATGCTCATACCAAATTCAAACTCCACAATTGAAATGCACAACACTCAAGATAGAAGTTAAGGGTTGTAACGGGGCTTGGGGTGTTGGCTAACAAGGAAAGATAGGTATAGACAAAAGTTCTTTAAGCAATAGCAAGCAAAGTAATGAATTTAAGACCTAGAATTCCCTTAGAATGCAGAAATCAACTGTTAGACAAATAGGGGAGATTCAAACAACTCTTAGGGCCTAATTCATTGTTTTGGGCCCTTACTTCAACAACCAATACTTTTCAACTATTTTCAACTCTTTTTTTTTCACTTTTTTCTTTTCTTTTCTTTCTTTCTTTTTTTTTTTTTTTTTTTTTTTTTTTTCCACCATGCCTATGGCACATAAACTCATATCAATAATCCTTCCCCCACACTTATTTTCTGCAACACCATAATCAAAAGGAATTCATTCATGCTTACTATGCTTCAAGAACAAGGGTACGGATGGTCCTAATCTAGGCTAGGTGAGGATAATGTGGGTTAACAAAGAACATGGGCTAACATGGCTCAATGGGGTTAAACTTAAACACAAAATGAGTTAAGGACACATGGCTATTTGGCTTTTGGTGGTGGTCACTACACAACTTCATCTTGAATACGTGTTATGCAAATCAATGACATGCTTTGAATGAAATGGGCATGAGTTCTAGCATTTGGAACTAAGTGATGAAAACGCCTTCTAAGTAGTAACCAAGCAATGAATAATGAGATCATGCAACGACTTTTAGAAAACAATAATGCATAGATTTTAACCCTCCAAATAACGTTTAGGCTCAAGTCTCACTGGGATGTAGCGTTAGTTTGAGTTCATTCCTTCAAGCATGTTACAAAAACTGATTTTTATCATTTGTGATTACATGTGAATTCGTAAACTATAACTACAAACAAGCATAAACCAAAGAGTATATCAAACGTCCATCCATGTTTGTAACTTTCTTTAACCATCATGCAATTAAAAACCAAATCCTCATCATTGTGTTGGAAGGTACCCTACGACACAAACAAACATACAAACACAACTCTTTTTGGGTTTTTCAAAACAATTTTTCAAATTTTTAGGGGATTTTCGGATTTTTCAAAATAACACATAAAAAGACTCTAAAAATAGCTTAAAAACACTTAAAAACAGTGGAAAACAAGTTTAGACATGTTAGGTGGTAATACCCTACGAATTTCATGCAAAAATATCTCAAAACAGAATGTTACCCCCCCACACTTAAACTAAACATTGTCCTCAATGTTTTAGACACAATTGAACACATTACACATAACAAAAAGTAAGCAACAAAGGAAAAGGGTTTAGGGACGCAAATCTGGAATTGGAGTGCTTTCTAAGTCTTCCTTTGTTGAATGCATGGGTTGCCTCCCAAGTAGCGCTTGCTTTAACGTCTTCTAGCCGGACGAAACCTTCTTTTAATCTTCACTCTGGCTCACGGCATGGAGGGGTATATCCTCCACGGTATACTTCTTGAAATTTCTCGTAGTATGGGTCATTGAATGGGCGGGGATAATGATCCTCCCTGATGGTGGTGTTTCGGTTCCGACAATCCATATAACTGCTCCCACCACCTTTATATCGATTGGGCTCCTGCACCAACGAAGGTAACAACCTATTAGTTGAAGTAGGAATTGAGATTGGAATTGAAGACTTACAAACATAGTGTGGTGAGGGCTCAAAAATGGCAGCCCTTTCAACAATGTTACTATGGCTACTTTCGGCCATGTTGGGTGGTTGTAGACCAATCACTCCAAGTTCTTCTCCAGCGGTGGTTCCCGATACATCATTCTTGATAGGTATGGATCCTTTCGGCCCCATGTCCTTACGCACATCTATGACAAAGCAAGAATGGCAATCGTTAGGATTCTTAATAGAGTCATAAACATTAAATTTAATTATATCACCACCAAACTCCATTGTTAGTGCTCATTTGGCCACATCAATCTTGGTTTGGGCCGTTTTCATGAACGGACGGCCTAGCAAGAGTGGCAATGATGGAGCATCGCTCGAATCCTCCATTTCTAGGACATAAAAATCTGCAGGAAAGATGAGATGATTGACCTGCACTAAAACATCCTCAAGGACTCCCTTGGGATAAACATTAGATCTATCGGCCAATTGTATGATTACACCATCATTTTTCAATACTCCTAGGTTCATAGATGCATAAATTGAATATGGCATAACATTTATAGAAGCACCTAGGTCTAGCATGGCAGATTTAAATTTAGTGTTACCTATCACACAAGGAATTGTAAAACTACCCGGATCTTTGCATTTGGGGGGTAGTTTGCGTTGCAATATGGCGGAGACATTTTCACCTACCTTTACCACCTCCTTGGTCGACATCCTCTTCCTAGTGGTGCAAAGCTCCTTTAAGAACTTGGCGTACCTCGGGACTTGCTTGATTGCATCCAAAAGGGGTATGTTCACTTGCACTTTCCGAAACGTCTCAAGGATGTCCTTCTCGGCTTCTTCTTTCTTCGTTTGCATGAACCTACTAGGAAAAGGCACATTGAAAGGAAAAACATTAGTAGGTACCGAATTTGACCCATTCTTACCCTTTTTGGCCAAATTAGACAATTTTGGATCACTACAAACTTGCGGCAAAGGTGTTTCCACCTTTGCCGTGGGTTGGCCTATCTCCTCCTCTTCGATTCTCAGTTTTTCCTCCTCTTCGGGGCTTGATGGTGATGGTTTGGATGTAATGCCAACTTCTTTTCCACTTCTCAAGGTGATTGCGTTGGCCGTTTCAAACCCTCCCTTTGGGTTTGGAATGGTTGAACTAGGTGATACGAGAATTATACGCATACAAATTAAACCCTATTTGTGACAATTGTAGTAATGATATAAGTAGGGATCGTTCTAACCGGGGATTAACTTAGGGATACTAAACACTTGACTCAAATAAATAAAACTAACTTTTAAAACACTTAACTTACTTAACAAGAATTCAAAACAAGTACACAAGACTCCAAATTCTTAAAACACAAAAATAAAACAAATACGAATGATTAAGACTCAACGAAATATGGGGGAAATGTGTTTGGGCAAGATTAAATTAAATGGAAAGATTATAATTAAGGGCAAAACGTAAATACAAAGGTGATAAAAATATGGATGATGGAATAGCCAAGGGGTTCTTCTCCACACATGTTACACTTGCATACAATATTGATTCTCAGTTGGTCTTTCGATAAGTTGTGAAACTCAATGCTCCAAGTTAATTAGGTCCGCTTAAATTAACTTTCAGATTTCCCTAAATTCATTGGATTGAATGGAATACGCATTACAACCAAATTATTCTTAATCAAAGTCCCTAACTATGGAATACGCATGATAGAGACATTCAACAAAGATCATTAAGTTCAATGAAAATTATAAGTGTTGACGAGGCATTCGTTACTATGGAATACGCATGAAACTTATGCCAAGAATTCGTTTAACGCGATTGTTTATAAGCAACCTCCACTACTTGTGAATATAAGTTCATAACGATTAGGTGAAACTCACTTATATTCTAGCGTCATATTCATGCATGAAAATTAAGCTTGCAATCTCAATGAACATACATAAATACGTTATCAATCAAACAGTTAAACGAATTGAATCCACAACTTAAGAAATTCCAACCAAAAGTAATCAATTCATATTGCAAATATAAACATGTATTTTGAATCACCCCCTAGCTAAAGGGGGGTTTAGTTCCTCATAACTTTGAAATCAAAGAAACACCTAAACATTCCAACAACTCAAACTTGAATTGTATGAACGTTTAAGCACTCTTCTCTTCCATTACAAAACAAAGAAAATTGAATTTAAACATTGAAATCAAAGAAACACCTAAACATTCCAACAACTCAAATTTGAATTGTATGAACGTTTAGGCACTCTTCTCTTCTTCGTTGTTGTAGCACAAGGTCTAAGGTGAGTTTTTGGGGGATGAGGAGTGGTTGGAATGAAGAGAAAATATGCAGAAAATGAAGGGATATGCACGGCAAGAATGGAGGTGTTTGTGGTGTGTTGTGTATGAAAATGAGATGTGAATTGAATGGGGAATGAATGAATGAATGCAAGGGTATTTATAGGAGTAGTGGAGGGAACATATGGCTATGTCATTTGTAGGTGAAGTAGGTGGATGTTGTAGGTGAAGTAGGTGGATGTTGTAGGTGAGTAGGTGGATGTTGTAGGTGAAGTAGGTGGATGTTGTAGGTGAGTAGGTGGATGTTGTAGGTGATTATGAGTGATAAGTGATAAGTGTATGATATGTTAAGTGATAAGTGAATGATTATGATAAGTGATAAATGAATGTATGATATGATAAGTGGTGAATGATATGTGGTGAATGATAAGTGGTAGTGTTTAAGTATTTAAAATAGGGAACAAAGCCCTTCCTTGCATGGCAAGGAAGGGAGACACAAGGAAACACACGACAATGTCCTAAGGTTGCTAGGAATGTTGTTTTTGTGTTCTAAAATGCGTAGGAGTTTTCAATGATGCTCAAACATGAGGTCTTTTTAGGATTTAACTTTCCTACTTCAAGTCTTCAATTTCGTCCAAACTTTGGCTCCATGGATAAGCTATCCAATCCATGCCCAAAAATGCTCCAAATAGCCTCAAAATGCACTTTCTTGCTCCCTAAGCCCTTAGAACCTGAAAACACACAAAAGAAGCATAAAGAACTAAAATAACTAAAGAAACATAACGTAAATGTACGAGAACAAGCCATTTAAGTCGCATGAATATGCTCCTATCAAATACCCCCACACTTATCTTTTGCTAGTCCTCGAGCAAAACAAAACAACAAAAGAACACGAAACTAGACAAAACGAACAAAACACAACCTACACCTTCCAACAATCGTCTAATGGATTTCCAATGCACATGACAAGTTAAAAATCATTAGTCCCATAGATTTTTGTCATCTTCACACTTAAGTACATTCTTACTCATAGTCACCACATATTATTTCACAAATAAGCATTTAAAACCATGTTTTGAATGTAGTAACATGCCTTAGAGAATTTGCTCAAATCCTTACAAGATATGCACTCATTTTTCACACAGATTTTCTGACTACACACCCTAAACTAGTTATATGTGAGAAGATTGATGTAAACATAAAAACGAACACTCACATATATGTATTTCAAAGGAAGCAATTTCTGGAGTTAATAAGCATGTTTAGATAAGATCTCATGAATGGAATGCTACTACTTAGATGCGAGAACCAGTGACACCATAAGCTCATACCAAGTTCAAACTCCACAATTGAAATACATAACACTCAAGATTGAAGTCACGGGTTATAATGGGGCTTGGGGTGTTTGGATAACAAAGAAGGAGTATGGAAAACAAAGGTTCTTTAAGCAATAGTGAGCAAAGTAATGAATTAGACATTTAGAATTCCCTTTAGAACGCAAAAAAAAATCAACTTTGAACACCCAAGGGGGAATCACACAAAACTTAGGGCCATATTCAACTTTTTTGGACCCTTTTTTCAACCATCAACGCTTGTGAGTTCATTCTTACTTATTTTCACTTTTTTTTTTTTTTTTTTTTTTTTTTTTTTTTTTTTTGAATCTCAAAACATATATATAAGCTTAAGAACAAACTTTTACTCCCCCACACTCATTTTCTTGCATAATGTAACTCAAAAGGAATTCATTTTCCGTCATGCGTACTATGCTTCAAGAACAAGGGTACAGATGGTCCTAATCTAGGCTAGGTAAGGGGTGATGTGGTTAGCAAAGAAAATAGGCTAAACGAGGCTCAACGGGGTTAAGACTTACAAAATATACGAAATATAGGAAGTAAGGCTATTTGGCTATGATGGCAACTACACAACTTCATCTTGATATATGTTATGCAATTCAATGTCATGCTTTGAATGAAACGGATATAAGTTCTAGCATTTAGTTCTATCATGATACAATTGCAATCTAAGTAGCAACCGAGCAAGGAATAATGAGATCATGCAACAACTTTAGAAAACAAAGAATCACAGAAAATAACTCTCCAAAGAAAGTAATGGCTCGAGTCTCACAGGGTTGTAGTGTTTGTTTGAGTTCCTTCTTTCAAGCATGTTACAAAAACGAATTTTTCTTTTATGATTGCATGTGAAGTCATACATTATAACCATAACCAAGCATATACCAAGAGTAAATCAAACTTTTCTCTATGTTTATAACTCTTTTTAACCGTCATGCAATTACAAACCAAATCCTTATCATTGTGTTGGAAAGTACCCTAAGACATAAACACACAAAAACGACTCAAAACACTCTTTTTAAGCTTTTCAAGACATTTTTTTTTCTCTTTTTTTTTTTTTTTTTTTTTTCAAATTTTTATGGTATTTTCGGAGTTATAAAAACAAAACATACTAAAATACTCTAAAACAACTTAAAAACACCTTAAAACAGTAAGGAACAACATTTGAAGTTATGGGTGATAAAATCTCACGAATTTGTATCAACAACATTAGTTACCCCCCCACACTTAAATCAAACATTGTCCTCAATGTTTTAAGCTTAAAATCACACCAAACAAAAGTAAACATAAAAACAGCAACTAAACATACTAAACATGGCAGAATGTAAATAACAAAGAGAAGAGTTTAGAGACGCAAATCGGGTTGTGGAATGTAAATTCCATCTTCTCCTTGTTGAATTCATTGAGGCTTTGATCTTTGTGATTCCACAGGCTTACTCTTGAACTGGTTTCCGCCCATCGTTGATTTTCCTTTGTGCTACTTCTTGAACTGGGCAGCAGGATGGTTCTTTTGGTCTCCCCCGAAGGTCTGAGCTTATCCCTTTTATCTGTTTCTTTGTTCAATCTGTGCAGGAGTGGTCCCTTCTCTGGAAGTGTATCAACCGTTGAAGATGACTACTCGAGAGCAACGCTAGGTAAGCAATCAGGAATAGATTCCAGGTAGTTGGCTCCAGATCGGAAGACTGACTCCAAGTGCCGGCTGATTGCTTCTTTCACTTTGCCATATGAGTAAGAACAAGGACAAAGAAAAGGACAGGGAAAGAGCATGATATGAGATACTTTTGCTTTAGACCTTGATGATATGAGATACCTTTGCTTTTAAAGAAACGGCGAATGAAGCAGCACATGTATTTGTTGTGGTTGTCTCCACATGCTTCGATCGACCGTTTCCTTCTGCCTTATTTGTACTCCAGGTTTCTGGTATCTTCTTTGGGGGAGAAAAAATTGAGTATTTCAAAAGGCGTTGCTGGGAGAGCGCCCTCAGAGGTGCGGAAGAGTTGGGCATTTTCTTCAGGTTTGCCTTGCCATAAAAGACGAAGGTCGACATATATAGAGATAATATCAAGTGGTGGTACTATTCTTTTACCCTTGTCGACAAATGTCTCTTCGATATCAGAACGACGCCTCTTCGATTTCTGAGCAGGCGCCCTTTCGATTTCTGAACGACGCCCCTTTGCTTTCTGAACGACACGTAGTAGTGCGGATGCGGCTCCTTTTGACAAAGCTGCACGCGTTTTCTGAAAAGCAGAGAAAGCGTCGCCGAACTTTGCGCTTGTCGGCAAAAGATGTGTAGTTGCGATGATGGCCTCCACGTGTTGTCTGAAAAGAAGAAATCTTTTGACAAAGTTGAACGCGCCTTCTGAAAAGCCGAGCGTCGCCTAAATTACGCCGGAAATTCTGGCTTCTTGAATCGGTGGACGCGTCGCCTTGGCTTTTTATAGAGCTATCGATCACCACAACAAACACACTCTGAAGAATTCCCATTCTTGAAAATCGACTCCGGCCCTTTGAAATTTAACTCCATCCCTTCTCTTTGAACACTTTTGAAAAATGGCAAACTCATCGAACCTTAGCTTGGAATTGAGCCTTAGCAGTGATACGGGCGCACCGCGTTAAGGTAACGTATGGCGCCCTTCTTTCTTATCTTCTAACGGTCTTCTCACAGGTGAAGACTCCGTGATGCAGGACGCCACAACAGCTACAATAGTAGCTAGGAACCTCCTCACTCCAAAAGATAGTAGGCTGCTGTCAGGACGGTCCGATGAGTTGGCCGTTCAAGAGTCCCTCGCACTTAGTGTTCAGTGTGCGAGCTCTGTGTCCAATATGGGCCAACGCCTGCTTGCCCGCTCCCGTCAGGTGGAATCATTGATGGCAGAGGTGGAAAGTCTCAAGCAAGAGATCAAGCAGCTGAAGTATGAGAATAGAAGTTTGCATGTGCTTGCAAACAACTATTCAACGGGCATGAAGAGGAAGCTTGATGAGCTGCAAGAATCCAATGGTCGAATGCAAAGTGACCGTCAAAGGCTTTCGGCTTACTTCCAGAGGCACATTTTTCTTGGCTCGTCCAGCGTTTGGCCAAGTATTGGGGCCTGGAATGCTCTAGCTCCGATGCCTCCCGCTCCGATGCCTTCCGCTCCGATGCCTTCCGCTCCGATGCCTCCCGCTCCGATGCCTTCCACTCCGAGAGTTTTGCCCAGTAGTGGGGCTTCAAGTAAACGCCCTTTGTGAAGGCTCCATCTTTCTTTGTTTAGCAGTGGCTATCAATAAACAAAACATTTTCTTAATGTTACAATCATAGACTCACACAATTAATAAACAAACAAACAATAACAACTAAACAACCTAACAAGGCAGAAACGAAATATCAACAAAGAGAAGAGTTTTTAGGAATCTGGAATTGGAGTGCTTTCTAAGTCTTCCTTTGTTGAATGCATGGGTTGCCTCCCAAGTAGCGCTTTCTTTTACGTTTTGCAGCCGGACGGTACCTCCGTTTACGCTTGACTAGGTTCCACGGCATGGAGGGGTACCTCCTCCACGACATGCTCCTCAAACGTCTCGTAATAGGGCTTCAATCGATGCCCATTCACTTTGAATTCTTGCTGTGTCCTAGAACTTTTCATTTGTACTGCACCATAAGGTAAAACGTTAGTAACAACAAACGGGCCAATCCATTTAGTACGCAACTTACCAGGAAACAAACGTAGGCGAGAGTTGAAAAGTAACACTTTCTGCCCAACTGTGAAAGTCTTGGTTCGAATCATTTTATCATGGAATGCTTTGGTCTTGGCTTTGTACATCCGGGCATTCTCATAGGCTTCATTCCGAATCTCCTCAAGTTCATTCAATTGGAGCTTCCTATGAACTCCCGCTGCATCTATGTCCATGTTGAAAGTCTTCACGGCCCAATGTGCCTTGTGCTCTAACTCTACGGGCAAATGACATGGGTTACCATAGACGAGCCGAAAAGGTGACATCCCAATGGGTGTTTTGTATGCCGTACGATATGCCCACAGTGCATCATCTAAACGTAAGCTCCAATCCCTCCTTGTTGGTCCAACGGTCTTCTCCAAAATTTGTTTGATTTCTCGGTTAGACACCTCGGCTTGGCCATTTGTTTGAGGATGGTAAGGTGTGGAGACCTTATGGTTGACATGGTACTTTCTTAGCAACGCCTCAATGGTCCGATTGCAAAAGTGAGACCCTCCATCACTTATGATTACTCTCGGCATTCCAAACCTAGCAAAAATGTTAGTTTTCACGAAATCTGCAACCACCTTAGAATCGTTAGTACGGGTGGCTTTTGCTTCCACCCATTTAGAAACATAATCAACGGCTAGCAAGATATAAGTGAAACCATAAGATGGAGGGAAAGGGCCCATGAAATCAATGCCCCAAACATCAAAAATTTCAACATTAAAGACAGGGGTTTGCGGCATTTGGTCCTTGGTACCTATGTTACCCATTCGTTGGCAACGATCACAAGACATACAAAAGGTTCTAGCATCCCTAAATATAGTCGGCCAATAAAAACCACACTCTAGAACCTTGAGGGCAGTGCGTTGTGTGCCAAAATGACCACCACATGCATATGTGTGACAAAAGCTTAGAATTGAGTGAAATTCAGAATCATGCACACATCTACGTACAATTTGATCTGAGCAATACTTCCACAAATAAGGGTCATCCCAAACATAGAAACGTGCATCATTTTTAAGCTTATCACGTTGGTGCTTGTTTAGTTCATTTGGAAATTGTTTAGCCACCAAGTAATTCACTAAATCTGCATACCATGGTTCACTTACCTCAATGGATAGTAGCTGCTCATCGGGGAAAGTTTCAGGGATAGGTACGGCATGTTCATGCTCCTCGTGGATCATTCGGCTTAAATGGTCAGCCACTACATTCTCGCTTCCTTTCTTATCCCGGATTTCAATATCAAATTCTTGAAGAAGAAGAATCCAATGGATAAGCCTCGGCTTTGCTTCCTTTTTCGTGAGCAAGTACCTCAAAGCTGCATGATCAGAATAAACGATTACTTTAGTACCAATTAAATATGAACGGAATTTATCTAAAGCAAAAACCACAGCTAGAAGTTCTTTTTCCGTCGTGGAGTAGTTCAATTGGGCATCATTGAGAGTCCGAGAGGCATAGTATATGACATGCGGCCGCTTGTCTCTTCTTTGTCCTAGAACAGCGCCTAATGCATAGTCGGATGCATCGCACATGAGCTCGAACGGAAGGCTCCAATCTGGAGGTACAATAATGGGGGCCGAGACTAGCTTCTCCTTGAGTTGGTTAAATGCCGAATTACACTTTTCATCAAACTTGAATGGCACATCTTTTTGAAGCAATCGGCAAAGAGGGTTGGACATCTTGGAGAAGTCCTTGATAAAACGCCTATAGAACCCTGCATGGCCAAGAAACGAACGTACCTCTCTAACCGAAGTAGGAGAGGGTAAGTGACGTACAAGGTCTATTTTCGATTTATCTACTTCAATTCCTTTTTCAGAAACAATATGTCCTAAAACTATACCTTGTTTCACCATAAAGTGACATTTCTCCCAATTCAAGACAAGGTTAGTTTCAACACATCGTTTCAAAATTAAGGTCAGATTATCCAAGCAATTATCAAATGAACTCCCAAATACACTGAAATCATCCATGAAAACCTCAATGATCTTTTCAACAAAATCGGAAAATATACTTACCATACACCTTTGGAAAGTGGCCGGTGCATTGCATAAGCCAAATGGCATGCGACGATAAGCAAATGTTCCAAAGGGACATGTGAATGTGGTCTTCTCTTGATCATCCGGGGCTATCACAATTTGGTTATATCCAGAGTATCCATCAAGAAAACAGTAAAAAGCATGACCGGCTAACCTTTCGAGCATCTGGTCGATGAATGGCAAAGGAAAGTGATCTTTCCTAGTCATGGCATTTAGCTTCCGGTAATCGATACATACTCGCCATCCAGTCTGAATGCGTGTAGGCACGAGCTCATTCTCATCATTCTTGATAACAGTTACTCCGGACTTCTTGGGAACGACTTGAACTGGAGAGACCCAACGGCTATCGGAGATAGGGTAGATCACTCCGCAATCCAAAAGCTTGATTATTTCCTTCTTCACCACTTCCATCATCGGAGGGTTGAGACGGCGTTGAGCCTCTCGGGATGGCTTAGTCCCCTCCTCAAGAAGTATACGGTGCATGCATGTGGTAGGGCTTATTCCTTTAATGTCGGCCAAAGTCCACCCTATGGCCGTTTTGTGCTCTCGAAGCACCCTCACAAGCTTCTCCTCCTCCATTGTCGTGAGACTTGATGAAATGATGACGGGCAATGTTTCGCCTTCTCCCAAAAACACATACTTCAAATGGTCCGGCAACGGCTTAAGTTCAAGCGATGGTGCCTGAACAACAGAAGGTAGCATCTTAGTGGAAACTGAATTTGAAAGTGAGAGTGGAACCTTACCATATTGTTGTGGCAATGACTCAAAGGCTGCCACAACCTCAATTATTTCTTCACTAGAACCCATTGCAAAGAATTCCTCCTCTTTGCCGTGGCCTTGCATTGGCCAAAATCCTTCATTTTTGCACTCTATGGCCTTAGTGATGGTTGTTTCCAGGGCGTCCTCGTTCAATTCTTCAAGGTATACCTGCGCCAAAGAATCGATAACATCAATGAAAAAACAAGAATGGTCATAAACGGGATATCTCATAGTTTCAGAAATATTAAAATCAATCACTTCCCCATCGAATTCCATTGTTAAAGTGCCTTTAAACACGTCTATCTTAGTTCGGGCCGTCTTCATGAATGGCCTCCCAAGAAGAATCGGCAAGGATGGAGCATGGGTGGTTTCCTCAATTTCAAGGACATAGAAATCCGCCGGGAAGATCAAATCATTCACCTGCACTAAGACATCTTCCAATACGCCCTTTGGATAGGCATTAGATCTATCGGCCAACTGAATAATCACACCATCATTTTTCAATTCACCAAGGTTCATTGAAGCATAAATAGAGTATGGCATGACGTTAATTGAAGCTCCTAAGTCTAACATAGCATGTTCGAACTTAGTTTGACCAATAATACAAGGGATTGTAAAGCTACCTGGATCTTTGTACTTTGGTGGTAACTTTCTTTGTAAAACAGCGGAAACGTTCTCACTTACCCTTACTACCTCTTTATGTGACGCCCTCTTCCTTGTAGTGCATAATTCCTTCAAGAACTTAGCGTATTTGGGCACTTGCTTTATGGCATCTAGGAGCGGGATATTGACTTGAACTTTCCGAAAGGTCTCTAGAATGTCCTTCTCGGCTTCTTCCTTCTTTGATTGTGCAAATCTGCGAGGGAAAGGAACATTGGGCAGATTAGTGTTCGAAATCACAACATTTGGGACAACATTACCTGAGATGGACGGATGGGAAGGTTTAGATGGTTGCGGCTTGGGTGGTGCTACACTCGTCGTGGGGTCGGATTGCTCATCTTCCTTGTTTTGGGCAGATTCATGTGCTTTGCTTCCCGCTTCTTTTCCACTTCTTAGGGTGATAGCTTTTGCAGATTCGAAGCCACCCTTTGGATTGACCACCGTAGTGCTTGGTAACTTACCATTCTCACGAAATTGTCCCAAAAATTCGGCCATTTGTCCCATTTGTTTCTTTAGTTCATTCACCTCCTTTGCTTGGTTCTGCATTCCCTGCGCCATTGTGGTTAATAATTGATATGTTTTATCATCATCATTCATAGACGTACCTGAGTTGGTTTGGGATGATTGTGCTTGAGGAGGTGGTTGTGGTGCCATTGGCCTTGGAAAGAAACCCGGAGGTTGTCGGAATCCACTTTGTTGGGCAGGTTGTTGTGCATCTCTCCATCTGAAATTTGGGTGATCTCTCCAACCTGGATTATATGTGTTAGAATATGGATCGTTCCTTGGTTGGTTTTGATTCCCATAGCCCATGGCATTGGCAGATTCCCACCCTCCGTTCTCAATTAATTGAGGGCATGTCTCGGATGGATGCCCTTGAATGGAGCATACACCACAGATTGTAGCTCCTTGCGCTTTGGGGCCCTCCACAAACTGCGACAACATAGATGTAAGGTTAGCCATTTGGGATTGTAATTCGGAAATAGAACTTACCTCATTTACATGATGTGGCCGTGGGGCGTCTCTCTGCCCAACACCTTCATATTGTTGTGCATTTAGAGCACGGTTTGCAATTAGGGTCTTGGCTGCCATAGGTGTTTTGTCCACCAATGCACCTCCCGCCGAAGCATCGAGCATTTGCCTTTCAATGGGAAGAAGGCCCTCATAGAAGTATTGAAGGAGAAGCTCCTCCTTCATTTGATGTTGAGGACATGATGCAACAAGGGCTTTAAAACGCTCGTAGTATGCCGGAAAAGATTCTCCTTGACTTTGTTGGATTCCGCTAATTTTCTTCCTTAAGAGAATGACTTTTGAAGTAGGGAAGAACTTCTCCAAGAACGCTCTCTTCATGCTCTCCCAAGAAGTAACGGTCCCGGGTGCCAATTCGTAAAGCCAATCCTTAGCCTTTTCCACAAGAGAGAATGGAAAAGCCTTTATCATCAGAATGTTCCCATCAACATTTATGGGTGTCATGCTCGAACAAACAACCTCGAACTCCTTGAGATGCTTGTTGGGATCTTCCATGGAAAGCCCATGGTATTTCGGAATGTGGTGCAACAAGCTTGACTTCAACTCGAATTCATCAGTCTTGCCTTGGGCAGCCTCGGGGTATTGAATGTAAAGAGGGGCTGCATTGGCCAAACCCGAGGCAGAAAGCTCTTTGATGGTTCGATTGTCCATGGCCATGGTTGGTACTTCTTCTTTAACCCAATCCGGGGCTTCCTCTTCTACTTCAGGTTCGGGACTAGGAGGATTAGACTCTTGCAATTTCTTGTTCCTTCTCAAAGTCCTCTCGAAATCACCGTCAAAGTCGGAGATATGCTCACGAACAGGTTGTGAGCTACGGGTCATAAACTAGTACCTACACACAAAAGTAAACAAGATAAGTAACCAACTTAATAGACTTGGTACAAGTAAGAAAACAAGTTGCCACACACTAAACAATTTAAACAAGACTCAAGACAAGGGATTAGCAATTTTGCCAATCAACGGCGCCAAAATTTGATACGAGAATTATACGCATACAAATTAAACCCTATTTGTGACAATTGTAGTAATGATATAAGTAGGGATCGTTCTAACCGGGGATTAACTTAGGGATACTAAACACTTGACTCAAATAAATAAAACTAACTTTTAAAACACTTAACTTACTTAACAAGAATTCAAAACAAGTACACAAGACTCCAAATTCTTAAAACACAAAAATAAAACAAATACGAATGATTAAGACTCAACGAAATATGGGGGAAATGTGTTTGGGCAAGATTAAATTAAATGGAAAGATTATAATTAAGGGCAAAACGTAAATACAAAGGTGATAAAAATATGGATGATGGAATAGCCAAGGGGTTCTTCTCCACACATGTTACACTTGCATACAATATTGATTCTCAGTTGGTCTTTCGATAAGTTGTGAAACTCAATGCTCCAAGTTAATTAGGTCCGCTTAAATTAACTTTCAGATTTCCCTAAATTCATTGGATTGAATGGAATACGCATTACAACCAAATTATTCTTAATCAAAGTCCCTAACTATGGAATACGCATGATAGAGACATTCAACAAAGATCATTAAGTTCAATGAAAATTATAAGTGTTGACGAGGCATTCGTTACTATGGAATACGCATGAAACTTATGCCAAGAATTCGTTTAACGCGATTGTTTATAAGCAACCTCCACTACTTGTGAATATAAGTTCATAACGATTAGGTGAAACTCACTTATATTCTAGCGTCATATTCATGCATGAAAATTAAGCTTGCAATCTCAATGAACATACATAAATACGTTATCAATCAAACAGTTAAACGAATTGAATCCACAACTTATGAAATTCCAACCAAAAGTAATCAATTCATATTGCAAATATAAACATGTATTTTGAATCACCCCCTAGCTAAAGGGGGGTTTAGTTCCTCATAACTTTGAAATCAAAGAAACACCTAAACATTCCAACAACTCAAACTTGAATTGTATGAACGTTTAAGCACTCTTCTCTTCCATTACAAAACAAAGAAAATTGAATTTAAACATTGAAATCAAAGAAACACCTAAACATTCCAACAACTCAAATTTGAATTGTATGAACGTTTAGGCACTCTTCTCTTCTTCGTTGTTGTAGCACAAGGTCTAAGGTGAGTTTTTGGGGGATGAGGAGTGGTTGGAATGAAGAGAAAATATGCAGAAAATGAAGGGATATGCACGGCAAGAATGGAGGTGTTTGTGGTGTGTTGTGTATGAAAATGAGATGTGAATTGAATGGGGAATGAATGAATGAATGCAAGGGTATTTATAGGAGTAGTGGAGGGAACATATGGCTATGTCATTTGTAGGTGAAGTAGGTGGATGTTGTAGGTGAGTAGGTGGATGTTGTAGGTGAAGTAGGTGGATGTTGTAGGTGAAGTAGGTGGATGTTGTAGGTGAAGTAGGTGGATGTTGTAGGTGAGTAGGTGGATGTTGTAGGTGATTATGAGTGATAAGTGATAAGTGTATGATATGTTAAGTGATAAGTGAATGATTATGATAAGTGATAAATGAATGTATGATATGATAAGTGGTGAATGATATGTGGTGAATGATAAGTGGTAGTGTTTAAGTATTTAAAATAGGGAACAAAGCCCTTCCTTGCATGGCAAGGAAGGGAGACACAAGGAAACACACGACAATGTCCTAAGGTTGCTAGGAATGTTGTTTTTGTGTTCTAAAATGCGTAGGAGTTTTCAATGATGCTCAAACATGAGGTCTTTTTAGGATTTAACTTTCCTACTTCAAGTCTTCAATTTCGTCCAAACTTTGGCTCCATGGATAAGCTATCCAATCCATGCCCAAAAATGCTCCAAATAGCCTCAAAATGCACTTTCTTGCTCCCTAAGCCCTTAGAACCTGAAAACACACAAAAGAAACATAAAGAACTAAAATAACTAAAGAAACATAACGTAAATGTACGAGAACAAGCCATTTAAGTCGCATGAATATGCTCCTATCACTAGGAAGTTGGCCTTGCTCACGAAACTTCCCTACAAAATCTGCAATTTGCCCAATTTGTCTCTCCAATTGCTCCACCCTCTTATCTTGGTTTTGCATGGCTTTGGCTTGATTTTCTTGCCCCTGAGACAAATTCGTTAGTAACTTAAGAAGTGTATCATTATCTAAAGTGTTACCTGAACTTGTTTGGGCAGACTGTGGAGGTGCTTGTGTGGGTGCGAATGGCTTGGTGAAGAAGCCCGGGGGTTGTTGCCTAAAGCCTCCTTGTTGTTGTGGTTGTTGGGGCTCCCTCCATTTGAAGTTTGGGTGGTCTCTCCAACCGGGATTGTAGGTATTGGAATACGGATCGTTCCTTGGTTGGTTTTGACCTTGAAACCCAATTGCGTTGGCGCTTTCCCATCCACCATTTTCTATGAGTTGTGGGCACTTCTCAGAAGCATGTCCTTGGATCGAACACACCCCGCATACCACTGGTCCTTGCATCCTCATTCCTTCGGCCATCTGAGACACAATGGAAGTAAGATTAGCTAACTGTGAATGAATATCGGGGGTGGAACTTACCTCATGCACTTGCTGCCGTGTAGGTCTTCTTTGGCCTACTCCCTCGTATTGTTGAGCGTTCAACGCTCAGTTAGCAATCAACACCTTGGCATCCATGGGCGTCTTGTCCACCAATGCTCCACCCGCTGAGGCATCTAGCATTTGACGTTCGATAGGTAGGAGCCCCTCGTAGAAGTATTGTAGAAGCAACTCCTCCTTCATCTGGTGCTGTGGACACGAAGCAACAAGAGATTTAAAACGTTCATAATACGTAGGAAATGACTCACCTTCTTCTTGTTGAATCCCACTTATCCTTTTACGCAAAAGGATGATTCGAGAAGTTGGGAAAAACTTCTCCAGAAAAGCCCTCTTCATGCTCTCCCATGATGTGACGGTTCCGGGAGCTAAGTCGTACAACCAATCCTTGGCTTTGTCCATCAAAGAAAATGGGAAAGCCTTCATCTTCAATATGCTTCCGTCGACGTTGACGGGAGTCATGCTTGAACACACCACCTCAAATTCCTTCAAGTGCTTGTTCGGATCCTCCATAGACAACCCATGGTACTTCGGAATATGGTGGAGCAAACTGGACTTCAACTCGAACTTGTCGGTCTTCCCTTCGGCAGATGGGAGATATTGGATACACAAAGGTGCTGCATTATCCAATCCCGAGGCCGAAAGCTCCTTGAGTGTCCGGGTATCCACGGCCATGACTTGTGGTTCTTCAAATACCCTTGCCGTGGGTTCCTTAAATGCACCTGTCGTAGCCTCTTCTTCTTCAAGGTCAGATTCCGGACGTTGTGGACTTGGTTCGTGTGGCTTCCTCTTCCGTCTCAAAGTCCTCTCAAAATCGCTGTCAAAATCCGAGATATGCTCACGAATCGGTTGAGAACTCCGAGTCATGCACTAGTACCTAAAACAAGGAAAACAAAACAAGGACAGAATTCTTAACAAAAACTAAATTAAACAGAAAGTAACAATCCAAGGGATTAGCAAAGTTGCTAATCCCCGGCAACGGCGCCAAAATTTGATGTGTAACTTATGTTGACACACAAATTAAACCCTATTTGTGACAATTGTAGTAATGAAGTAAGTAGGGATCGTTCTAACCGGGGATTAACTAGGGGTGCTAATCTAATTTGAATTGACTCAAAAACACAAAAACTAAAATTTAATTTGGTCGAATTTGAAAGTGTTTATGACTCCAAATGCTTAAAAACACAAAATAAAACAAATACGAATGACTACGACTCAACAAAATATGGGGGGATTGTGGTTGGACGAATTTAAACTAAATGGGCAGATTGTAAAGAAAATAGATTCTAAGACAAAATTTGGATGAATCAATGGATGATGGGATAGCTAAGGGGTTCTTCTCCACACATGAAATATATGCAACGTAAATCAATTTCCAATTATCAATCCAATAAGTTGTGAACCTCGACACTCCAAGTTAATTAGGTCCGCTTAAATTAACCTTCAGATTTCCCTAGAATCATTGAATTGGATGAATATGCATCGCAAGCAAATTATTCCTAACAAATTCTCTATATGAACAGCATGATAAAGATATAAGTTAGAATCATTACGTTCTTTGGAAATCATAAGCATCGACAAGGCATTTGTAACTATGAAAAGCATGATACGCTTGCCAGGAATATACTTAACATGATCGTGACTAGCAACCTTCACTACTTGTGAATATAAATTCATAACGATTAGGTGAAACAAACTTATATCCTAGCATCAAATTCAAGCATGCAAATTAAGCGTGCACTCTCAATCAACATACAAGAATAAGTTTTAAATCAAACGGTTAAGCAAATTGTATTCAAAACTTATGCAACGATAATTGGAAGTAATCAACTTATTTCACATATATAATCATGGTTTCGAATCACCCCCTAGCTAACTAGGGGGATTTAGCCTCTCATGTTCACAAAAAGAGAATTACAAATGAATTTAAACATAAAGCACAAAGGATTGATTACACCTAGAACGCCCAACGAATCCACGTGAATTGGTGCGCGTCGAAGCTCCTCTTTCCTCTTCTCCTTGATGCGGCAGATTGGGTTTTGGATGATTTTGGGTGAATTTCTGGGTTATAGATAGGTTTAGGGTTGTTTGGTAGTGCGGCAAGGTGGTGGAGTGATGGAGGAAGGGTTGTATGGTGGCTGGAAGTGTGGGGATGGCTGTGGCAAGGTTGGATTGTATGTGTAAGATCGCTGGAATGGAAGGGAGATGTCACGGCTTGGGAATTAGGGAAGAATGGTTGCGGCTGTGGTGGACAAAAGGTGAATTAGGGTACAGTTTTTAAGAGAATAAAAAAATGGGATAAAAAATGATGGAATGCACGCAAAGGGAATAAAATAAATGGGATGGTGGCTGCCTAAAATTAGGGTGAATGATAGAATGATTAGTGAGTGGAGTTGCGGCTTAGGAATTAAATATTTGATGAATGGGAGACACGGCTTATAGTGAATGGGGTGTAAAGGTGGCTGCGGATGGTTTTGTGAATGAATGGATTAAATGGATGGCTACGGATTAAGGGAATTAGGGTGATGGAATAGATTGGCTGGTTACGGTTTAGAGAGGAATATGTGTGAAAGGGGGCTGAATGGGGGTGCACGGATGATGGAAAAGATGAATGATGGTGGCTGCGGCTTATGGGAAGGAATGGGAGAGAATGGCAGATTTAATTAGGGTGTGACGGCTGGTGAATAGAATAGGCTCTAGGGTTAAAAACAAGATACGGCTGAGATTGGTTTTGGATGAATCAAATGCTATGGATTCAAGGGAGAGGGACGGCTGCATGAATTAGGTTATTAGGGTTTAGGGTTAGAGTTTAATGCATGAAATGGGCCTAAAATGCCCCCCTTGCACGGCAAGGGAAGAGAATTGGGCTAAAGCCCACGGCAAGGGCTGGAATTTGGGCTAGGGCCTTCGTTTTGTATCCTAAAGCGCCTACAAGGACTTCAAAGTGGCTAGAAAATATGGACGTTTAAGATTAGGAAAGGTTACCAAAACGGGAAACTTTGGGTTAACTTTCCTAAAATAGGAAACCTTGTTTGAGTAGGATTCCTCGTTTTGGTAAGAATTCATCGTTGGAGTAGGAATTTGTCGTTTCTTCACGTCTTCAACTCATTCATTCCTCTTTTGCTCCAAAAGGCTCCAATTTGCATCTTCTTGCACACTTTGGCCTTATAATCTGAAAATACACAAAAGTGGCCTTAAACACTAAAATAACTAAATAAACACAACATAAATGCACGAGAACAAGCTAATTAAGTTGCATGAATATGCTCCTATCACATACAATAAGATGAAGTTGTTTAGTTAAACCAAAGCCAAAAAGCCTAACCCGTTTGCATATGTATTGTAGGATTAACCCTTTTGAGCCTTTTCAAGCGTATTTTCTTTGTTAACCCCATTATCCTTACCTAGCCTAGATTAGGACTTTCCATACCCTTTGTTCTTAAAGGATAGTGAAGCATGACTTAGAATGAATTCCTTTTGAGCAACTTATTGCAGAAAACAAGTGCGGGCGAAGGTAATAAGGCACGGCAAAGAAAGAAAATAAAGAAAAAACAATTTCGTGGAAAAATAAAAAGAAAAGAGAAAAGTTGTAAAAAGAGTTGAAAAATAAGTGAGAATGATCTCACAAGTATTGGTTGTTGAAGAAAGGGTCCAAAAGTTTGAATTTGACCCTAAATGTTGCATGAATCTTCCCTTGTGTTTAAAAGTTAATTTCTGCCATCAAAAGTGAGTTCAAGTGTCAATTTCATTACTTTGCTTCCTATTGCTTTAAGAACCTTTGTTTATCCTTTACCTTTCTTTGTTAGCCAATACCCTTAGCCCTGTTACAACCCTCAACTGCTATCTTGATGTTATGTGTTCAATATGTGGAGTTTGAATTTGGTATGAGCATATGGAATCACTGGTTCTCGTTAAGTAGTAGCATTCAAGTCATGAGATCATATACATGTCATTGTCGTAAATCTAGAAAATGCTTTCTTTGTTATAGCATATGGGAGTATTAGTCTTCATGTTTGAATCAATCTTCTCACATATACCTAGTGTAGGGTGTGCAATTAGAAAATTTGTGTGAAAATAAAGAGCATTCTAGTGAGGAATTGAGGGAATTCTCTAAGGCATGTTACTTCATTCAAAACGTTGTTTTAATTGATTAAATGTGATCTAGAAAGTGGTAACTATGGTTAAGTGATGCGTGATTTATACGCACACAAATTAAACCCTCTTTTTGACAATTGTAGTATAAGTATAAGTAGGGATCGTTCTGGACCGGGGATTAGGAGGGATTGCAAATCTCTTGGAAACTGACTCAAAAACGTAAAAACACAAACTAAAACACTATACTAAACTCGAAGAATTCAAAACTAAAAATAAGAAAGATTAAGACTAAGACTTAAACGAAATATGGGGGGATTGATTTTGGACGAATTTAAACTAAAATGGATAGATTGTAAAGAAAACAAATTGTAAATATGAAATTGACGGAAATGAATGGATGGTATGGCTAGCTAAGGGGTTCATCTCCATACATGTTACACTTGCATAATAAAATGATTTCTAATTGTATTTCAATAAACCATGAATTCTCAACACCCCGGGTTAATTAGGTCCGCTTAAATTAACCGTCAAGTTTTCCTTAAGTTAATGAATTGGATGATTGCATACGACAACCCAAAGCATTCCTCACAAGTTCCCTACATGAATTGCATAATAGAGATACAAGCAAGAATCATTAAGCATCATGAAAACTATAAGTGTTGACGAGGCATTCGTTACTATGATTGCATGAAACTTATGCCAAGAATTTGTTTAACGCGATTGTTTATAAGCAACCTCCACTACTTGTGAATATAAGTTCATAACTATTACGTGAAACTCACTTATATTCTAGCGTCAAATTCATGCATGAAAATTAAGCGTTCATTCTTAATAAACATACATAAATAGGTTATCAATCAAACAGTTAAACAAATTGAATTCACAATTTATGAAACGTAATTAAAAGTAATCAAATCATATTACAAACATAAACATAATTTCGAATCACCCCCAAGCTAAAGGGGGGTTTAGTTCCTCATACAAAACAAAGAGAATTGAAATTAAACATTGAAATCAAAGAAACGCCTAAACATTCCAACAACTCAAACTTGAATTGTATGAACGTTTAGGCCCTCTTCTCTTCCTCTTTATTGTAGCATAAGGTCTAGGGATAATTGGTTTGGGGGATGGAAGTGTGGAATGGAAAAATGGTGTTTGGATTATAAGGGGAGAGATGGGAAGCTCACGGCTAGGGAAGGGAGAATGTGTTTGTAATGTGTTGTGTATGAAAATGAGATGTCCATGAATGAATGAATGCAAGGGTATTTATAGGAGTAGTGGTGGGAACATATGGCTATGTCATTTGTAGGTGAAGTAGGTGGATGTTGTAGGTGAAGTAGGTGGATGTTGTAGGTGAAGTAGGTGGATGTTGTAGGTGAAGTGGATGTTGTAGGTGAAGTAGGTGGATGTTGTAGGTGAAGTGGGTGGATGTTGTAGGTGAAGTAGGTGGATGTTGTAGGTGAAGTGGATGTTGTAGGTGAAGTAGGTGGATGTTATGTTAAGTGATAAGTGATAAGTGATATGATATGTGGTTATGATATGATAAGTGGTTAAGTGGTGATGATAAGTGATAAGTGATTAAGTGATATGATATGTGGTGATGATAAGTGATGAGTGCATGTGGGTTAACTAATGAAGGAAATGCATGTGCAATGACAATGTGTTAGAATGGATGTGTGTTATGCATGGCATGATTGGGATTAGGAAAGGTTTAAATGTCCTAAAACTAAAGAGAACAAGGTTCCAACACTTTGGCTCCAATTAGGTCTTCAATTTCGTCCAACACTTTGGCTTCAAGCATAAGCTATCGTCCTTAGCCCAAAAGTGCTCCAAAAGTCTCCAAAATGCATCTTTTTGCTCCTTTAGCCCTTTGGACCTACAAACACACGAAAATAGCTTAAAGTACTAAAATAACTAAAGAAACATAACGTAAATGTACGAGAACAAGCCATTTAAGTCGCATAAATATGCTCCTATCAAATACCCCCACACTTAGCTTTTGCTAGTCCTCGAGCAAAACAGAAAAACAAAACAAAAAGAACAAAACACAACCTACACCTTCCAACAATCGTATCAGGGACTTCCAATGCACATGACAAGTTAAAAATCATTATTCTCACAGATTTGAGCCATCTTTACACTTAAGTACATTCTTAATCATAGTCACCACATACTAGTTCACAATTAAGCAATTAAAACACATTTCAAATGTAGTAACATGCCTTTAGAGAATTCCCTCAATTTCTTACTAGATGTACTCTCGTTTTTCACACAGATTTTCTGACTACACACCTACACTAGGTATATGTGAGAAGATTGATGTAAACATGTAGACGAACACTCACATATGTTATAATAAGGAAAGCATTTTCTGGAGTTAATAAGCATGTTTAGATATGATCTCATGAATGGAATGCTACTACTTAGACGCGAGAACCAGTGACACCATAAGCTCATACCAAGTTCAAACTCCACAATTGAAATACATAACACTCAATATAGAAGTCAAAGGGTAGTAACGGGGCTAGGGTATTGGCTAACAATGAAAGGTGAAGGATAAACAAACATTCTTAAAGCAATAGTGAGCAAAGTATTGAATTAGACACTTAGAATTCCCTTAAGAACGCAGAAGTCAACTTTGAACACCCAAGGGAAAATCACACAAAACATAGGGCCATATTCAACTTTTTGGACCCTTTCTTCAACCATCAACGCTCGTGAGTTCATTCTTACTTATTTTCACTCTTTTTTTTTTTTTTTTTTTTTTTTTTTTTTTTTTCTTTTCTTCTTTTTCTTTTGAATCTCAAAACATACATATAAACGTAAGAACAAACTTTTACTCCCCCACACTCATTTTCTTGCATAATGTAACTCAAAAGGAATTCATTTAAGTCATGCTCGCTAAACTTTAAGAACAAGGGTATAGGAAAGTCCTACTCTAAGCTAGGTAAGGGGTGATGTGGGTAAACAAGGAATAAAGGCAAAACGAGGCTCAACGGGGTTAAAACTTACAACATATACGAAGTATGGGAAGTAAGGCTATTTGGCTATGGTGGTGGTCACTACACAACTTCTTCTTGAATATGTGTTATGCAAATCAATAACATGCTTTGAATGAAATGGGCATGAGTTCTAGCATTTGGAACTATATGATGAAACGCCTTCTAAGTAGTAACCAAGCAAAGAATAATGAGATCATGCAACGACTTTAGAAAACAAGAAATCACAGATTATACTCTCCAAAGAACGTTATAGGCTCAAGTCTCTCAGGGTTGTAGCGTTTGTTTGAGTTCCTTCCTTCAAGCATGTTACAAAAACGAATTTTTTTTCTTTTATGATTGCATGTGAAGTCATACATTATAACCATAACCAAGCATATACCAAGAGTAAATCAAACTTTTCTCTATGTTTATAACTCTTTCTAACCGTCATGCAATTATAAACCAAATCCTTATCATTGTGTTGGAAGGTACCCTAAGACACAAACACACAAAAACGACTCAAAACACTCTTTTTAGGGTTTTTAAAACAAGTTTTTCAAATTTTTATGTGATTTTCGGAGTTATAAAACAAAACACACTAAAACACTCTAAAACAACTTAAAAACACCTTAAAACAGCAAGGAACAACATTTGAAGTTATGGGTGATAAAATCCCACGAATTTGCATTAAATAAACTTAGTTACCCCCCCACACTTAAATCAAACATTGTCCTCAATGTTTTAAGCATATGGTTCACACAAAACATAAGTAAACACACAAAAAACATTTAAACATACTAAACATGGCAGAATGTAATTAACAAAGAGAAGAGTTTAGGGACGCAAATCTGGTTATGGAGTGTAAATTCCCTCTTCTCCTTGGTGATTGCATTGAGGCTTTGATCTTTGTGATTCAACAGGCTTACTCTTGAACTGGTTTCCGCCCATCATTGATTTTCCTTTGTGCTACTCTTGAACTGGGCAGCAGGATTCCTTTTAGGGTCTCCCCCGAAGGTCTGAGCTTCCTCCTGTTATCTGTTTCTTTGTTCAATCTTTGCAGGAGTGGTCCCTTCTCTGGAAGTGTATCAACCGTTGAAGATGACTACTCGAGAGCAACGCTAGGTAAGCAATCAGGAATAGATTCCGGGCAGTTGGCTCCAGATCGGTAGACTGACTCCAAGTGCCGGCTGATTGCTTCTTTTACTTTGCCATGCAAGTAAGAACAAGGACAAAGAAAAAGACAGGGAAAGAGCATGATATGAGATATTTTTGCTTTTGACCTTGATGATATGAGATACCTTTGCTTTGAAGAAACGGTGAATGAATCAGCACATGCTTCAATCCGCCGTTTCCTCCTGGGTCATATGTACTCCAGGCATCTGGTATCATCTTTGGGGAAGAAGAAAGAATTGAGTATTTCGAAAGGCTTTGCTGGGAGTGCGCCCTCAGAGGTGAGGGAGAGTTGGGCATTTTCTTCAGGTTTGCCCTGCCATAAAAGACGAAGGTCGACATATATAGAGATAATATCAAGTGGTGGTACTTTTTACCCTTGTCGACAAACGTTTTGATCCCGCAAATCCGGCTTTTTGAAATAGTGGCGCCTCTTCGATCTTTGAATACGCCTCTTTAATTTCTGAGCAGGTGCCCCTTCGATTTCTGAACGACGCCCCTTCGCTTTCTGAACGACACGTGGTAGTGCAGATGCGGCTCCTTTTGACAAAGCTGCACACGTCTTCTGAAAAGCAGAGAAAGCGTCGCCGAACTTTGCGCTTTGTCGGCTAAAGATGTGTAGTTGCGATGATGGCCTCCACGTGTTTTCAGCTTTGTCAGAAATCTTTTGACAAAGTTGAACGCGTCTTCTGAAAAGCAGAGAACGCGTCGCCTAAATTACGCCGGAAATTCCGGCTTTTCGAATTGGTGGACGCGTCGCCTTGGCTTTTTATAGAGCTATCGATCACCACAACAAACACACTCTGAAGAATTCCCATTCTTGAAAATCGACTCCGGCCCTTTGAGAATTAACTCCATCCACCCCATCTCTTTGAACACTTTTGAAAAATGGCAAACCCATCGAACCTTAGCTTAGAATTGAGTCTCAGCAGTGATACGGCCGCGCCGCGTCAAGGTAACGTATGGCGCCCTTCTTTCTTATCTTCTAACGGTCCTCTTTCAGGTGAAGACTCTGTGATGCAGGACGCCACAACAGCTACAATAGTAGCTAGGAACCTCCTTACTTCAAAAGATAGTAGGCTGCTGTCAAGACGGTCCGATGAGTTGGCCGTTCAAGAATCCCTCGCACTTAGTGTTCAGTGTGCGAGTTCTGTGTCCAACATGGGCCAACGCCTGCTTGCCCGCTCCCGTCAGGTGGAATCTTTGATGGCAGAGGTGGAAAGTCTCAAGCAGGAGATCAAACTGCTTAAGTACGAGAATAGAAGTTTGCACGTGCTTGCCAACAACTATTCGACGGGTATGAAGAGGAAGCTTGATGAGCTACAAGAATCCAATGGTCGGATGCAAAGTGACCGTCAAACTGACCGTCAAAGGCTTGCGGCTTACTTCCAGAGGCACATTTTTCCGGGCTCATCCAGTGTTTGGCCAAGTATTGAGGCCTCTTCTTTGATGCCTCCCGCTCCGATACCTTCCGCCCCGATGCCTTCCGCCTCGATGCCTTCTGCTCCGATGCCTTCCGCATCTATGCCTCCTGCTTCTAGAGTTTTGCCCAGTAGTGGGGCTTCAAGTAAACGCCCTTTGTGAAGCTCCATCATTCTGCCATTTTTTTTTTTTTTTTTTTTTTTTTTTTTTTTTTTTATAAATAAAATCAAACGGCATGGAATTGGTCCTTGAATGGAAGGTGATACTTGAAGTGAACCGGCATTGGTTCAAATTCTAAAGTGGGTGCCTGGATCATTAACCACATGTTAGTATAAAAGAAAATTGAAATTCGGGGAGGCGGCTTACCTGTGTGCTCCAAAATGAACTCCAGAATAAACACCCCTTCGAAAGTTATGACTTGTCCCGTGTCATAAAATCCAACTTCCTTGGGAATTGTGGTTTCAAATATGTCCTCTTTGATGCCTTCTACATCTTCTCCAGCCACTACCTTCTCTTGAATCATTCTTCTTGGTGTACAAAGTCCTTTGAAGAATTCAACACCATCTAAAACTTGCTGTGTTGCACCAAGAATTTGAATAGCATTTTGCACCTTTGGGAAGGCTTCCACGATGTCCTTTTTACTCTCTTCTTGGTTGGGAATCAAAAACCTGCTAGGAAAAGGGACATTGGGTGGAATAACATCAGAATAACATGGAATTGGGACGTCCTTACTGGTGGTGGGTGGTTTAGAGGGCTTAGGGGGCTGCGGCAAGGGTTGTTCTACCCTTGCCGTGTGCATGTCTTCTTCCTCCTCCTCAATTAGCAGCTCTTCATCCACTTCTAGGCTATGTTTGGACATTTTTAGGTCAGCTCCAACCTCCATAGCACTTCCCAAAGTGATAGCATTATGGATTTCAAAATCTTCCTTCGAGTTTTCAATAGTTGAGTTGGAGAGTTCACTTTGCTCTTGAATTTGTTTCATGAACTCCATAATCTGCCCAAATTGCTCGTCCAATTTACCCAACTCCTTGGCTTGATTTTGTGACCCCTGCGCCAAAGAGGTTAGTAATTGAAAATTTTTATCATTATCCATGGACATACTTGAACTTGATTAGAATTGTTGTGGGGGAGGTTGTGGTGGCTGCATAGGTGTTGTATTGAACTCCTCATATAGTTGCCAATATGCTTCTTGTTGAGCCTCCTTGGCTTGATTTTGTGACCCCTGCGCCAAAGAATTTATTTCATTAAGAATTTGATTATAATCTATTGGCGAACTTGAATTTAATTGAGCATATTGCATATGAAGTTGTGGTGGCTGCATAGGTCTTGAATAGAACTCCTCATATGGTTGCCAATATGCTTCACGTTGAACTTGTTGATCTTCCCACCATATAGAGTTTGAATGATCCCTCCAATCTCTTTGTGGACATTGATTGGCTTGAAATCCTTGCCTATATGAAGCACCAAATGTAGGGACACTCTGCATTGTGGTCCTTTCGGCATACGGCGACAATTTAGAAGTAAGATTTTCCAATTGAGCTTGAATGCTAGCAAAATCCATATCTTACTTCTCTAGTACCTAAAATCAAAGAAAGAGAACTAAATCAAATATCAAAAGTAACAACAAACAAAGAAAACAACATTAAGTTAGAAACTAAAACGAAAACAACTAAACCAAAAAAAAAAGAAAAGAACCAAGGGATTAGCAAAGTTGCTAATCCCCGGCAACGGCGCCAAAATTTGATGCGTGATTTATACGCACACAAATTAAACCCTCTTTTTGACAATTGTAGTATAAGTATAAGTAGGGATCGTTCTGGACCGGGGATTAGGAGGGATTGCAAATCTCTTGGAAACTGACTCAAAAACGTAAAAACACAAACTAAAACACTATACTAAACTCGAAGAATTCAAAACTAAAAATAAGAAAGATTAAGACTAAGACTTAAACGAAATATGGGGGGATTGATTTTGGACGAATTTAAACTAAAATGGATAGATTGTAAAGAAAACAAATTGTAAATATGAAATTGACGGAAATGAATGGATGGTATGGCTAGCTAAGGGGTTCATCTCCATACATGTTACACTTGCATAATAAAATGATTTCTAATTGTATTTCAATAAACCATGAATTCTCAACACCCCGGGTTAATTAGGTCTGCTTAAATTAACCGTCAAGTTTTCCTTAAGTTAATGAATTGGATGATTGCATACGACAACCCAAAGCATTCCTCACAAGTTCCCTACATGAATTGCATAATAGAGATACAAGCAAGAATCATTAAGCATCATGAAAACTATAAGTGTTGACGAGGCATTCGTTACTATGATTGCATGAAACTTATGCCAAGAATTTGTTTAACGCGATTGTTTATAAGCAACCTCCACTACTTGTGAATATAAGTTCATAACTATTACGTGAAACTCACTTATATTCTAGCGTCAAATTCATGCATGAAAATTAAGCGTTCATTCTTAATAAACATACATAAATAGGTTATCAATCAAACAGTTAAACAAATTGAATTCACAATTTATGAAACGTAATTAAAAGTAATCAAATCATATTACAAACATAAACATAATTTCGAATCACCCCCAAGCTAAAGGGGGGTTTAGTTCCTCATACAAAACAAAGAGAATTGAAATTAAACATTGAAATCAAAGAAACGCCTAAACATTCCAACAACTCAAACTTGAATTGTATGAACGTTTAGGCCCTCTTCTCTTCCTCTTTATTGTAGCATAAGGTCTAGGGATAATTGGTTTGGGGGATGGAAGTGTGGAATGGAAAAATGGTGTTTGGATTATAAGGGGAGAGATGGGAAGCTCACGGCTAGGGAAGGGAGAATGTGTTTGTAATGTGTTGTGTATGAAAATGAGATGTCCATGAATGAATGAATGCAAGGGTATTTATAGGAGTAGTGGTGGGAACATATGGCTATGTCATTTGTAGGTGAAGTAGGTGGATGTTGTAGGTGAAGTAGGTGGATGTTGTAGGTGAAGTAGGTGGATGTTGTAGGTGAAGTGGATGTTGTAGGTGAAGTAGGTGGATGTTGTAGGTGAAGTGGGTGGATGTTGTAGGTGAAGTAGGTGGATGTTGTAGGTGAAGTGGATGTTGTAGGTGAAGTAGGTGGATGTTATGTTAAGTGATAAGTGATAAGTGATATGATATGTGGTTATGATATGATAAGTGGTTAAGTGGTGATGATAAGTGATAAGTGATTAAGTGATATGATATGTGGTGATGATAAGTGATGAGTGCATGTGGGTTAACTAATGAAGGAAATGCATGTGCAATGACAATGTGTTAGAATGGATGTGTGTTATGCATGGCATGATTGGGATTAGGAAAGGTTTAAATGTCCTAAAACTAAAGAGAACAAGGTTCCAACACTTTGGCTCCAATTAGGTCTTCAATTTCGTCCAACACTTTGGCTTCAAGCATAAGCTATCGTCCTTAGCCCAAAAGTGCTCCAAAAGTCTCCAAAATGCATCTTTTTGCTCCTTTAGCCCTTTGGACCTACAAACACACGAAAATAGCTTAAAGTACTAAAATAACTAAAGAAACATAACGTAAATGTACGAGAACAAGCCATTTAAGTCGCATAAATATGCTCCTATCATTAAGTGTTTGCTAAAGTGCAAAGAAAGCCAAAAACCGTGGGAATGATGTTCATTAATGTGTCATGTTCGTTGGAAATCCCTGAGGTACATGTTGGAAGGTTTAGAATGTGTTTTGTTTTGTTCCTTTTGTTTTGTTTGTTTTGTTTTGCTCGAGGACTAGCAAAAGCTAAGTGTGGGGGGAATTTGATAGGAGCATATTTAGGTGACTTAGTTAGCTTGTTTTCGTGCATTAATGTTGTTAGTTCATAGTTATTTTCGTAGTTTAAGCTATTTTCGTGTGTTTATAGGTTCATATGGCTAAGGAAGCAAAAAGGTGCATTTTGGAGCATTTTGGAGCAAAATTGGACTTGGAATGGATAGCTTATGCTTGGAGCAAAAGGAATGGACGAATTTGAAGACCTAAAGATGTTAGGATTCCTAATCACAAGAGGATTCCTAGTCAAAGAAGGTTTCCTACTTGGAGTAGGAAAGTGAAGCCAAGGTTTCCTATTTTGGTTTAACCTTTCCTAATCCTAAAAGACCTTATGTTTCAGCAACATTGAAGACTTCTATGCATTCTAGGACACATATCAAGCCTTCCTTGTGCAACCTAATTTTCCTTGCCGTGGCCTTCCTTAGTGTCTCCTTTCCTTGCCGTGCAAGGGAGGGCCTTGTTTCCTATTCCAAGTCATTAAAACACATTCCCTTTTCACCTCAATCTCAGCCACACCTCACATACCTTTTCTATCCCAAAATCCTTGCCTAATTTCATAATTAAATAACATTCCCTTTTCCTATCCTTTGCCGCAAGTTCCTTCCTTTTCCCTTTTAATTTCTGACTTTATGATTCCTTTTCCTGATGGATTTGGGGTCTAAATCCTTTCCTAAACTATGTAATAAACTCTAGGGATTCTTGCTCCCAAATAAATACCTAAGCCGCACCCTTCATTCAACCCTAATCACTCTTACACACAATCTGCCATCATTCACAGAAACCAAGTCTTTGCCGCAGCCTTCCAACCATTCTTCCACCATTCACACACATTCATACCTTCATCCAAGCATCCATACACCATCCCCAACCTTTGCCGCACCACCCTGCCATCCTAAATCCATTCACAAACCAGAAATCCATCCACAAACCACCCTAGACCTCTTGTGCCGCAACTTTGAAAGGAAGAAGAGAAGAAGAAGAAGCCTTGGACGTTTCTGCATTCAAGTCGGAGTGTTGGAATGTTTTTAGGTGTAATCTATCTTTTGTTCTCAATGTTTAATTCTATTTTCCTTTGTTTTGTTTTGAACATGAGAGGCTAAACTCGTTTTAGCTAGGGGACGCTTTGAAACCATGATTATGTTTGTAATATGAGTTGATTAATTCCAGTTGTGATTTCATAAATTGTGAATGCAATTTACTAAACCGTTTGATGGATAACTTATTCTTGTATGTTGATTAGGGAGGCCTACTTAATTTGCATGCTTGAATTTGGTGCTAGAATATAAGGGAGCTTCACATAATCGTCACAAACTTATATTCACAAGTAGTTAAGGTTGTTTTCACAATCATGTTAAGTAAATTCCTAGCATGAGCATCATGATGTCATAGTTACAAGTGCTTTGTCAATACTTATGATTTTCATTGAACGTAATGATCTTTGATTGTATCTCTATTATGATGTCATGTAGGGAACTTTTGAAGAATGCTTTGGGTTTTCGTATGATGTCATCAAATCCAATAACTTAAGCAAAATCTGAGGGTTAATTAGTGATGTCATGGTTAATCTGGGGTGTTGAGGTTCACGGTTTATCGGAAAAGCAACTGGAAATCAATTTATGTTTGAATGTATCATGTGTGGAAAAGTATCCCTTAGCTATCTAATCATCCATTGGTTTTCCGAAATTTGTCAAAATTTCTTTTATGTCTTTTACTTACTTGTTTTTCTATTAAATTCGTCCAAAACCCAATCCCCTTTACTTACTTGTCTTAAATATGTCCAAAAGTGTGTTTTTGAGTCTTTTGAGTCAAAACTAATTCTATTTTCGTCCAAACTAAGTCCTAGAGTCTAGATTGAGTCTTTTTGATTGTCTTGAGTTGTTTTGAGTCTTTTAAGTTTGTTTTGAGTCATATAAGTTTAGTTAATAGTCTTTTGAGTTTGTTTAAGTGTTTTGAAGCATATTTTTGTATCTTTGAGTCAACTTTCATTAGATTAGCAATCCCTCCTAATCCCCGGCCTAGAACGATCCCTACTTATAACTATACTACAATTGTCAAAAAGAGGGTTTAATTTGAGTGCTATCTTTTATCACATTATATATAGTCCTAGGGTTAATTAGATTAGGGTTACAACTTAGCAGATTTTATGGATTAGGGCCCTAGGTTTCGGCACAATTGATTTAGTCCACTTAGGAGAGGGTTTGGCCCAATTAATTTCAGAAAAGGATTTATATAACCTAAATCCACAATGAATAAGGTCTAATAAATTAGAATCCAAAAGGAAAAAGGTTTAGGAAATTCGTCCAAAATTGGGCCTTCTAGAAACTAGGTGTTTTGTGGCTGATTTTGGGTTTTCTAGAAGAGATAAAAGGGGGAAGGGTGCAGCACCCTTTTAGGGTTAGATAAGGCTTCTATAAATCATGTTTTTAGGTCCACTTGCAGCTAGGATTAAGGTGGAACAAGATTAGGTTAGGATAGGATAAGATAAGATAAGGTTTTGGATAATGTTTCCTCTTTTGAGCTAATTCCTTATCCACTTTCTCTTGAGTTTAGTTCCATCATCTTCTTATCAAATTTCTAGCCTTTTGAACTCCAAATTCGTCCATCCTTGTTGGTCCATATACAAGCTATCCATTTAGTGCCCAAAACTGCTCCAAAATACACCAAAATGCACTTTCTTGGTACTTTAACCCTTTGGACCTACAAACACACGAAAATGAGTTGAATACTACATTAACTAAGAAATAATAACACAAATGCACAAGAATAAGATAGCTAAGTCGCCTAAATATGCTCCTATCACGGCACATATTGGAGGGAAAGAGGAAATGGGTTGCAAGGCAAGGCAAGGCTTTCTAGAAGGGAATAGGCACCACCTTTGTAGGGTTTCTAGAAATAATGTGCTTTGTGGCTGATTTGGGACTTCTAGAAGAGAATGCTTCTAGAAATATCTATTTAGGTCCCCTTGCAGCTAGGATTAAGGCATGATAAGGTTAGGATAAGATAAGATAAGGTTTTCGATAATGTTGGATAAGGTTTTGGATAATGTTTCCTCATTTGAGCTAATTCCTTATCCACTTTGTCTTGAGTTTAGTTCCTTCATCTTCTCATTAGATTTCTTACCTTTTGACTCCAAATTCGTCCATCCATGTTGGCCCATATACAAGCAATCCATTGAGTGCCCAAAATTGCTCCAAAATGCACTTTCTTGGTACTTTAACCCTTTGGACCTACAAACACGCGAAAATGAGTTGAAGTACTACATTAACTAAGAAATAATAACACAAATGCACAAGAATAAGCTAGCTAAGTCGCCTAAGTATGCTCCTATCAAATTCCCCCACACTTAGCTTTTGCTAGTCCTCGAGCAAAACAAACAAACAAAAGAAACAAAACATATAATCTAAACCTTCCAACGTTTGCCTCAGGGATTTCCAATGAAACATAACATGTCAAAGATCAGCACTCACATAGATTTAAGCAATCCTTACCCTCGAGCATACTTAATCCTAGTCACCATTCACCAGCTCACATTTAATCAATTAAAACAACATTTTGAAAGTAGTAACATGCCTTAGAAAATTCCCTCAATTCCTTACTGGTTGTACTCTCAATTTTCACACAGATTTTCTGACTACACTCCCTACACTAGATATATGTGAGAAGATTGATGTAAACATGTAGATGAACACTCACATATGTTATAACAAGGAAAACATTTTCTGGAATTATGACAATGACATATATATGATCTCATGAATGGAATGCTACTACTTAGACACGAGAACTAGGGATACCATATGCTCAAACCAATTTTAAACTCCACATATTGAAACACATAACAATCAAGATAGAAGTCTAGGGGTTGTAACAGGGCTAAGGTATTGGCTAACAAGGAAAGGTAGAGGAAACAAACGTTCTTAAAGCAATAGTGAGCAAAGTAATGAATTAAACACTTAGAATTCCCTTTAGAATGCAAAAATCAACTTTGAACACCCAAGGGGAAGTCACACAAAACTTAGGGCCATATTCAACTTTTTGGACCCTTTCTTCAACAACCAACACTTGTGAGTTCATTCTCACTTATTTTCAACTCCTTTTCTTTCTTTTCTGCTTCTTTCTCTTCTTTTTCACATTTTTTTTTCCGTGCCTCCTTTGAGACTTTGGCACACACATACACACAAAAATCCCTTCTCCCACACTTGTTTTCTGCAATAATGTCACTCAAAAAGAATTCCTTCTAAGTCATGCTCCACTATACTTCAAGAACAAGGGTATGGAAAGTCCTATTCTAGGCTATGTAAGGGGGATGTGGTTAACAAAGAAAATAGGCTAAATAAGGTTCAAAGGGCTATTCCTACAATACAAATGACAAGGGTGGATTCGGCTATTTGGCTATGGTGGTGACTACAAAACAACTTCATCTTGTTATTTGTTCTGCTAATCAATTTCATGCTTTGAATGAAACGGGTATGAGTTCTAGTATTTGGAACTATAGTGATGAAATGCATTCTAAGTAGCAACCAAGCAAAGAATAATGAGATCATGCATCGACTTTAGAAAACAAGAATGCACAGATAAACGTTTAGGCTCAAGTCTCTCAGGGATGTAGTGTTTGTTTGAGTTCCTTCCTTCAAGCATGTTACAAAAACTGATTTTATCCTTTGTGATTACATGTGAATTCGTAAACTATAACTACAACCAAGCATAAACCAAAGAGCAAATCAAACTTCCATCCATGTTTGTGACTCTCATTAACAGTCATGCATTAAAAACCAAATCCTCATCATTGTGTTGGAAGGTACCCTAAGACACAAACAAACATGCAAAAACAACTCTTTTTGGCTTTTTCAAAACACTTTTTCAAATTTTTTTTAAATTTTCGGATTTTTACTTCAAAACACACCAAAACAGCTCAAAATGCACTAAAAACACTTAAAAACAGTGAGAAACAACATTAGAAGTGATAAGTGATAGAATCCCATGAATTTGCATAAAAACACTTGTTTACCCCCACCTCCCCCCCCCCCCCCACACTTAAATCAATCATTGTCCTCAATGTTTCACACGAAGACTCACACAAAAGCGAACAAATAACAAACAACTAAGCATGATAAAATAAAGCAGCAAAGAGAAGGGTTTAGAAACGCAAATCTGGGTTTGGGGTGGAAGTTCCATCTTCTCCTTGTTGAATGCATGGGTTGCCTCCCAAGAAGCGCTTGCTTTAACGTCTTCCAGCCAGACGAATATGCCATGTTAAGCTTCACTAGTACCCACGGCAGGGAGGGGTACATCATCCACAACATGCTCCTTGAAATTCTCATAGTAAGGCTTTAACCGATGGCCATTCACTTTGAACTCTTGTCCTGTTTTCAAGCTTTGAACTTGGACTGCACCATAAGGAAAGATATTAGTAATAACAAACGGGCCAACCCACTTAGAATGCAACTTACCAGGAAACAAGCGAAGGCGGGAATTAAAGAGTAGCACTTTCTGCCCAATGGAGAATGATTTGCCTCGAATTATCTTATCATGGAAAGCCTTTGTCGTCTCCTTGTAAATTCGAGTGTTTTCATAAGCTTCATTCCTAATCTCTTCAAGTTCATTCAATTGGAGCTTCCTATGAATTCTAGCGGCATCAACGTCCATTTGAATGTTTTGATGGCTTAATGCGCCTTGCGCTTCAATTCTACGGGAAGATGGCATGGTTTGCCATAAATGAGCCGAAATGGGGACATGCCTAGGGGTGTCTTATATGCCGTGCAATATGCCCACAATGCATCCTCCAAACGTACGCTCCAATCCTTCCTTGTTGGGCCAACGGTCTTCTCTTGAATTTGCTTAATCCCCCTATTTGAAACCTCGGCTTGCCCATTGGCTTGAGGATGATAAGGTGTTGAAACCTTATGCGTGACGTTGTACTTCTTGAGCGAAGCCTCAATGGTTCGATTGCAAAAGTGAAACCTTCCATGACTTATGATTACTCGTGGCATTCCAAACCTTGCAAATAGGTTAGTTCTAATGAAATCTGCAACCACTCAAGAATCATTAGCTCGGGTGGCTTTTGCTTCCACCCATTTCGACACATAATCCACAACAAGTAAGATATAAAGGAAACCATGTGAGGAAGGAAAAAGACCCATAAAATCAATGCCCCACACATCAAAAATTTCAACAAGAAGTATAACATTTTGCGGCATTTAATCCCTTGCACTTATGTTACCTATTCTTTGGCAACGATCACAAGACATACAAAAGGTTCTAGTATCCTTAAATAAAGTTGGCCAATAAAATCCACATTCTAAAACCTTAAGGGTTGTGCGTTGTGTCCTAAAGTGTCCCCCACATGCACAAGTATGACAGAATGTTAAAATAGAATTGAATTCCATGTCATGCACACACTTACGTATAATCTGATCCGAGCAATATTTCCACAAGTATGGATCATCCCAAACATAAAACCTAGCATCGTTTTTCAATTTATCACGTTGGTTTCTGTTTAGAGTGTTTGGAAGTATGGATCACCAAATCCGCATACCAAGGCTCACTTACCTTAATGGATAGCAATTGCTCATCAGGGAATGTTTCTGAAATAGGTAAGGGCTCCTCCTCATGTACCATACGGCTTAGGTGGTCAGCCACCATGTTTTCACTCCCCTTTTTATCTTTAATTTCGATGTTAAACTCTTGAAGAAGCAGCATCCATCGAATTAGCCTTGGTTTGGCTTCTTTCTTGGTGAACAAATACTTTAAAGCTGCATGATCAGTGAAAATAATAACCTTAGTACCAAGTAAATATGATCAAAATTTATCTAAAGCAAAGACAATGGCAAGAAGTTCTTTTTCAGTGGTCGAATAGTTTAATTGAGCATCATTCAATGTTCGGGATGCGTAGTAGATAACATGCGGCTTCTTGTCCTTTCTTTGGCCTAAAACAGCCCCTAATGCATAGTCGGATGCATCACACGTGAGCTCAAACGGAAGGCTCCAATTCGATGGAACAATGATGGGTGCCGTGGTTAACAAGTCCTTGAGGTGTTGGAAAGCTGCCGTGCACTTCTTGTTGAAATCAAAAGTTGCATTTTTTTGTAGGAGACGGCATAGAGGTTAGGAGACCTTTGAGAAATCGTTAATGAACCTTCGATAAAAACCTGCATGTCCAAGGAACAAATGAACCTCTCTAACCGAAGTAGGAGAGGGTAAGTGGCGCACAAGATCTATCTTTGATTTATCAACCTCAATACCTTTTTCAGAAATGATATGACCTAAAACTATGCCTTGTTTAACAATGAAATGACATTTTTCCCAATTTAGAACAAGGTTAGTTTCAATGCATCGTTTTAAAATCAAACTAAAATTATTCAAACACCCATCAAATGAATCACCAAAAACACTGAAATCATCCATAAAAACCTCAATAATTTTCTCAACATAATCTGAAAACATGTTCATCATGCATCTTTGAAATGTGGCAGGTGCATTGCATAAACCAAATGGCATGCGACGATAAGCAAATTTACCAAAGGGGCATGTGAAAGTGGTTTTCTCTTGATCTTCTGGAGCTATCATAATTTGATTATAACTTGAATATCCATCAAGAAAACAATTAAAAGCATAACCCGCTAACCTTTCAAGAATTTGATCAATGAATGGCTACGGAAAATGATCCTTCCTTGTAGTGGCATTGAGCTTCCTATAATCAATACAAACCCTTCAACCTATTTGGATTCGAGTAGGAACAAGCTCATTTTCGGCATTTGTCACCATAGTTACTCCGGATTTCTTTGGAACATATTGAACCGGAGACACCCAACGACTATCCGAAATTGGATAGATCACTCCACAATCCAAGAGCTTGATTATCTCCTTCTTCACAACTTCCATCATTGGAGGGTTGATTCGGCGTTGAGCCTCTCGAGATGCTTTAGACCCTTCCTCCAAAAGTATACGATGGATGCATGTGGTAGGGCTTATTCCCTTAATGTTGGCCAAGGTCCAACCAATTGCTGTTTTGTACTCCTTTAACACCCTCACTAACTTACGTTCTTCTTGTGCCCATGAGTGAGGAGGAGATAATGACGGGCAAGGTCTCTTGGTCTCCCAAGAAAACATACTTCAAATGGCTTGGCAATGGTTTAAGTTCAAGGGGGGGTGGCTGCACAACTAAAGGAATGGGCTTATTAGTCAAAATTGGAATTGAAATTGGGTCCAAAGACTTACCAGATTGTAGTGGCAATGACTCGAGGACAGCCATTATCCCAATCATATCTTCCTTAGGGGGCACGGCATGGTGTTCTCCATGAATGTCGTAGGTGGCCAATGTGGCTGGTCCATTGTTTTTGAATTCCGTTCCTCTTGTAATGACCAATTCAAGTGCATCTTGATTCAATTGTTCAAAATGGTCCTGCGCCCAGGAATCAATTACATCAATAGAAAAACATGAATGATCATCACTAGGTGATGTGATAAATAATAGCACTCAAATTAAACCCTCTTTTTGACAATTGTAGTACAGATATAAGTATGGATCGTTCTAGGCCGGGGATTTGGAGGGATTGCTAATCTAATGAAAACTGACTCAAAGATACAAAAATATGATTAGGAGGGTTAATTAGTGATGAAACGGTTAATCTGGGGTGTTGAGATTCATAGTTTTTTGAAAAAGCAATTGGAAATCAATTTGTGTTTAAATGTGTCATGCGTGGAAAAGAATCCTTTAGCTAGCTTATCACCCATAGTTTTCCCCAAATTCGTCCAAACTTTGTTTAAGTCTTTAAGTTACTTGTTTTTACTTTAAATTCGTCAAAAATCGAATCCCTTTTACTTTGTTGTGTCAAATTAGCTAGAATCTGTCCTAGTGTGTGTTTTTAAGTGTTTTGAGTCAAAACTAATTCAATTTTCGTCCAGAGTAAGTCCTAGAGTCTAGTTTGAGTCTATTTGATTGTTTTGAGTCTTTTTTGTTTGTTTTGAGTCATATAAGTTTAGTTAAGAGTCTTTGAGTTTATTTAAGTGTTTTTAAGCCTAGTTTTGTATTCTTAAGTCAGTTTTTATTAGATTAGCAATCCCTCCTAATCCCGGCCCCTACTAACATCTTTACTACAATTGTCAATAAGTAGTGAAGAAGTAGGGATCGTTCTAGGAGATTATTAAACCAAACAACCCTCCAATGATGCAAGTCAATATTCCACTCCTTGATGAAATCAAACAAGTTCCAAAGTATGCCAAATTCTTGAAAGAGCTTTGCACAACAAGGAAGAGGATTTCGAACAAGGAAGTGGTAAGGGTAAATGAGAATGTTTAAGTGGTTTTACAAAGGAAATTACCTCCTAAATGCAAAGATCTAGGCAGTTTCACAATTCCTTGTGTTATTGGCAATGTTAAATTTGAACATGCCATGTTAGACCTAGGTGCATCCATTAATGTCATGCCTTATTCTATTTATGCATCTATGAACTTAGGAGAGCTGAAAAATGTGGTGTTATTATTCAATTAGCCGATCGTTCTAATGCATATCCATAAGGAGTTTTGGAAGATGTTTTGGTGCAGGTTAATAACTTAATCTTTCCGGCTGATTTCTATGTGCTTGATATGGAAGATTCGGCCCATTCCACTCCTTTGCCGATCCTACTTGGGAGACCTTTCATGAAAACAGCCCGCACCAAGATAGATGTGTTCAAAGGGACATTGACAATGGAATTTGATGGTGAGATTATTGATTTTAACATTTCTGAAACTATGAGGTATCCTAGTGATGATCATTCATGTTTTTCTATTGAAATTATTGATTCATTGGCGTAGGAACATCTTGAACAATTACATGAGGATGCACTTGAAATGGTCATTACAAATGGAATGGGAATCAAAAACCAAAGGGCACCAGTAAACCACACCCACGGCACCATTGAAGAACTCCATGCCGTGCCCCCTTGTGAAGAAGAAGTTGAGATGGTGGCTGCTCTAGAATTGTTGCCCCAACAATTTGGTAAGTCTCCAATTTTAATTCTAATTCTCGTTTCTACTAATAAGTTGTTACCCTCAGTGATACAGGCACCTTCCCTTGAGCTTAAACCATTACCAAATCACTTGAAGTATGTCTTCTTGGGAGAACAAGAGACTTTGCCCGTCATAGTCTCTTCCCCACTCACGGCATAAGAAGAAGAAAAGTTGATGAGGGTGTTAAAGGAATACAAAACAACCATTGGATGGACCTTGGCCAACATCAAGGGAATAAACCCTACCACATGCATGCATAGTATACTTTTGGAGGAGGGGGCTAAACCATCTCGAGAGGCTCGACGCCGACTCAACCCTCCAATGATGGAAGTCGTAAAAAAAGAGATTATCAAGCTACTTAATTGTGGAGTAATCTATCCAATCTTTGATAGTTGTTGGGTTTCCCTAGTCCAAGTTCTAAAGAAATATGAAGTCACTGTGGTGAAGAATGAAGAGAATTCAAGGTGAATGGGCACCGTTTGAAGCCATATTATGAGAATGTCGAGGGGCAAGTTATGGAGGATGTACCCCTCCATGTCGTGGGCTCCAAAGAAGCTTAAAAGGAGGTATCATTTGGCTGGAAAAGGTTAAAGCAAAGGCTTCTTGGGAGGTAACCCATGCATTCAAATAAAAAGGACCTAGGAACTTCCAGCTCCACAACTACATTTGCGTTCCTAAACCTTACTCTTTACTGCTTTTACTTTGCCATGATAGTTGTGTTTGTTAGTTTTGTTTGATTGTTTGAGTGTGAGTTTTTGTTTGAAACACTGAGGACAATGTTTGGTTTAAGTGTGGGGGGGGGGGTAAATAAGCTATTTTTGCATGATTTTCATCAGATTTTATCACCTATCACTTCTAATGTTGTTTCTCAATGTTTTTAAGTGTTTTTAGTGTGTTTTGAAGTGTTTTAATGTGTTTTAACAGAAAATACGAAAATTTGAAGAAAAAAATCGAAAAAGTTTTGAAAAACCCAAAAAGAGTTGTTTTTAGAGTCGTTTTTGTGTGTTTGTGTCTTAGGGTACCTTCCAACACAATGATGCGGATTTGGTTTTTAATTGCATGACTGTTAAAGAAAGTTACAAACATGGATGGAAGTTTGATTTGCACTTTAGTTTATGCTTAGTTGTAGTTGTCGTTACGAATTCACATGTAATCACAAAAGAAAAAAAATCAGTTTTTGTAAACATGCTTGAAGAAAGAAACTCAAACTAACACTACAATCTTGAGAAACTTGAGCCTAAACTTTGTTTACAGAGTTATTAATCTGTGATTTCTTATTTTCTAAAGTTGTTGCATGATCTCATTATTTCTTTGCTTGGTTGCTACTGAGAATGTGTTTTCATCATTATAGTTCCAAATACTAGAACTCATGCCCATTTCATTCAAAGCATGATATTGATTGCATAACATAAAATAAGATGAAGTTGTTTAGTTAAACCAGAGCCAAAAAGCCTTACCCTTTGCATATGTATTGTAGGTTTAACCCTTTTGAGCCTTATTTAGCCTATTTTCTTTGTTAGCCACATTATCTTTACCTAGCCTAGAATAAGACTATCCATACCCTTGTTCTTAAAGAATAATGGAACATGACTTAGAGGGAATTCCTTTTGACTTACATTATGCAGAAAAACAAGTGTGAGGGAAGGTAAAAGGGCACGGAAAAAAAAAACAAAAAAAAAAGAGAAGAAAAAGTTCTAAAACAAAAAAATAAAAATAAAAGAAAAAAGGTGAGAAATAAGTGAGAATGAACTCACAAGTATTGGCTGTTGAAGAAAGGGTCCAAAAGTTTGAATCTGGCCCTAAATGTTGTGTGAATCTCCCATGGGTGTTTAAAGTTGATTTCTGCAATCAAAAGGGAATTCTAAGTGTTTATTTCATTACTTTGCTTCCTATTGCTTTACGAACCTTTGTTTATCTTTACCTTTCTTTGTTAGCCAATACCTTAGCCCCGTTGCAACCCTTAGACTTCTATCTTGATTGTTATGTGTTTCAATATGTGGAGTTTGAAATGGGTATGACCATATGGAATCCCTGGTTCTTGCGTCTAAGTAGTGGCATTCCGTTCATGAGATCATATGCATGTTCATATTAATAATTCCAGAAATTGCTTTCTTTGTTATAACATTTGTGAGTGTTAGTCTACATGTTTACATCAATCTTCTCACATATACTTAGTGTAGGGAGAGTAGTAAGAAAATCTATGTGAAAATAGAGAGTATATCCGGTGAGGAATTGAGGGAATTCTCGAAGGCATGTTACTACTCTCAAAATGTTGTTTTAATTGATGAAATGCGAGCTAGTGAGTGGTAACTGTGGTTAAGCGTTTACTCAAGAGTAAGGATGGCTAAAATCTATGTGAGTAGTGATTTTTAATATGTCATGTTGCATTGGAAATGCCTGAGGCAAATGTTGGAAGGTCTAGATTGTGTTTTGTTTATTTTATTTTGATCGAGGACTAGCAAAAGCTAAGTGTGGGAAATTTGATAGGAGCATATTTATGCAACTTAGTTAGCTTGTTTTCTTGCATTTATGTTGTTAGTTCCTAGTTATTTCAGTATTTTAAGCTATTTTCGTGTGTTTGTAAGTCCAAAGGGCTAAAGTAGCAAGAAAGTGCATTTTGGTGCATTTTGGAGCAGTTTTGGGCTTGGAATAGATATCACATGCATGGAGCAAGGTGGATGGATGAAATTGAAGTTCAAGAAGGGCTAAGAATATGCTAAAGAGATGGAAGAAATTAATTGAAAACTTGGAAAAAAAGGAATCAGCTACAAAGAAGGAAACATGAGTCAAACTTCCTTATTTTGACTTAGTCAATCCTAATCTTTTCCTATTTAATTTCCAGCTGCAAGGAGGATCCCTAATTAATTTAGGACACTTAAATATATGTTCTAGAAGACTTAGTCCTATTTCCTAGTCCTTGCCGCGCCTATCCCTTTAAATTTCCTCTCTTGCCGCATAAGGAAGCACATTCCCTTTCCCTTTAAAAGGTTCTCGCATATCCTTTCCCCTTGTCCTGATATGAGCATTTTTATGCGACTTAATTGGCTTGTTCTCATGCATTTATGTTGTTTTTCCTTAGTTAGTTTAAGTGTTTAAAGTCATTTTCGTACAATTTCAGGTTTTAGTGTCAAAGTATGCAAAAAGAAGCAATTTGGAGCATTCTAGAGCATTTTTGGGCCAAGATTGGATAGTGCAAGCATGGAGGCATGAGGATGGACGAATTTGAAGGCTTGAATTCAGTTAGGGAGCTGCAAGGGGGCCTAAAAAAAAAACCTTATTTCTAGAAGGCTTTATCTATTCACACATGGTGCCTAATTTCTAGCTTGTCTCCTAGCCGTCCTAGCTTGTCTCCTAGCCGTCCTAGCTTGTCACTAGCCGTCCTACCTTGTCTACTAGCCGTCTAATGTGTAACTTATGTTGACACACAAATTAAACCCTATTTGTGACAATTGTAGTAATGAAGTAAGTAGGGATCGTTCTAACCGGGGATTAACTAGGGGTGCTAATCTAATTTGAATTGACTCAAAAACACAAAAACTAAAATTTAATTTGGTCGAATTTGAAAGTGTTTATGACTCCAAATGCTTAAAAACAAAAAATAAAACAAATACGAATGACTACGACTCAACAAAATATGGGGGGATTGTGGTTGGACGAATTTAAACTAAATGGGCAGATTGTAAAGAAAATAGATTCTAAGACAAAATTTGGATGAATCAATGGATGATGGGATAGCTAAGGGGTTCTTCTCCACACATGAAATATATGCAACGTAAATCAATTTCCAATTATCAATCCAATAAGTTGTGAACCTCGACACTCCAAGTTAATTAGGTCCACTTAAATTAACCTTCAGATTTCCCTAGAATCATTGAATTGGATGAATATGCATCGCAAGCAAATTATTCCTAACAAATTCTCTATATGAACATCATGATAAAGATATAAGTTAGAATCATTACGTTCTTTGGAAATCATAAGCATCGACAAGGCATTTGTAACTATGAAAAGCATGATACGCTTGCCAGGAATCTACTTAACATGATCGTGACTAGCAACCTTCACTACTTGTGAATATAAATTCATAACGATTAGGTGAAACAAACTTATATCCTAGCATCAAATTCAAGCATGCAAATTAAGCGTGCACTCTCAATCAACATACAAGAATAAGTTTTAAATCAAACGGTTAAGCAAATTGTATTCAAAACTTATGCAACGATAATTGGAAGTAATCAACTTATTTCACATATATAATCATGGTTTCGAATCACCCCCTAGCTAACTAGGGGGATTTAGCCTCTCATGTTCACAAAAAGAGAATTACAAATGAATTTAAACATAAAGCACAAAGGATTGATTACACCTAGAACGCCCAACGAATCCACGTGAATTGGTGCGCGTCGAAGCTCCTCTTTCCTCTTCTCCTTGATGCGGCAGATTGGGTTTTGGATGATTTTGGGTGAATTTCTGGGTTATAGATAGGTTTAGGGTTGTTTGGTAGTGCGGCAAGGTGGTGGAGTGATGGAGGAAGGGTTGTATGTTGGCTGGAAGTGTGGGGATGGCTGCGGTAAGGTTGGATTGTATGTGTAAGATCGCTGGAATGGAAGGGAGATGTCACGGCTTGGGAATTAGGGAAGAATGGTTGCGGCTGTGGTCGACAAAAGGTGAATTAGGGTACAGTTTTTAAGAGAATAAAAAAAATGGGATCCAAAGTGATGGAATGCACGCAAAGGGAATAAAATAAATGGGATGGTGGCTGCCTAAAATTAGGGTGAATGATAGAATGATTAGTGAGTGGAGTTGCGGCTTAGGAATTAAATATTTGATGAATGGGAGACACGGCTTATAGTGAATGGGGTGTAAAGGTGGCTGCGGATGGTTTTGTGAATGAATGGATTAAATGGATGGCTACGGATTAAGGGAATTAGGGTGATGGAATAGATTGGCTGGTTACGGTTTAGAGCGGAATATGTGTGAAAGGGGGCTGAATGGGGGTGCACGGATGATGGAAAAGATGAATGATGGTGGCTGCGGCTTATGGGAAGGAATGGGAGAGAATGGCAGATTTAATTAGGGTGTGACGGCTAGTGAATAGAATAGGCTCTAGGGTTAAAAACAAGATACGGCTGAGATTGGTTTTGGATGAATCAAAGGCTATGGATTCAAGGGAGAGGGACGGCAGCATGAATTAGGTTATTAGGGTTTAGGGTTAGGATTTGGGCTAGAGCCTTCGTTTTGTGTCCTAAAGCGCCTACAAAGACTTCAAAGTGGCTAGAAAAATACGGACGTTTAAGATTAGGAAAGGTTACCAAAACGGGAAACTTTGGGTTAACTTTCCTAAAATAGGAAACCTTGTTTGAGTAGGATTCCTCGTTTTGATAAGAATTCATCATTGGAGTAGGAATTCGTCATTTCTTCAAGTCTTCAACTCATTCATTCCTCTTTCGCTCCAAAAGACTCCAATTTGCATCTTCTTGCACACTTTGGCCTTATAATCTGAAAATACACAAAAGTGGCCTTAAACACTAAAATAACTAAATAAACACAACATAAATGCACGAGAACAAGCTAATTAAGTCGCATGAATATGCTCCTATCAAATTCCCCCACACTTTGTTGAGTCGTAGTCATTCGTATTTGTTTTATTTTGTGTTTTTAAGCATTTGGAGTCATAAACACTTTCAAATTCGACCAAATTAAATTTTAGTTTTTGTGTTTTTGAGTCAATTCAAATTAGATTAGCACCCCTAGTTAATCCCCGGTTAGAACAATCCCTACTTACTTCATTACTACAATTGTCACAAATAGGGTTTAATTTGTGTGTCAACATAAGTTACACATCAAATTTTGGCGCCGTTGCCGGGGATTAGCAAAGTTGCTAATCCCTTGTCTTGAGTCTTGTTTAAATTGTTTAGTTTTTGTTTTGTTTTAATTTTTTTGCACTGTGTGTGTGTTTTGTTTTTGTGCCGTGTGTGGCACCTTATTTCCTTACTTGTGCCGAGTCTATTAGGTTGATTGCTAACCTTGTTTGCTCTTGTGTGCAGGTACTAGTTTATGACTCGTGGCTCACAACCTGTTCGTGAGCATATCTCCGACTTTGACGGTGATTTCGAGAGGACTTTGAGAAGGGAAAAGAAATCGCAACCGTCTAATCCTCCTAGTCCCGAACCTGAATTAGAAGAGCAAGAAGTTGAAGTTGAGGTTGAAGAGGAGGCCACGGATTGGGTTGAAGAGGAAGTACCAACCATGGCAGTGGACAATCGAACCATCAAGGAGCTTTCTGCCTCGGGTTTGGCCAATGCAGCACCTCTTTGCATCCAATACCCTAGGGCAGCCCCTGAGAAGACTAATGAATTTGAGTTGAAGTCCAGCTTGCTCCACCATATTCCGAAATACCATGGGTTGGCCATGGAGGATCCGAACAAGCATCTAAAGGAATTCGAGGTGGTGTGCTCAAGTATGACACCGGTGAACGTGGACAGCAACATATTGAAGATGAAGGCTTTTCCTTTTTCTTTGGTGGAGAAGGCCAAGGATTGGTTGTGTGAGTTGGCTCCCGGAACTGTCACATCATGGGAGAGTATGAAGCGAGCCTTCTTAGAGAAGTTCTTTCCGACATCACGAGTCATTCTTCTTCGCAAGAAGATTAGTGGAATTCAGCAAAGCCAAGGTGAATCTTTTCCTACGTATTACGAACGTTTTAAATCTCTTGTTGCTTCATGTCCACAGCACCAGATGAAGGAGGAGCTACTTCTTCAATATTTTTACGAAGGCCTTTTACCACTTGAACGGCAAATGTTGGATGCATCCGCAGGAGGAGCTCTAGTGGACAAGACGCCTAGGGATGCCAAAACTCTCATTGCCAATCGAGCACTCAATGCACAACAATATGAAGGTGTTGGGCAGAGAGACACCCCACGGCCACAGCATGTAAATGAGGTAAGTTCTATTTCTGAGTTACAATCCCAAATGGCTAACCTTACGTCTATGTTATCGCAGTTTGTTGAAGGCCCTAAGACGCAAGGAACTACAATTTGTGGTGTATGCTCCATTCAAGGACACCAATCTGATCAATGTCCTCAATTAATTGAGAACGGAGGGTGGGAATCTGCCAATGCCGTGGGCTTTGGGAATCAGAACCAACCAAGGGATGATCCTTTCTCCAACACATACAATCAGGGATGGCGTGACCACCCCAATTTCAGATGGAGAGATGCACCACAATATGGCCAACAAAGTGGATTCCGACAACCCCCGGGTTTCTTTCCAAGGCCAATGGCACCACAACCACCTCCTCAAGCACAATCATCCCAAACCAACTCAGGTACGTCTATGAATGACGATAAAACATATCAGTTACTAACCACAATGGCGCAGGGAATGCAGAACCAAGCAAAGGAGGTTAATGAGCTGAAGAAGCAAATGAGCCAAATGGCCGAATTTTTGGGACAAATTCGTGAAAGTGGTAAGTTACCAAGCACTACGGTAGTCAATCCCAAGGGTGGTTTCGAATCTGCGAAAGCTATCACACTAAGAAGTGGAAAAGAAGTGGGAAACAAGGAAGATGAGAAGTTACGAATCGAAGAAGAGGAGAAAAATGACCCCACGGCAAGGGTGGTACCACCTATGCCACAGCCATCTACGACCCCCCATCCATCCACCTCAGGTAAGGTTGTCCCAAATGTTGTGATTTCGAACACTAATTTGCCCGATGTTCCTTTCCCTCGCAGATTTGCACAATCGAAGAAGGAAGAAAGCGAAAAGGACATTTTGGATACCTTTCGAAAAGTCCAAGTAAACATTCCTTTACTTGATGCTATTAAGCAAGTACCCAGGTATGCAAAATTTTTAAAAGAATTATGCACAACTAGGAAAAGAATTTCAAACAAGGAAGTTGTAAAAGTAAGTGAGAATGTATCAGCGGTTTTGCAACGAAAGTTGCCTCCAAAATGTAAGGACCCAGGGAGCTTTACTATCCCATGCACAATTGGAAACACTAGATTTGAGCAATGCATGTTAGATTTAGGTGCTTCTATTAATGTTATGCCATATTCCATTTATGCATCTATGAACCTGGGTGAGTTAAAACAAGATGGCGTTATAATTCAATTGGTTGATCGTTCTAACGCTTATCCCAAGGGAGTCCTTAAGGATGTTTTAGTGCAGGTCAATCATCTTATCTTTCCTGCAGATTTTTATGTCTTAGAAATGGAGGATTCGAGCCATGCTCCATCATTGCCAATCTTGCTAGGCCGTCCATTCATGAAAACAGCGAGAACAAAGATAGATGTGTATACGGGAACATTAACCATGGAATTTGACGGGGACATTATTCGTTTTAATCTTTCTGAAACTATTAAATATCCAATTGAGGACCATTCTTGTTTTGCTATTGACATTGTTGATTCTTTGGCACAGGTACATTTGAATCGAAGGAACGAAGATGCACTTGAAGTAGCCTTAGTGCACGGCATAGGAGCAAGAAATGAGGGTAGGGGAATCCTTGCAAGCGACGGCATGAAATCTGACCATATTGCCGTGCCCCCTTGTAGTGAAGTGCTTGAAATGGTCGCGGCCCTTGAGTCATTGCCCTCACACTCTGGTAAGTCTCCATTCTCACTTTTAGATTCAGTTTTGACTAACAAGTTACTTCCATCAATTGTGCAGCCACCTACACTTGAGTTAAAGCCATTACCTAGTCATTTGAAGTATGTTTTCTTGGGAGAAGATCAGACACTACCTGTCATCATTTCTAGTTCACTCACAGCCCAAGAAGAAGACAAGTTGATAAGGGTGTTAAAGGAGCACAAACCTGCCATTGGATGGACCTTGGCGGATATCAAAGGCATTAGTCCCACCACATGCATGCATCGCATCCTTTTGGAGGAGGGAGCCAAGCCATCTCGTGAAGCTCAACGTCGCCTTAATCCACCCATGTTGGAAGTAGTAAAAAAGGAGATTATAAAATTGCTTGATTGTGGTGTTATATATCCTATTTCTGATAGTCGTTGGGTGTCACCCGTGCAGGTTGTTCCAAAGAAGTCCGGAGTCACGGTGGTGAAGAATGAAGAACAAGAGCTTGTACCCACTCGTGTTGTGACAGGTTGGCGTGTGTGTATTGATTACAGGAAGTTAAATGCCATGACAAGGAAGGATCACTTTCCATTGCCATTCCTGGACCAAATGCTAGAAAGGTTAGCCGGTTATAAATTTTATTGCTTTCTTGATGGATATTCCGGATATAACCAAATTGTGATAGCTCCGGAGGATCAGGAAAAGACAACTTTCACGTGCCCCTTTGGCACCTTTGCATATCGACGTATGCCATTTGGGTTGTGCAATGCCCCTGCAACATTTCAACGATGCATGGTGAGTATATTCTCTGATTATGTGGAGAAGATTATTGAGATATTCATGGATGATTTTAGCGTGTTTGGTAATTCATTCGATCATTGCTTGAATAATCTGACCTTAATTTTGAAACGTTGTGTTGAAACGAATCTTGTGCTTAATTGGGAAAAATGTCATTTCATGGTTAAGCAAGGTATTGTTCTAGGACATATTATTTCTGAAAAAGGCATTGAAGTGGATAAATCTAAGGTAGACCTTGTTCGTCACTTACCCTCTCCAACTTCGGTTAGAGAGATTCGTTCGTTTCTTGGTCATGCAGGTTTTTATAGGCGCTTCATAAAGGATTTCTCCAAGATTGCGCAGCCACTATGCCGATTGCTTCAAAAGGAGGTGGTTTTCGAGTTCAACGAGGCGTGTGAGAAAGCATTCAACCACCTCAAGGAGGCTCTCACTTCGGCTCCCATTATCACACCTCCAGATTGGAGCCTTCCATTCGAGTTGATGTGCGATGCTTCGGACTATGCGATTGGTGCTGTTTTGGGGCAGCGAAAGAATAAACAACCTCATGTTATTTATTATGCATCTAGGACACTAAATGATGCTCAACTGAATTACTCAACCACTGAAAAAGAATTACTTGCTGTGGTATTTGCATTAGATAAGTTTCGGTCATACTTACTTGGTACTAAAGTTATTATTTTTACTGATCATGCAGCTCTCAAGTATTTGCTCACGAAGAAGGAAGCTAAGCCTAGACTAATTCGATGGCTGTTGCTTTTACAAGAGTTTGACATTGAGATTCGAGATAAGAAGGGCGTAGAGAATGTGGTGGCTGACCACCTCAGTCGAATGGTACATGAGGAAGCATCGCCAATTCCTGAAACCTTTCCCGATGAGCAATTAATGTCCATCCAGGTAAGTGAGCCTTGGTATGCAGATTTGGTGAACTTTTTGGTATCTAAACACACCCCTAGCACACTTAATAGGAATCAACGTGATAAGCTGATAAAGGATGCTAGGTTTTATGTCTGGGATGACCCATACCTTTGGAAATTTTGTCCTGATCAAATTGTACGACGTTGTGTGAATGAATCTGAGTCTCAATCTATTTTAACATTCTGTCATTCATATGCATGTGGGGGACATTTTGGCACCCAACGCACTGCACTTAAAGTCCTAGAATGCGGGTTTTATTGGCCAACCATTTTTAGGGATGCTAGGACATTTTGCCTTACATGTGATCGTTGTCAACGAATGGGTAATATAAGTGTTAAGGATCAAATGCCACAAAACCCTATACTTTCTGTTGAAATATTTGATGTGTGGGGAATTGATTTTATGGGTCCTTTTCCTTCCTCCCATGGTTTTATCTATATCTTGTTGGCAGTGGATTATGTTTCCAAATGGGTGGAAGCAAAAGCCACCCGTACTAACGATTCCAAAGTGGTTGCAGATTTTGTGAAGTCTAACATTTTTTCTAGGTTTGGAATGCCTCGAGTCCTTATAAGTGATGGAGGTTCACATTTTTGTAATCGCACAATCGAGGCACTGCTCAAGAAGTACAAAGTTACACATAGGGTTTCGACACCCTATCATCCTCAAACAAGCGGGCAAGCCGAGGTGTCGAATCGCGAGATAAAACAGATTCTTGAGAAGACGGTTGGCCCAACAAGAAAAGATTGGAGCTTGAGGTTAGAGGATGCATTGTGGGCTTATATGACCGCCTACAAAACACCCATAGGAATGTCCCCATTTCGGCTTGTGTATGGCAAACCATGTCACTTACCGGTGGAATTGGAGCACAAGGCTCATTGGTCCGTGAGGAAGTTCAACATGGATGTAGATGAGGCGGGAATTCATCGTAAGCTTCAATTGAATGAACTTGAGGAAATACGGAATGAAGCTTACGAGAATGCTCGACTTTACAAGGAAAAGACAAAGGCCTTTCATGACAAGATGATTCGCACCAAGTCCTTCTTTGTGGGACAAAAAGTGTTGTTGTTTAATTCTCGCCTTCGTCTATTTCCGGGTAAGTTACGTTCACGTTGGATTGGACCCTTTGTTATTACTAATGTTTTTCCTCATGGTGTAGTCCAAGTTCGTAGTTTCAAAACAGGGCAAGAGTTCAAGGTGAATGGGCATCGCTTGAAGCCTTACTACGAGAGCTTTGTAGAACATGATGTGGAGGAGACCACCCCCTATGCCGTGGGTTCCCATGAAGGTTGATCAATGTGGCATCGTCCGGCTGCAAGACGTAAAAGAAAGCGCTATTTGGGAGGCAACCCATGCAATCAACAAAGGACGAACTTGGGAATCGCTCCACACTCAGATTTCCGTCCCTAAACCCTTTTCCTTTGTTGCTTACTTTATGTTATGTGTAATGTGTTTAATTGTGTCTAAAACATTGAGGACAATGTTTAGTTTAAGTGTGGGGGGGTAACATTCTGTTTTGAGATATTTATGCATGAAATTCGTAGGGTATTACCACCTAACATGTCTAAACTTGTTTCCCACGGTTTTTAAGTGTTTTTAAGTTATTTTAGAGTGTTTTAGAGTATGTTGACTTAAAAATCCGAAAATCCCATAAAAATTTGAAAAATTGCTTTGAAAAACCCAAAAAGAGTTGTTTTTGTGTGTTTGTTTGTGTCGTAGGTTACCTTCCAACACAATGATGAGGATTTGGTTTTTAATTGCATGATGGTTAAGAAAGTTACAAACATGGATGGACGTTTGATAGACTCTTTGGTTTATGCTTGGTTGTACATCCCAGTGAGACTTGAGCCTAAACGTTTATTTGGAGAGTAATAATCTGTGCATCATTGTTTTCTAAAGTTGTTGCATGATCTCATTATTCTTTTCTTGGTTACTACTTAGAAGGCGTTTCATCACTTAGTTCCAAATGCTAGAACTCATGCCCATTTCATTCAAAGCATGTTATTGATTTGCATAACACATATGCAAGATGAAGTTGTGTAGTGACCACCATTAAAGCCAAACAGCCATGTGCCCTTCACTCATTTTGTGTTTAAGTTAACCCCATTGAGCCGTGTTAGCCCATGTTCTTTGTTAACCCATATCATCCTCACCTAGCCTAGATTAGGACCATCCGTACCCTTGTTCTTGAAGCATAGTAAGCATGAATGAATTCCTTTTGATTATGTGTTGCAGAAAATAAGTGTGGGGGAAGGATTATTGATATGAGTTTATGTGCCATAGGCATGGTGGAAAAAAAAAAAAAAAAAAAAAAAAAAAAAAAAAAAAAGAAAGAAAGAAAAGAAAAGAAAAAAGTGAAAAAAAAAGAGTTGAAAATAGTTGAAAAGTATTGGTTGTTGAAGTAAGGGCCCAAAACAATGAATTAGGCCCTAAGAGTTGTTTGAATCTCCCCTATTTGTCTAACAGTTGATTTCTGCATTCTAAGGGAATTCTAGGTCTTAAATTCATTACTTTGCTTGCTATTGCTTAAAGAACTTTTGTCTATACCTATCTTTCCTTGTTAGCCAACACCCCAAGCCCCGTTACAACCCTTAACTTCTATCTTGAGTGTTGTGCATTTCAATTGTGGAGTTTGAATTTGGTATGAGCATATGGTGTCACTGGTTCTCGCATCTAAGTAGTAGTGTTCCATTCATGAGATCATATCTAAACACGTTTAATTACTCTAGAAATTGCGTTCTTTGTTATAACATATGTGAGTACTAGTCTTTCATGTTTACATCAATCTTCTCACATATAACTAGTGTAGGGTGTGTAGTCAGAAAGTATGAGTGAAAATTGAGTGCATAACTAGTGAGGAATTGAGGGAATTCTCTAAGGCATGTTACTACATTCAAAATGTGTTTTAATTGATTAAATGTGAACTAGTGAATGGTGACTATAATTAAGTATGTGCTCGAGGGGAAGGAAGACTAAAAGCTATGTGAGTAATGATCTTTGACATGTCATGTTTCATTGGAAATCCCTGAGGCAAATGTTGGAAGGTTTAGGTTATGTTTTGTTTGTTTTGTTTCGTCTTGTTTTCTTTAGTTGTTTTGTTTTGCTCGAGGACTAGCAAAAGTTAAGTGTGGGGGAATTTGATAGGAGCATATTCATGCGACTTAATTAGCTTGTTCTCGTGCATTTATGTTGTGTTTATTTAGTTATTTTAGTGTTTAAGGCCACTTTTGTGTATTTTCAGATTATAAGGCCAAAGTGTGCAAGAAGATGCAAATTGGAGCCTTTTGGAGCAAAAGAGGAATGAATGAGTTGAAGACGTGAAGAAACGACAAATTCCTACTCCAACGATGAATTCTTACCAAAACGAGGAATCCTACTCAAACAAGGTTTCCTATTTTAGGAAAGTTAATCCTAAGTTTCCCGTTTTGGTAACCTTTCCTAATCTTAAACGTCCGTATTTTTCTAGCCACTTTGAAGTCTTTGTAGGCGCTTTAGGACACAAAACGAAGGCTCTAGCCCAAATCCTAACCCTAAACCCTAGCCGCACCTATTAAGCCATTCCCTTTAATTTCTAGTTTTATTTCCTAAATTCTAGCAGCCTTTAGGTGAATTTTAGTTAATAAAAATAAAAGAGGGTTTTGAATTTCAAAACCCTAGGGTTTCCACCATTTAGCCGCACCTTAGGGACCTCTTATTATTTTTCTTATTATTTTTCAGCCACAATAACATCCCAGCCGTACCACCTTTACACCCCATTCACTATAAGCCGTGACTCCCACCAGCCACCAAAAGACCTAAAAAGCACAACCCTTTGCCGCAGCCATCATCTCCATTTTCTCCATTGATTGCCGAGCCTTCCCAGTCCATTTTTCTTCCATTCCAGCCACTTCCAAGTCTTTCCACCAGTTCCACCACCATTCCACCATAAATCTCACCCAAAAACCAAGCGGCAGCACCATCCCATTTTTCCTGAACCTTGCCGCAGCTTTCCCATTCATTCCAGCTTTCCCCCATTTTGCCGTAGCCTTCCTCCACCTTCCTACACCACCCCATAACCTTGCCGCACCACCCAACCGCCTTAAATCCATCCCCAACCCAAAACAACATCCAGAAATTCCCAAAAACCTCACTGCCGCAGCAAGGAGAAGAGGAAAGAGGAGCTTCGACGCGCAGAAATTCAAGTGGATTCGTTGTGCGTTCTAGGTGTAATCCATCCTTTGTTCTTTACGTTTAAATTCAATTTTATTTTTCTTGTTGTGAACATGAGAGGCTAAACCCCTATTTAGCTAGGGGGTGATTCGAAACCATGTTTATGCTTGCAATATGAATTGATTACTTTTGGTTGGAATTTCATGAATGGTGAATTCAATTTGTTTAACTGCTTGATCGATAACTTATTTATGTATGTTTATTGAGAGTGCACGCTTAATTTTCATGCATGAATATGACGCTAGAATATAAGTGAGTTTCACCTAATAGTTATGAACTTATATTCACAAGTAGTGGAGGTTGCTTATAAACAATCGCGTTAAATAAATTCTTGGCATAAGTTTCATGCAATCATAGTAACGAATGCCTCGTCAACACTTATAGTTTTCATGATGCTTAATGATTCTTGCTTGTATCTCTATTATGCAATTCATGTAGGGAACTTGTGGGGAATGCTTTGGGTTGTCGCATGCAATCATCCAATTCATTAACTTAAGGAAAACTTGACGGTTAATTTAAGCGGACCTAATTAAACCGGGGTGTTGAGTTTCATAATTTATCGAAAGACCAACCGAAAATCATCTTGTATGCAAGTGTGACATGTGTGGAGAAGAACCTTCTAGCTAGCATTCATCCATATTTTCATCACATTCATATTTACATTCTGCCTTTAAATTACAATCTGTGTATTTAGTTTAATTTCGTCAAAACCTCAATCCCCCTTTACCTTCGTGTCTAATTTAGTTAGATAGTGTCTTAGTTTGTGTTTATAAGTGCTTTGTATTCTTTGAGTCTTTTGATTTGTTTTAGTGTTTTATTGTTTATTTTTGCATTCTTTGAGTCTAGTTTAGTGTTTTTAACGTTTGTTTTATGTTTTTGAGTCAGTTTCCAAGTGATTTAGTAATCCCTCCTAATCCCCGGTCTAGAACGATCCCTACTTGCATCTTTACTACAATTGTCACAAGAGGGTTTTAATTTGTGTGCTTACCCCTAGTTAATCCCCGGTTAGAACGATCCCTACTTGCATCTTTACTACAATTGCCAAAATTTGATGTGTAACTTATGTTGACACACAAATTAAACCCTATTTGTGACAATTGTAGTAATGAAGTAAGTAGGGATCGTTCTAACCGGGGATTAACTAGGGGTGCTAATCTAATTTGAATTGACTCAAAAACACAAAAACTAAAATTTAATTTGGTCGAATTTGAAAGTGTTTATGACTCCAAATGCTTAAAAACACAAAATAAAACAAATACGAATGACTACGACTCAACAAAATATGGGGGGATTGTGGTTGGACGAATTTAAACTAAATGGGCAGATTGTAAAGAAAATAGATTCTAAGACAAAATTTGGATGAATCAATGGATGATGGGATAGCTAAGGGGTTCTTCTCCACACATGAAATATATGCAACGTAAATCAATTTCCAATTATCAATCCAATAAGTTGTGAACCTCGACACTCCAAGTTAATTAGGTCCGCTTAAATTAACCTTCAGATTTCCCTAGAATCATTGAATTGGATGAATATGCATCGCAAGCAAATTATTCCTAACAAATTCTCTATATGAACAGCATGATAAAGATATAAGTTAGAATCATTACGTTCTTTGGAAATCATAAGCATCGACAAGGCATTTGTAACTATGAAAAGCATGATACGCTTGCCAGGAATCTACTTAACATGATCGTGACTAGCAACCTTCACTACTTGTGAATATAAATTCATAACGATTAGGTGAAACAAACTTATATCCTAGCATCAAATTCAAGCATGCAAATTAAGCGTGCACTCTTGATAGGAGCATATTCATGCGACTTAAATGGCTTGTTCTCGTGCATTTACGTTATGTTTCTCTCGTTATTTTAGTCCTTTATGCTTCTTTTGTGTGTTTTCAGGTTCTAAGGGCCTAGGGAGCAAGAAAGTGCATTTTGAGGCCATTTGGAGCATTTTTGGGCATGGATTGGATAGCTTATCCATGGAGCCAAGAGGATGGACGAATTTGAAGGCCTTGTATGCACTTGAAGACACAAAACAATGGCTCTAGCCCAATCAAACACATTATGCCATACAAACCAACCTATTTTAGGCCCATTCTATGTACTTAAACCCTAGCCCTTTAAACTAATTCATTTATCACTTATCAAACCATTCACTTATCACTCACCACATATCATTCACTTATCACTTAACATATCATTCATTTATTTCACTTCCATACTCCTCTTAATTCCACATGCATTCTCACACATGCACATCATTCACTCACATTTCCACCATTCATTCTTTATTCCTTTCCAAACATCTCACATGCATTTCCACCTTCCTACTTCATCATTTCACCACATTCTCCCTCTTTAACTCACATGCATTCATCATAATTCACAACACAAAACAACTTCATTGCCGTGGGTTCCCATTTCCTTTCCAAACATCTCACATGCATTTCTTCATTATTTCCTAACCCTACATGCATTATTTATTGCATCTTCACATGCATTCACACACACTTTACACATTCAAACCGTGAGCTCCCATTCCTATATGCCATTTTCAGATTTCCACCCACTAACCTAGTCATCAACACATGCACTTCCACCTTTCATCCACAATGATTCATGATTCATTCACTTTGCATCCTTTAAATCACATACTTTTCCATCATTAATTAGCCACTTGCATCTTAAACAAACAACCATATGTTCCCTCCACTACTCCTATAAATACCCTTGCATTCATTCATTCAATTCATATCTCATATTTCCATTCACAACACTTCACACAACACAAATACACATCCATTGCCGCAATTCCCCTTCCATTTTCTGTGCAGTTTTTCTCCTTCATTGCAGCCACTATCCAACCACTTCCCATCCCTCCAAAACACTTCACATAATCCCCAAAGCTCACCTTAGACCTTGTGCTACAACAACGAGGAAGAAAAGAGTGCTTAAACGTTCATACAATTCAAGTTTGAGTTGTTGGAATGTTTAGGTGTTTCTTTGATTTCAAAGTTTAAATTTAATTCTCTTTGTTTTGTACGTATGAGAAGGGAAGAGAAGAGTGCCTAAACGTTCATACAATTCACGTTTGAGTTGTTGGAATGTTTAGGTGTTTCTTTAATTTCAAAGTTATGAGGAACTAAACCCCCTTTAGCTAGGGGGTGATTCGAAACTATGTTTATATTTGCAATTTGAATTGATTACGTTTGGTTGGAATTTCATAAGTTGTGGATTCAATTCGTTTAACTGTTTGATTGATAACTTATTTATGTATGTTCATTGAGATTGCAAGCTTAATTTTCATGCATAAATATGACGCTAGAATATAAGTGAATTTCACCTAATCGCTATGAACTTATATTCACAAGTAGTGGAGGTTGCTTATAAACAATCGCGTTAAACGAATTCTTGGCATAAGTTTCATGCGTATTCCATAGTAACGAATGCCTCGTCGATGTTTATGATTTCCGTTGAACTTAATGATCTTTGTTGAATGTCTCTATCATGAGTATTCCATAGTTAGGGACTTTGATTAAGAATAATTTGGTTGTAATGCGTATTCCATTCAATCCAACGAATTTAGGGATTTGATTGTTTTAGTTGGACTTCCCTAATTCGTCTAAATCAAGTTCTAGCTTCTATTTGAGTCAATTTGATTGTTTTAGACAATTTGAGTTTTTCAAAGCCATTCTGAGTCCTAGTAGTCTTGTTAAGAGTATTTTAATTTAGTTTTTATGTTTTTAAGTCAATTTAGAAGGTTTTAGCAAGCCCTCCTAATCCCCGGTCTAGAACGATCCCTCACTTATCCATTCTACTACAATTGTCAAACGAGGGTTTAATTTGAGTGTCAAGTAAATCTCGCATCAAATTTTGGCGCCGTTGCCGGGGATTAGCAACTTTGCTAATCCTTTGTCTTTATTTTTATATTTTTTTAGTTTTTCGTGCATTCTTATTTCAGATTCTTAGTTTGTTTGTTTCCTTGTTTTTTAGGTACTGTGTATGACTCGTCGCTCTCGGCCTATTATAGAGAACATCTCCGACTTTGACGGTGATTTTGAACGCACTTTGAGGAGAACGAGGAGTCAACAAGAGCCACCACAACCTCCACCACAACCTGGGCTTGAAGAAGACGAAGTAGGTGTAGAAGAAAAGCCCACGGATCAGATTTTTGAAGAAGAACAAGCCATGGCAGCAGATAATAGAACCATCAAGGAGCTTTCGGCCTCGGGTTTGGATAATGCATTGCCTCTTTGTATCCAATACCCCACGGCTGCAGAGGGGAAGACTGAGGAATTTGAACTCAAATCCAGTTTGTTACACCATATTCCGAAGTTCCATGGCTTGTCTATGGAAGACCCCAACAAACACTTGAAGGAGTTCGAGGTGGTTTGTTCGAGCATGACCCCCGTCAATGTGGATGGGAGTATACTGAAGATGAAGGCCTTTCCATTTTCACTTATGGACAAGGCCAAAGATTGGCTCTACGAACTAGCCCCGGGAACTGTGACTTCGTGGGAGAGTATGAAGCGTGCTTTCTTGGAGAAATTCTTCCCTACTTCGAGAGTGATTCTCCTATGGAAGAAAATTAGTGGTATTCAACAGAATCATGGTGAGACGTTCCCGGCTTATTATGAGCGCTTCAAGGGCCTTGTAGCTTCATGTCCCCAACATCAAATGAAGGAGGAACTTCTCCTTCAATATTTCTATGAGGGCCTCCTTCCTATCGAACGTCAAATGGTTGATGCATCAGCGGGAGGAGCATTGGTGGACAAAACACCAAGGGATGCCAAGGTTCTCATAGCCAACCGAGCGCTCAACGCTCAACAATATGAAGGAGTGGGCCAAAGGGAAGCCCCACGGCAACAAAGTGTAAATGAGGTGAGTGCTATTTCTGAAATTCAATCACAACTTGCTAATCTTACTTCTCTTGTTTCTCAGGTTGTGATTGGTCCAAAAGCACAAGAACACCAAGTTTGTGGCGTGTGCTCAATTCAAGGGCATCCATCCGACAAGTGCCCTCAACTAATCGAGAATGGTGGGTGGGAATCTGCCAATGCAATTGGTTTCCAAGGACAAAATCAAAACAACCCATACTCGAACACTTACAATGCCGGATGGAGGGACCATCCAAACTTCAAATGGAGGGAGCCACAACAAGCTGCCCAATGATGCGAACTAATTAAGCACACAAATTAAAACCCTCTTGTGACAATTGTAGTAAAGATGCAAGTAGGGATCGTTCTAGACCGGGGATTAGGAGGGATTACTAAATCACTTGGAAACTGACTCAAAAATGTAAAACAAACGTTAAAAACACTAAACGAGACTCAAAGAATACAAAACACTTATAAACGCAAACTAAGACACTTTCTAACTAAATAAGACACTAAAGTAAAGGGGGATTGAGGTTTTGACGAAATTAACTAAATGCAAAGATTATAATTAAAAGGCAGAATATAAATATGAATGTGAGGAAAATATGGATGAATGCTAGCTAGAAGGTTCTTCTCCACACATGTCACACTTGCATACAATTTGATTTTCAGTTGGTCTTTCGATAAATTATGAAACTCAACACCCCGGGTTAATTAGGTCCGCTTAAATTAACCGTCAAGTTTTCCTTAAGTTAATGAATTGGATGATTGCATGCGACAACCCAAAGCATTCCCCACAAGTTCCCTACATGAATTGCATAATAGAGATACAAGCAAGAATCATTAAGCATCATGAAAACTATAAGTGTTGACGAGGCATTCGTTACTATGATTGCATGAAACTTATGCCAAGAATTTATTTAACGCGATTGTTTATAAGCAACCTCCACTACTTGTGAATAAAAGTTCATAACTATTAGGTGAAACTCACTTATATTCTAGCGTCATATTCATGCATGAAAATTAAGCGTGCACTCTCAATAAACATACACAAATAAGTTATCGATCAAGCAGTTAAACAAATTGAATTCACCATTCATGAAATTCCAACCAAACGTAATCAAATCATATTGCAAGCATAAACATGGTTTCGAATCACCCCCTAGCTAAATAGGGGTTTAGCCTCTCATGTTCACAACAAGAAAAATAAAATTGAATTTAAACATAAAGAACAAAGGATTGATTACACCTAGAACGCACAACGAATCCACTTGAATTTCTGCGCGTCTAAGTCCTCTTTCTTCTTCTCCTTGCTGCGGCTGTGATGTTTTGTGTGTGAAGGCTGCACGGTTTTTGGGAGTTGGGATGCACGGCTTGCAGTGAAAATATGGGAATTGGAAAAATATGGGATGGTGGTGACGGCTGAAAAATATTGGAATGGGAAAAAGGGTTATGGAGGCTACGGCTGGAATGGAGAAAAAAGGTGCGGCTGTTCAGTTTTTGGGTGGTGGGATGCGGCTGTTTTTTGTTTTGTGTGTGAATTTATGATGGTTGGCTGCGGATTGGTGTGGTGGCAGCACGGCAATAATGGGAGGCTCCTGGAATGGAAGGGGAATGCGGCTGTGATGGAGAAAAGGTCAATTAGGGTGGAATAAAAGGGATAAAGTGCGGCTGTTTTGGCAGGGAGAAAGTGCGGCCCTTTTGGTTTTTTTGTGGCTGAAAAAAAATATATTGGGATATGGTGCTGCGGCAATAGTCAATTAGGGTGAATGAATCAATAATTTATTATGGTGAATGGCTGAAAAATGATGGGGAAAGGCACGGCTGGCAAGAATGGAAATATGTGAATGTTGAAGTCAATGAATAATAGTGCGGCTGCATGGGGAATAGGATTGAATATTAGGGTTTAAGGTTAGGGTTTAATGCATGAAATGAGACAAAACTACCCCCCCTTGCACGGCAAGGGAAGGGAATTAGGCTAAAGGCACGACATAGGTTGGAAATTGGGCTAGGGCCTTCGTTTTGTGTCCTAAAGCGCCTACAAGGACTTCAAAGTGGCTAGAAAATACGGACGTTTAAGATTAGGAAAGGTTACCAAAACGGGAAACTTAGGGTTAACTTTCCTAAAATAGGAAACCTTGTTTGAGTAGGATTCCTCGTTTTGGTAAGAATTCATCATTGGAGTAGGAATTCGTCGTTTCTTCAAGTCTTCAACTCATTCATTCCTCTTTCGCTCCAAAAGACTCCAATTTGCATCTTCTTGCACACTTTGGCCTTATAATCTGAAAATACACAAAAGTGGCCTTAAACACTAAAATAACTAAATAAACACAACATAAATGCACGAGAACAAGCTAATTAAGTCGCATGAATATGCTCCTATCACCCAACAAGGAGGATTTAGGCCAAACCCCCCTGGTTTTTATTCCAAGCCGTATGCACCCCAACAACCTTCGACGTCATCTCATTCAGGTACGTCCTTGGAAAGTGATCAAGCTATGCAATTACTAACCTCTATTTCGCAGGGGTTGCAAAATCAAAACAACCGGATAGCAAATAACGAGAAGGAGATGACGGATATGAAGAAACAAATAGGGCAGATTTCTGAGTTCCTTGGACAGATTAGAGAGCAAGGAAAGCTTCCTAGCTCAACCACAGTCAATCCAAAGGGAGGATTCGAATCCGCCAAGGCCATCACCCTAAGGGGTGGAAAAGAAGTTGGGACCGAGCCAAACAATCCCAAATCTGCCCAGAAAGTAGATGAAGAGACGACACAACCTGAGGCAGATCACCCTAACTCGGCCAAATCAGGTAATTTAAGTTCAAATTCATGTACTTCACGTCCTAATCTGCCCAATGTACCTTTTCCTCGCAGGTTCATGCAAGAAAAAAAGGAAGAAAGCGAGAAGGACATTCTTGAAACGTTCCGGAAAGTGCAAGTGAACATACCGCTTCTCGATGCAATCAAACAGGTTCCAAAGTATGCTAAATTCCTCAAGGACCTATGCAATACAAAGAGAAGAAGGGCAAACAAAGAGGTAGTGAAGGTAAGCGAGAATGTGTCCGCTGTTTTGCAACGTAAACTGCCTACCAAGTGCAAAGACCCCGGTAGTTTCACGATTCCTTGTGTAATTGGACATAATCGTTTTGAACATGCCATGCTTGATTTAGGTGCATCCATAAATGTCATGCCTTATTCTATTTATGCATCTATGAATTTGGGTGAATTAAAACAAGATGGTGTAATTATACAATTGGCTGATCGTTCTAACGCGTATCCAAAAAGAGTTTTGGAGGATGTGCTTGTGCAGGTGAACCATTTAATTTTTCCGGCTGATTTCTACGTCCTAGACATGGAGGATTCAGCCCATTCTACATCTTTGCCGATTCTCCTTGGTAGGCCATTCATGAAGACGGCCCGAACAAAGATTGATGTATACAAAGGCACCTTGACAATGGAATTCGATGGGGAAGTGATTAATTTTAATATTTCTGAAACTATGAGATATCCCGTTGATGACTATTCTTGTTTTTCCATTGATGTTATCGATTCTTTGGCGCAGGTATACCTTGAAGAATTGAACGAGGACGCCCTGGAAACAACCATCACTAAGGCCATAGAGCGCAAAAATGAAGGATTTGGGCCAATGCAAGGCCACGGCAAGGAGGAGGAATTCTTTGCAATGGGTTCTAGTGAAGAAATAATTGAGGTTGTGGCAGCCCTTGAGTCATTGCCACAACAATATGGTAAGGTTCCACTCTCACTTTCAAATTCAGTTTCCACTAAGATGCTACCTTCTGTTGTTCAGGCACCATCGCTTGAACTTAAGCCGTTGCCAGACCATTTGAAGTATGTGTTTTTGGGAAAAGGCGAAACATTGCCCGTCATCATTTCATCAAGTCTCACGGCAATGGAGGAGGAGAAGCTTGTGAGGGTGCTGCGAGAGCACAAAACGGCCATAGGGTGGACTTTGGCCGACATTAAAGGAATAAGCCCTACCACATGCATGCACCGTATACTTCTTGAGGAGGGGGCTAAACCAACTCGAGAGGCTCAACGCCGTCTCAACCCTCCGATGATGGAAGTGGTGAAGAAGGAAATAATCAAGCTTTTGGATTGCGGAGTGATCTACCCTATCTCCGATAGCCGTTGGGTCTCTCCAGTTCAAGTCGTTCCCAAGAAGTCCGGAGTAACTGTTATCAAGAATGATGAGAATGAGCTCGTGCCTACACGCATTCAGACTGGATGGCGAGTATGTATCGATTACCGGAAGCTAAATGCCATGACTAGGAAAGATCACTTTCCTTTGCCATTCATCGACCAGATGCTCGAAAGGTTAGCCGGTCATGCTTTTTACTGTTTTCTTGACGGATACTCTGGATATAACCAAATTGTGATAGCCCCGGATGATCAAGAGAAGACCACATTCACATGTCCCTTTGGAACATTTGCTTATCGTCGCATGCCATTTGGCTTATGCAACGCACCGGCCACTTTCCAAAGGTGTATGGTAAGTATATTTTCCGATTTTGTTGAAAAGATCATTGAGGTTTTCATGGATGATTTCAGTGTATTTGGGAGTTCATTTAATAATTGCTTAGATAATCTGACCTTAATTTTGAAACGATGTGTTGAAACTAACCTTGTCTTGAATTGGGAGAAATGTCACTTTATGGTGAAACAAGGTATAGTTTTAGGACATATTGTTTCAGAAAAAGGAATTGAAGTAGATAAATCGAAAATAGACCTTGTACGTCACTTACCCTCTCCTACTTCGGTTAGAGAGGTACGTTCGTTTCTTGGCCATGCAGGGTTCTATAGGCGTTTTATCAAGGACTTCTCCAAGATGTCTAACCCTCTTTGCCGATTGCTCCAAAAAGATGTGCCATTCAAGTTTGATGAAGAGTGTAATTCGGCATTTAACCAACTCAAGGAGAAGCTAGTCTCGGCCCCCATTATTGTACCTCCAGATTGGAGCCTTCCGTTCGAGCTCATGTGCGATGCATCCGACTATGCATTAGGAGCTGTTCTAGGACAAAGAAGAGACAAGCGGCCGCATGTCATATACTATGCCTCTCGGACTCTCAATGATGCCCAATTGAACTACTCCACGACGGAAAAAGAACTTCTAGCTGTGGTTTTTGCTTTAGATAAATTCCGTTCATATTTAATTGGTACTAAAGTAATCGTTTATTCTGATCATGCAGCTTTGAGGTACTTGCTCACGAAAAAGGAAGCAAAGCCGAGGCTTATCCGTTGGATTCTTCTTCTTCAAGAATTTGATATTGAAATCCGGGATAAGAAAGGAAGCGAGAATGTAGTGGCTGACCATTTAAGCCGAATGATCCACGAGGAGCATGAACATGCCGTGCCTATCCCTGAAACTTTTCCCGATGAGCAGCTGCTATCCATTGAGGTAAGTGAACCATGGTATGCAGATTTGGTGAATTACTTGGTGGCTAAACAAATTCCAAATGAACTAAACAAGCACCAACGTGATAAGCTTAAAAATGATGCACGTTTCTATGTTTGGGATGACCCTTATTTGTGGAAGTATTGCTCAGATCAAATTGTACGTAGATGTGTGCATGATTCTGAATTTCACTCAATTCTAAGCTTTTGTCACACATATGCATGTGGTGGTCATTTTGGCACACAACGCACTGCCCTCAAGGTTCTAGAGTGTGGTTTTTATTGGCCGACTATATTTAGGGATGCTAGAACCTTTTGTATGTCTTGTGATCGTTGCCAACGAATGGGTAACATAGGTACCAAGGACCAAATGCCGCAAACCCCTGTCTTTAATATTGAAATTTTTGATGTTTGGGGCATTGATTTCATGGGCCCTTTCCCTCCATCTTATGGTTTCACTTATATCTTGCTAGCCGTTGATTATGTTTCTAAATGGGTGGAAGCAAAAGCCACCCGTACTAACGATTCTAAGGTGGTTGCAGATTTCGTGAAAACTAACATTTTTGCTAGGTTTGGGATGCCGAGAGTAATCATAAGTGATGGAGGGTCTCACTTTTGCAATCGGACCATTGAGGCGTTGCTAAGAAAGTACCATGTCAACCATAAGGTCTCCACACCTTACCATCCTCAAACAAATGGCCAAGCCGAGGTGTCTAACCGAGAAATCAAACAAATTTTGGAGAAGACCGTTGGACCAACAAGGAGGGATTGGAGCTTACGCTTAGATGATGCACTGTGGGCATATCGTACGGCATACAAAACACCCATTGGGATGTCACCTTTTCGGCTCGTCTATGGTAAGCCATGTCATTTGCCCGTAGAGTTAGAGCACAAGGCACATTGGGCCGTGAAGACTTTCAACATGGACATAGATGCAGCGGGAGTTCATAGGAAGCTCCAATTGAATGAACTTGAGGAGATTCGGAATGAAGCCTATGAGAATGCCCGAATGTACAAAGCCAAGACCAAAGCATTCCATGATAAAATGATTCGAACCAAGACCTTCACAGTTGGGCAGAAAGTGTTACTTTTCAACTCTCGCCTACGTTTGTTTCCTGGTAAGTTGCGTTCTAAATGGATTGGCCCGTTTGTTGTTACTAATGTTTTCCCTCATGGTGCAGTGCAAATCAAAAGTTCAAGGACGCAGCAAGAATTCAAAGTGAATGGGCATCGATTGAAGCCCTATTACGAGATGTTTGAGGAGCATGTCGTGGAGGAGGTACCCCTCCATGCCGTGGAACCTAGTCAAGCTTAAACGGAGGTACCGTCCGGCTGCAAGACGTAAAAGAAAGCGCTTCGTGGGAGGCAACCCATGCATCCGAATAGAGAAGAACTTGGAAACCCCTTTAAGAGACTTATTTTTATTCCTTTCTTTTTCTTTACTGCCTTTACTTTGCTTTCTTTCTCGTATTTGTTTATTTGCTTGCTCTGTTGTGACTTTCTGCTTAAAACATTGAGGAGAAAGTTTGATTTAAGTGTGGGGGGGTAAACAATTTGTATTTGCATGAATTTCGTGGGATTTATTCACCTATCACTTAGAATGTTGTTTCTTGCTATTTTAAGCGTTTTTAGAGTGTTTTAGTGTGTTTTATAGTGTCTTGGTATAAAACTCCGAAAATTTGATAAAAAAAAAAAAAAAAAAAAAAAAAATTCTTTTCTTTGTTGCTATTTCGTTTCTGCCTTGTTAGGTTGTTTAGTTGTTATTGTTTGTTTGTTTATTAATTGTGTGAGTCTATGATTGTAACATTGAGAAAATGTTTGATTTATTGATAGGCACTGCTAAACAAAGAAAGATGATGCTTCATAAAGGTTGTTTGCTTGAGGCCCCACTACGTGGCTTTACTCTTGGAGCGGAAGGCGTAGAAGCGGAAGGCATCGGAGCGGAAGGCATCGGAGCGGAAGGCGTAGGAACAGAAGGCATCGGAGCGGGAGGCATCGAAGATAGAGCATTCCAGGCCTCAATACTTGGCCAAGCGCTGGATGAGCCAGGAAAAAGGTGCCTCTGGAGGAAAGACGAAAACCTTTGACGGTCACTGTGAATCCGACCTTCAGACTCTTGCAACTCATCAAGCTTCCTCTTCATGCCCGTCGAATAGTTGTTTGCAAGCACGTGCAAACTTCTATTCTCATACTTCAGCTGCTGGATCTCCTGCTTGAGACTTTCCACCTCTGCCATCAATGATTCCACCTGACGGGAGCGGGCAAGCAGGCGTTGGCCCATGTTGGACACAGAACTCGTACACTGAACACTAAGTGCGAGGGACTCTTGAACGGCCAACTCATCGGACCGTCCTGACAGCAGCCTACTATCTTTTGGAGTGAGGAGGTTCCTAGCTACTATTGTAGCTGTTGTGGCGTCCTGCATCACGGAGTCTTCACCTGTGAGAGGACCGTTAGAAGAAAAGAAAGAAGGGCGCCATACGTTACCTTGACGCGGCGCGCCCGTATCACTACTAAGGCTCAATTCCAAGCTAAGGTTCGATGAGTTTGCCATTTTTCAAAAGTGTTCAAAGAGAAGGGATGGAGTTAAATTTCAAAGGGCCGGAGTCGATTTTCAAGAATGGGAAATTTTCAGAATGTGTTTGTTGTGGTGATCGATAGCTCAATAAAAAAGCCAAGGCGACGCGTCCACCAATTCAAAAAGCCGGAATTTCCGGCGTAATTTAGGCGACGCTTTCTCGGCTTTTCAGAAGGCGCGTTCAACTTTGTCAAAAGATTTCTTCTTTTCTGACAACACGTGGAGGCCATCATCACAACTACACATCTTTTGCCGACAAGCGCAAAGTTCGGCGACGCTTTCTCAGCTTTTCAGAAGACGCGTGCAGCTTTGTCAAAAGGAGCCGCATCTGCACTACCACGTGTCGTTCAGAAACCGAAGGGGCGTCGTTCAGAAATCGAAGGGGCGCCTGCTCAGAAATCGAAGAGGCGTGTTCAGAGATCGAAGAGGCGCCACTATTTCAAAAAGCCAGAGTTGCGGGATCAAAACGTTTGTCGACAAAGGTAAAAAGTACCATCACTTGCTATTATCTCTATATATGTCGACCTTCGTCTTTTATGGTAGGGCAAACCTGAAGAAAATGCCCAACTCTCCCTCACCTCTGAGGGTGCACTCCCAGCCAAGCCTTTCGAAATACTCAATTCTTTCTTCTTCCCCAAAGATGATACCAGATGCCTGGAGTACATATGACCGAGGAGGAAACAGCACAACAAATACATGTGCTGATTCAACCAACCGCTTCTTCAAAAGCAAAGGTATCTCATATCATCAAGGTCAAAAGCAAAAGTATCTCATATCATGCTCTTTCCCTGTCTTTTTCTTTGTCCTTGTTCTTACTCGCATGGCAAAGTAAAACAAGCAATCAGCCGGCACTTGGAGTCAGTCTTCCGTTCTGGAGCCAACTGCCTGGAATCTATTCCTGATTGCTTACCTAGCGTTGCTCTCGAGTAGTCATCTTCAACGGTTGATACACTTCCGGAGAAGGGACCACTTCTGCAAAGGGGAGCGAGTAAGGCAAGTGAAAATGATACATTGAAGCATGTGGAGACAAACATAGGCTGAGTTATCCTCCAACCCTTTTCAATACGAATTGGAAAGATTGAACAAAGAAACAGGCCAAAGGGGTAAGCTCAGACCTTCGGGGAAGACCAAAAGAATCCTCCAGCCCAGTAGCACAAAGGAAAATCAATGATGGGCGGAAACCAGTTCAAGAGTAAGCCTGTGGAATCACAAAGATCAAAGCCTCAATGCAATTACCAAGGAGAAGATGGAATTTACACTCTATAACCAGATTTGCGTCTCTAAACTCTTCTCTTTGTTAATTACATTATGCCATGTTTAGTATGTTTAAGTGCTTTTTGTGTATTTACTTATGCTTTGTGTGAATCTATGCTTAAAACATTGAGGACAATGTTTGATTTAAGTGTGGGGGGGGTAACTAAGTATATTTGATGCAAATACGTTGGATTTTATCACCTATCACTTCACATGTTGTTTCTCACTGTTTTAAAACTGTTTTAGTGTGTTTTGTCTTAAAAATTCGAAAATCCCATAAAAATTTGAAAAATTGTTTTGAAAAACCCAAAAAGAGTTGTTTTAAAGTTGTTTTTGTGTGTGTGTTTGTGTCTTAGGATACCTTCCAACACAATGATAAAGATTTGGTTTGTAATTGCATGACTGTTAAAAAGAGTTATAACATAGAGAAAAGTTTGATTTACTCTTGGTATATGCTTGGTTATGGTTATAATGTATGACTTCACATGCAATCATAAAAGAAAATTTAGTTTTTGTAACATGCCTGAAGGAAGGAACTCAAACAAATGCTACAACCCTGAGAGACTTGAGCCTATAACGTTCTTTGGAGAGTTTAATCTGTGATTTCTTGTTTTCTAAAATCGTTGCATGATCTCATTATTCTTTGCTTGGTTACTACTTAGAAGGCGTTTCATCATATAGTTCCAAATGCTAGAACTCATGCCCATTTCATTCAAAGCATGTTATTGATTTGCATAACATATATCAAGATGAAGTTGTGTAGTTGCCACCATAGCCAAATAGCCTCGCTTCCCATATTTCGTATATGTTGTAAGTTTTACCCCCGTTGAGCCATGTTAACCCATGTTCTTTGTTAACCCACTTTATCTTCACCTAACCTAGAATATGACCGTCCTTACCCTTGTTCTTAAAAGATAGTGAGCATGACTTAATTGAATTCCTTTTGAGTTACATTATGAAAGAAAATAAGTGTGGGGGAGAGAATGTTTAAGTGTTTATGTTTTGAGATTCAAAAGAAAAAAAAAAAAAAAAAAAAAAAAAAAAAAAAAAAAAAAGAGAAAAGAATAAGTGATTGAAGAAAGGTTCCAAAACACCAATTCTGGGCGTAAATTGTCTAAATTCTCCCTTTTTGTTCAAAAGTTGAGTTTTCATTCAAAAGTGAATTCTAAGTTGATTCAAATGCTTTGCTCACTATTTCTTTAAGAACCTTTGTTTTCCATATCCCTTCTTTGTTATCCACATACCCCAAGCCCCGTTACAACCCTTGACTTCTATCTTGAGTGTTGTGTATTTCAATTTGTGGAGTTTGAACTTGGTGTGAGCTTATGGTGTCACTGGTTCTCGCGTCTAAGTAGTAGCATTCCATTCATGAGATCATATCTAAACATGCTTATTAACTCCAGAAATTGCGTTCTTTGTGATATTTATATGTGAGTGTTCGTTTTCATGTTACATCAATCTTCTCACATATGACTAGATTAGGGTGTGTAGTTAGAAATTCTGAGTGAAAATCGAGTGCATATCTTGTAAGGAATTGAGCAAATTCTCTAAGGCATGTTACTACATTCAAAACATGGTTTTAAATGCTTAATTGTGAACTAGTATATGGTGACTATGATTAAGAATGTACTTAAGTGTGAAGATGACTAAAATCTGTGAGAATGATGATTTTTAACGTGTCATGTGCATTGGAAATCCCTAAGACGGTTGTTGGAAGGTTTAGGTTGTGTTTTACGTGTTTAGTGTTGTTTTGTTTATTTGTTTTTATTCTGTTTTGCTCGAGGACTAGCAAAAGCTAAGTGTGGGGGTATTTGATAGGAGCATATTCATGCGACTTAAATGGCTTGTTCTCGTGCATTTACGTTATGTTTCTCTCGTTATTTTAGTCCTTTATGTTTCTTTTGTGTGTTTTCAGGTTCTAAGGGCCTAGGGAGCAAGAAAGTGCATTTTGAGGCCATTTGGAGCATTTTTGGGCATGGATTGGATAGCTTATCCATGGAGCCAAGAGGATGGACGAATTTGAAGGCCTTGTATGCACTTGAAGACACAAAACAATGGCCCTAACCCAATTACATTCACCTTGCCTTGGGCTTAACACATTATGCCATACAAACCAACCTATTTTAGGCCCATTCTATGTACTTAAACCCTAGCCCTTTAAACTAGTTCAATTATCACTTATCAAACCATTCACTTATCACTCACCACATATCATTCACTTATCACTTCCATACTCCTCTTAATTCCACATGCATTCTCACACATGCACATCATTCACTCACATTTCCACCATTCATTCTTTATTCCACAAACAAGTCACATGCATTCACAACACAAAACAACTTCATTGCCGTGGGTTCCCATTTCCTTTCCAAACATCTCACATGCATTTCTTCATTATTTCCTAACCCTACATGCATTATTTATTGCATCTTCACATGCATTCACACACACTTTACACATTCAAACCGTGAGCTCCCATTCCTATATGCCATTTTCAGATTTCCACCCACTAACCTAGTCATCAACACATGCACTTCCAACTTTCATCCACAATGATTCATGATTCATTCACTTTGCATCCTTTAATTCAATCACATACTTTCCCATTGTATAATACATCCACATGCATCTTTAACCAACAAACATTACAACCACATGCACCCTTTTCTCCACATTCCAAACATTGCCGTGTATCCCCTTCATAAATTCAAGCATCTTCACATGTTTTCTAGCTTTCCCTTTCATTTCCACCACTCATTCTTCATCATTTCAGCCACCTACATGCATTAATTATTAATATCTTCATCATTGCATCCAGAAAATGAGCAAGAAAGCTTCCCAAACACATGCATACACACACTATTTTCAGCACACACATGCAATTCCAACATCAATGCCGTGGGGCTTCCCTTTGCTTTCCAGATTTTCACATGTGTCCTAGCTGTTTTCTCATCATTCCTCCACACAAACACATTAAACAAACAGCCATTTACACCTCCACTCCTCCTATAAATACCCTTGCATTCATTCATTTAGGAATCATCTCATTTTCATACACAAACACACCACAAACACTTCCATCTTCTCCCTAGCCGTGAGTCTCTCCATTTTCTGCACCATTCCCTTCCCTTTCTCCTCCATTTCTTCCATTTCCATAATCCCCCAATCCATTCAACACACCAACAACATCCCTTAGTCCTTGTGACACAACGAAGAGGAAGAGAAGAGTGCCTAAACGTTCATACAATTCAAGTTTGAGTTGTTGGAATGTTTGGGTGTTTCTTTGATTTCAAAGTTATGAGGAACTAAACCCCCTTTAGCTAGGGGGTGATTCGAAACTATGTTTATATTTGCAATTTGAATTGATTACGTTTGGTTGGAATTTCATAAGTTGTGGATTCAATTCGTTTAACTGTTTAATTGATAACTTATTTATGTATGTTCATTGAGATTGCAAGCTTAATTTTCATGCATAAATATGACGCTAGAATATAAGTGAATTTCACCTAATCGCTATGAACTTATATTCACAAGTAGTGGAGGTTGCTTATAAACAATCGCGTTAAACGAATTCTTGGCATAAGTTTCATGCGTATTCCATAGTAACGAATGCCTCGTCGATGTTTATGATTTCCGTTAAACTTAATGATCTTTGTTGAATGTCTCTATCATGCGTATTCCATAGTTAGGGACTTTGATTAAGAATAATTTGGTTGTAATGCGTATTCCATTCAATCCAACGAATTTAGGGAAATCTGAAAGTTAATCTAAGCGGATCTAATTAACTTGGAGCATTGAGTTTCACAACTTATCGAAAGACCAACTGAGAATCAATTTTGTTTGCAAGTGTAACATGTGTGGAGAAGAACCCCTTAGCTATTCCATCATCCATATTTTTCATCACATTCATATTTACATTTTGCCTTTAATTATATTCTGTCCATTTAATTTAATATCGTCCAACCACAATTTCCCCCCCCTATTTTGTTAAGTCTTAATCATTCGTATTTGTTTTATTTTTGTATCTTTAAGCTTTTGGAGTCATAAACACTTGCAAATTCGTCTAAATCAAGTTCTAGCTTCTATTTGAGTCAATTTGATTGTTTTAGACAATTTGAGTTTTTCAAAGCCATTCTGAGTCCTAGTAGTCTTGTTAAGAGTATTTTAATTTAGTTTTTATGTTTTTAAGTCAATTTAGAAGGTTTTAGCAAGCCCTCCTAATCCCCGGTCTAGAACGATCCCTCACTTATCCATTCTACTACAATTGTCAAACGAGGGTTTAATTTGAGTGTCAAGTAAATCTCGCATCATAAGGAATCAGGAAGAATTTATTAAGGCTTGCAATTGGCTGAAAACAAGGAGACCTTATCCAGTCCTGTTTTATCTAAACCTTATCCAAACTAATCTTATCTTATCTTATCCTATCCTAATCTTATCCTACCTTAATTCGAGCTACAAGGGGGAATCAATTTCACATTAAATCACCTAAATATCTGGTTTTAGAAGCCTTATCCTCTACCCTAGATTTGTGTGTGACTTTTTCCCTAGGACTCTACCGCAGCACCCTAGTCCTTTTCCTTCTTGGTTTGTACCGTGTAATCCTTCTCCTTGACAGCCTTTGCCGTGCCCCCTAGCCCTATAAATACACCACACATTTGCCACATAAAGGGGGAGCTAAAGAGAGAAATTCAAAAAAATAAACACATAATGCCGCAACTTTGCAAGGAAGGAAGGAGAAGAAGAGCTCTGTGTCGTGACCTGCCATCCAAGGTCATTAGAGTGCTGGAGCATTTCTGGGTTCTTTCTACCCTTAGTTTTAGTTAAAATTTTAAATTAGATTGGTCTTGTTTAATTGCAAACATGTGGAACTAATTTCGTTTTAGCTAGAGGTGAATTCAAAGCCATGAACATATGTGTTATATGAATTGATTAAATCCAGTTATTGTTTCGTAAAACATGAATGTGATTTACTTATCTGTTTTATAGAGAACTTATTCTTGTATGTTTATTAAGGAGGCCTACTTAGTTTGCATGTATGAATTTGATGTTAAAATATAAGGGAATTTCACCTAATAGTTATGAGCTTATATTCACAAGTAGTAAAAGTCACTAGTCATGATTGCGTTAAGTAAATCCACGGCAGGAGTATCATGCTTTTCATAGTTGTGAATGCCTTGTCAATGCTTATGATTTTCATAGAACTTAATGATCTTTGATATGTATCTCTATCATGTTGTTCATATAGGGAACTTGATAAGAATAATTTGATTGCGTCGCTGAGTCCAATTCAATGAAATTAGGAAAATCTGAGAGTTAATTAGTGTTGTTCACGATTAATTTGGGGCATTGTCATTCATGGTTTATAGGAATAATAACTGGAAATCGATTTGTATGCATATGGTTCATGTGTGGAGAAGAATCCTCTAGCTAGCCTCTCACGCCTTAAGTCACCTTAATTTCGTGCTACCTTTACTTAGTTCTGCAACTTATTAGTTTTAAGTCAATTTTCGTCAAAACACATTCCCCTTTAATGTTTTGAGTCAAGTTAGTCAAATTTCATTCAAATCACCCTTTAGTTCCTGTTTTGAGTCAATTTAACTTAGTTTTGTGTTATTTGAGTCAGTTTAGCTTGTTTTGAGTTTTTTGAGTCTAGTTTTCTGCTTTTCAGTTAAATAAGTGTAGATTAGCATCCCTTCTAATCCTCGGCCTAGAACGATCCCTACTTACGCATACTACAATTGTCTAAAAAGGGTTTAATTTGTGTGTTAGTTTATATCACATCACCCCTAACTATTTGTCTGAGAGGGCAATTTGTTCCCGTTGAGGATGGATATTGTTACTAAAAACCATGCATTTTGGAGTAAACTGGAACATGTACCGTTTAGTCTTCAAATTCCTTGCAAGCAAGTCCGAGTTAATCTCTCTTTCACTCTCCTATTTTTACTACTTTTAATTAGGGTGGGCATTCTAGTGGGTTTACTTGTCACATCCCGTTTTAATTTTAATCCTATTTTATTCCCTAATGCTAGAAAATTACGAAAACGTCCTTGACGTTCTACTAGCTTTACCGACCAACTCTACCGAAATGGATAGGTTTGTAAAATTTACAAATTACTTTTGGATAGAAACCCGACCACCGATCCAATAGGTGAGTTGGGTTAGATAAAGTAATATTAACTCGATTGAAATTGATCACCCGAATCTCAACAAATTCTTATTTAACTCAAAAAGAAAAAGAGTAACTTTGGAAGAAAAAAAAAATAAAAGAAAAGAAAACTTGTTAACAATATCAACCGTCTGAACAATTCAATCCTTCCCAAGCAAAAACATGTGCAAGAGAAGCAATTATATGCCAGTGTAGGGCAACAATACAAGAAAACGTAGAAGGCAGACAGGTACGTACATAGAAAGGAAGGATGGCGTTTCCACCGATCTCAACTGCTCCTTATGGTAAATTGGTAAATCGGTAAAATGGTATGTATTTATTTACAATCTACTCTATCTAGCATCATTTCATTTGACAATAATGTACAGTCACTCCATAAGATTAATTCTCAGAAGTTGCAGGAAGTTCCCAACCTCAGTTTCGAGCTCAAGCACTTGTTGCCCTCCTCCAGTTTGTGCGCCAAAAACTTGTCAAAATGGTCCAAGAACAATTCCCATTCGTCTCCACTCATGTCTCCAAATGATATTGCTCCCCCAGTTTCACAACTGAGGGTCGCTGCTGAGAAACTCCCGCTCTTCATCAAAACCCCTACCTTACGACCGCCACCATCACTAGTAGTTCCATCATCACCAACATTGTTGCTGCCTGTTATAGTGTTTCTATCATAGTTGTCAACAGTTTGATCATTTTCCTCGAGTAGAGGAGACAGAGATGCATCGGTCAACCCAGTCATTGAACCCGCTGATGAAAACCTTGACATGATAATTTCGGGATGGCTCGGAAGATCCATATTCTCATTAAACCCTTCTTTACTTTCATTGTCTGATTCAAATATTTCAACTTCTCCAATTTCTCCTTTCTTCTCGTTGTCTCTAGTAGGCATGGCATTCTTAACTTGCATGCAAAAATTCTCCAATATACTCAACGTTTCTTCATCGGCACAGAACTGCCGAGTCATCATTTCTCCTATATCAGCAAGACAGAGCCCTGAAGCAGCAGACCGCTTCAAGAAGATGGTGCATAGCACAAGAACACGGATAGCAGCCTCCCGTAAAGAAGGAATCTGAGTTCGTAGAAGCTCCGCATCTTTGTAGGGGTCAAGTTTGGATATGTACTCAATTTCAGACTCGGAAAAAGGAACTGAAGCTTGAGGCCAGTGCAACCATTCGAAATATGGATCATCAAGCCACTCAGGAAGGCAAAGACCATGGTCAATAGGTACAAGCTCAAGCACCCCAGCTGCATAGTTGTGCTGCTCGTATGTCTTAACAAGCATGTTCCCTGCATGCCTGTCAAGATTCAGGAGTCTTACATCAAAAATTCCAATATGATGGACAGCAGCTACTGAAAAGCCTGAAGAACCTAACTCTCCAGCATCAAAGTCATGATCCACGAAGCGCTGCAGAGAAGCAATCTTATAGGGTGAAGCGGAAATTGCGGCTGCATTTTTGTTAATGTGGAATGCAACATGAGAAATTTTCACTAAAGCTGTTGGAGGAACACCAGCGAATCCACCGTGGTCAAGGAGATATGCTGCCAATTCTCGGATTCCAGATTCACCAATCCGAACTGAGCGTTTCAAACCCGGTTGGCCCAGCATCCTGCCTCCGAGACCTTTAGGATTATTGAAAGCTAAAGGTTCTTCATCTATGGGCTTTGCCACAGCAATATTGTCACCATTTTTGCTACATAAGTAGTAGGCACCGCCTAGTCCACTTGACACTGGCAGGAGGTCGGCACCAGACGCCATAGATATGGCAACCTCGACTACAAGAGCATGTACCCTAGGTATCCTACTGCCACCAACAATCTCAATTCTTGGATTAGTGTCAAAATCTTCCTCCGATGCAGTGGTTAGGGATAGACATGGGGTGGAGAAGCTTTTGTGAAAATTAGCATCACCGAATGCATGTTTTAAGGAGTGGGCAAGAATGTTATAATCAAGTTGAGTATAGGACTGTAATCTGCATCTCTGGGATCGGCTAAATGTCTTGAATCCATGATGTTGATCAACTGCTACAGCCATTTTGACAATTCTCATGCAAATAAGAATGGAAGCAGTGCATGCCAGAGGCACTTGTTCCTCTCAAAAGATCCCCTGAGAATTAGTCTTCCTTGGCAAGTTAGGTTACATAAATCTGCATATTTGACATAAGCACAATTAAATTAAGATCAATTTCCAACAAGAACAATATGTATTCTATAAAATGTTAGCAACAATAACGATATTCATATCACGAAAGTCTTAGCAACCACAATTAATGTGGCATTCAATTCGTAAGATCAACATTCTAAAACGTATCTTCGTTTTTTTTTTCTTTTCTGGATGGTAGTAAACTAATTCAGATGTCACTCGACAATATTCTCATTGTTGTCCGTTCATCAGAATGCATATCTTCAGAAAGTTATCTTTCTAATTAATAAACAAGTCAAGTGTTAATAACTGACACGATCATATGTCCAATGTTAAAAACTGAGTAACTTGATACGATTATTTTTTTCCTGAGCAAATCTATTGAACGAAAGAATGAAAGAAAGAAAAGAAATTGGTTTAGGAGAGCAAGAGAACATTAACATATAAATTGTGGAAATAAAAGAAAGAAAGACCCTGTACAGAAAGACGTGAATTAATGATCTGACCGGAGAGTGGCAAATATGCTGGAACGAATTCAATCCCATACTTCGTGAACGACCAAAGTTACACACCAACTTGTCTCCATTTCGCATCAATACGTTACGTCGCAACCTCCTGCATGTATATATATATTTGCTTTCATTATTTATTTATTGATAATAATTTCATTACATTCCAATTACCAACCCAAAAAATCACAACGTAACACCTAAATGAAACCAACAAACAAAATATACATGTACAGATAAAAATTTGAATTGAAAAAGCAACCTATTTTTCCCTCGCTCCTCCGCACATAAATCGCCACGATAGTCTGAAACATGCACAACAATTTATACGTAAGGAAATCGAGAGAAAGGAAGAAATCGACAGAGATGAACAAGTTGCTGTAATTGTAGTTGTTACCCTGAACACTGGTAAGGCATTCAGGGAGACGAACAGAAGGGGGGGTGGGGAGCGTGAGAAAGAGAAGAAGAACAAGTTTTTATCCCACTCTGGTAATAAAAAATGTGTAATGCTATTTACTACTTTCAACCACCCCCAATCCAATCTGCAGCGCCCTAACCTCTCGCTGGCTCCCCTTCTCTATTCGATTTCGATCCCCCAACCTCCTTCTTCTTCCTTTTTTTTCTTTTTCTCTTTCTTTTTCGTGGTTGATGATTGATTACTTGATTTGGCTTATTTTTTGCTCCTGCTCCACCGCCAACGCTTTTCTATTTCCGAACTTAACCTTTTTCTGTTTTACGTTTCTAATCTTGTCCGTGGAAGTTAGAAATGGACGTTCCTTTTGAATCCCATCATTTTGATCATGTTGGTGCTTTAGATCCTAGCCCTTACAATTCATGATTTTTAGATAAAAACTCATCTACGTATAAATGTTCAATAAAAATCCAAATTTAAAATATGCAGTCACATCAGAACACTATTGACCTACTAATACATTTTATTTACACCCATGCCACTTTCCCAAATCCCTAAATTTATTCCAAATTAAAAGTTGTAGAAAAAATGAAATAAAATATATAAACTGTTGTATTGCATTAATTCTATCCATATCATACCAAAAATTTACCTTTATTGAGAGAGATATGTAACATCCCACATCGCCCAGGGGAATGATCCTTAAATGTATATTCTCATCCCTACTTAGCACGAGGCCTTTTGGGAGCTCACTGGCTTTGGATTCCGTAGGAACTCCGAAGTTAAGCGAGAAGAGGGCTAAAGCAATCCCATGATGGGTGACCCACTGGGAAGTTGCTCGTGAGTTCACAAAAACAAAACCGTGAGGGAATGGTAAACCCAAAGCGGACAATATCGTGCTACGATGGTGGAGTGGGCCCAGGAAGTGGTCCCCCCCGGGCCGGGATGTGACAAATTTGGTATTAGAGCCTAACCCTGGTCGCGTGTGTGCTGACGAAGACGTCAGGCCCCTAAGGGGGTGGATTGTGACATCCCACATCACCCAGGAGAGTGATCCTTAAATGTATATTTCTATCCCTACCTAGCATGAGGCCTTTTGGGAGCTCACTGGCTTCGGGTTCCGAAGGAACTCCGAAGTTAAGCGAGAAGGGGGCTAGAGTAATCCCATTATGGGTGACCCACTGGGAAGTTGCTCGTGAGTTCCCAAAAACAAAACCGTGAGGGAATGGTAAGCCCAAAGAGGACAATATCGTGCTACGGTGGTGGAGTCGGCTCGGGAAGTGATCCATCCCGGGCCGGGATGCGACAATTTGGTATCAGAGTCAGTCCCTGGCCGGAAGTGTGCCGACGAGGACGTCGGGCCCCTAAGGGGGGTGGATTGTAACATCCCATATCGCCCAGGGGAATGATCCTTAAATGTATATTCTCATCCCTACTTAGCACGAGGCCTTTTGGGAGCTCACTAGCTTTGGGTTCCGTAGGAACTCCGAAGTTAAGCGAGAAGAGGGCTAGAGCAATCCCATGATGGGTGACCCATTGGGAAGTTGCTCGTGAGTTCCCAAAAACAAAACCGCGAGGGAATGGTAAACCTAAAGCGGACAATATCGTGCTACGGTAAAGTCGGGCCCGGGAAGTGGTCCCGCCCGGACAGGGATGTGACAAATATATATATATATATATATATATTGCATTAATTGGGAAGTAAATTAATTTGTTCCAATTATTAAAAAAAAATTATACTAAATCCATATTATATATTTTGAATCAAATAATACTTCTCTAACTTGTAGGTAAATTATTTTTCCTGTATTGTTACATATATTAGGCACGTTTTGGCACATTCCGACCCAGATTATCCACTAGGACTCCGAATTGAGATGTGTTGGCCAACACCTGGAAGGTGACGAAGCCATAAAGTGTGGTGATGTGGAATATGTGAATAAATTTAAACCTAAAAGTGCCTAAACACGAGAGTGCGTTGTGAGCGGGAACGACCCCATTTCACACGTGACGTCAGAGCATAAATAAAGACAATAGAGTGGATTGAAAATCATACCGTCGAACGTAATCTTCAATTCCAAGACTTGCCACGAATCCTCGTCGATACGAAAACTCTGCTACTAGAACCTGGAGGGGTAAAAACAAGAATGAGTGAGCTAGAATATAAAGCTTTAATACAGACCTTTTAAACGATATAACCCCTTGTTGTAATACCTGTATAGGTTCTAAGAATTCATACTACATATAAGTATGAAATCAAATGTTAATCAATAGTAAATCCAAGAATATTCCAAATCACTACATATCGGCAACAACAATATAAATCAAGTGCTCATCAATCTATGGTAACCCACAAGTTGAAGTTGCCTAACACAACCTGTACTCATAAAGCAATCCATGATAACACCTGAGTCAGAGTTGCCTAATGCAACCTGTATGACAATGCAATCCAAAACTCAACCATATCATAGTATTTTAGAATATACATATATATATATATATATATGACATGGCATGAAATGCATAAATCAATTTAAAAGCATTTTGTGGAAGGAAATGACCCACTCACCTGAGGTCCGCACTACGACTCCCTAGCACGAATATCGAGACGTCACAAACAATCCTCACCTAGAACAATTATTCAGTCACGTGCCCGAACTCTTATCAATAGAACACATAACTTACATAAAACACATCCCAATGACGCTCTAGAATGATTTGAGACTCATTGACCAAAAGTCAATCGTTAGTCAAAGATCAACGGTAGGGTCCACAACCCTACGTAACTCAATCCGAAAGATCTGTATCTTGGATTTCCGATCCATAACTTCCAAAGATCCAAATTTTGCTTCTAAAATATCATACTAAAGTTTCATTACGATCCAACGGTTGGATCTCCGCCAATTTCCAATTCAAGTAGAGGTCAACATTTTATTTTACGCACTTACAAATTCAATTCGGGAAGTGATAGGAGTATATTTAGACGACTTAGCTAGCTTATTCTTGTGCACTTGTGTTATTATTTCTTAGTTAATATAGTATTTCAACTCATTTTCGTGTGTTTGTAGGTCCAAAGGGTTAAAGTACCAAGAAAGTGCATTTTGGTGCACTTTGGAGCAGTTTTGGGCACTAAATGGATAGCACATGTATGGGCCAACATGGATGGACGAATTTGGAGTTCAAAAGGCTAGGAATCTGATAAGAAGATGAAGAAATTAAATTAAAGGCAAAGAGGATAAGGAATCAGCTCAAAAGAGGAAACATTATCCTAAACCTTATCCAACCTTATCTTATCCAAACCTTATCCTATCTTATCCTAACCTAATCTTGTTCCACCTTAATCCTAGCTGCAAGTGGACCTAAAAACATGATTTCTAGAAGCCTTATCTGACCCTAAAAGGGTGCAACACCCTTCCCCCTTTTATTTCTTCTAGAAAACCCAAAATCAGCCACAAAACACCTAGTTTCTAGAAGGCCCAATTTTGGACGAATTTCCTAAACATTTTTCCCTTTGGATTCTGATTTATTAGGCCTCATTCCTTGTGGATTTGGGTTATATAAATCCTTTTATGAAACCAATTGGGCCAAACCCTCTCCTAAGTGGATTTAATTCACTTGTGCTAAACCCTAGGGCCCTAATCCAATAAATCTGCTAAGTGTAACCCTAATCTAATTAACCCTAGGACTATATAAACATATTTTCAGTCACAAATTCGTACACCCCCTATGCTATACAGAAAACCCTTGTGCTGCAACACCCTAGCCTCCATTCTTCATCCTCCATCCACTCCATACACCTTCATACACAACCTGCCACACCCTACCACCATAATTAGCCATTATTCATCCTTCTAAACAAGAACACACCATTCACAACCCCCAAACCCACCACCCACACCAAGTGCCGCAGCAAGGAAGAAGGAGGAAAGCCCTTAGACGTGCATGCCATTCGACTTGGAGTTGCTGGACGTTCTAGGTGTAATCCTTCTTGTGTTTTCAATGATTAATTTCAAGAATTTTTGCTTTGCGAGTATGAGGAACTAATCCCCTAGTTAGCTAGGGGGTGATTCAAAACCATGTTTATGCTTGCAATATGAATTGATTACCTTTGGTTGGAATTTCATGAGTTGTGGATTCAATTTGTTTAACTGCTTGATTGATAACTTATTTATGTATGTTTATTGAGAGTGCACGCTTAGTTTTCATGCATGAATATGATGCTAGAATATAAGTGAGTTTCACCTAATAGTTACAAACTTATATTCACAAGTAGTGGAGGTTGCTTATAAACAATCGCGTTAAATGAATTCTTGGCACTAGTTTCATGCTCATCATAGTAACGAATGCCTCGTCAACACTTATAGTTTTCATGTTGCTTAATGATCTTTGATTGTATCTTTATTGTGCTTTTCACGTAAAGGACTTTTGGAGAATGTTTTGAATTGTGTATGCGATGTCCCATCCAATTCATTAACTTAAGGAGAACTTGAAGTTAATTTAGGCGGACCTAATTAACCCGGGGTGTTGAGTTTCATAATTCATCGAAAGACCAACTGAAAATCATCTTGTATGCAAGTGTGACATGTGTGGAGAAGAACCTTCTAGCTAGCATTCCATCCATATTTTCATCAAAGTCATCTTTACAATCTGTGCATTTTATTTAATTTCGTCAAAAACTAAATCCCCCTTTACTTTAGTGTCCAATTTAGTTAGAAAGTGTCTTAGTTTGTGTTTCTAAGTGTTTTGATTCAATTTATTACCCAAATTCGTCCAAATTAGTCAAAGTGCTCAAAACTGCCCAGATTGTGTTTTTAAGGCAGTTTTGAGTGTTTTGGTGCTGTTTTGAATCTTTTGGTTTGTTTTAGTGTTTTAAGTGTTTAGTTTTGCATTCTTTGAGTCTAGTTTAGTGTTTTAACCTTTGTTTTACGTTTTTGAGTCAGTTTTCAAGTGATTTAGCAATCCCTCCTAATCCCCGGTTAAGAACGATCCCTACTTATACATATACTACAATTGTCAAAAGAGGGTTTTAATTTGTGTGCTATTATATATCACATCAGGAAGATCCGTGTGTCATATTCCCAATCTGTAAGTTTCTAATATCCTCAAATATTACATACTATAATATATTAAAGTTTGGTGACTATCCAACGGTCAGATCGTCAATTCACATAATGTTCAAGTAGCAGTCTTTATCAAAACTATGCTCAAATGATGAGATTTCATCAATCGGACTTCATCTATGGAATTGGGGTGTCAAACTTAACTTAGAAAGGTCAGGGGGTGACTTCGCTCACGCGCCGCCGCACACGACGGTCGACCATCCTGATTCGCCGGAAAATTCAACTATCTCTAAAAATTCTCAAAATTTACAGAAATGAAGATCTCAAGGAGTAGAGAAAACTTTATACATGTGGCCAAGTCCAATTTGGCTGGGAAAGGCTCCAAATTCTTTCGAACCCGCAGGAAACCCTAAGGTGGGTGTTATTCGATTCGACTTACTCGGTGCATTCGACTTCCTCGGTGCTCCAACACTCCTATAACCAGTTGGGTCTTGTTCTTGGGTCCAAAGGGAGTTGATTAAGGGTGATGGTGGGTGGTTAAACTCCCCGGATTAGAGGAATCATCGTTGAGCACCTCTTGTGCACCGATAGGGTTCTACACGAATTGGACCTTAAAAATCCTCAAATTTGGGTGGAGATAGAAGAGGGGAGGTTAAGGAAGAGGTTGTAGGCGATGAATGGTGATGAATCGGCGGAAAGAATGGCGACAACCGTCAGAAATGGAGTTGGGCTGGTGCACGGGAAGCTGGGCTTTTCTCCCTTTTTTTTTTTTTTTTTTTTTTTGTCATTTCCTTTCCCCCCTTTTCTAATTGGTTGCTCCTTCCTTTCCTGTTTCTCTAATTGGTTACAATTCCCACATGGTGGGAGTTTATTTTCCTTTAAATCTATAATTTAGTGAAACAACTTCAAATGTCTGTAACTATACCGTTATAATCCGGACTCACGAACGGCTTTAGCCTATGCATTCGTACCAACGAGTATTACACAAATACACCAAAAGAATAAGTCATACGTTCCTCTAGACGATGGTCAACAGAAGTCAAAATCCTTTCCTTTGGGGCATTTTTATCAATTCCCTCAATTAAAATAAATAAAAACGAAATTTTAGGGACGGGTTGTCACAATCTACCCACCTTAAAAAATTTCGTCCCTGAAATTTTGAAATCATTTGCTAAACATAATGTACTCCAGAAGATAGGAAAAGGTCTATATACGTATAAACATTAAGTTATTGTACTAAAATTAAAACTAAACATAGACTATTTTTCACCTAAGCACTCGTTGTGTTACATACCCCGAAAATGAACATGTAGTATCTTTGGGTCGAGCCCAGACAATAAATAACTAACTAAATAAGTAAATACAAATGCTAACATAGAATGACTTACTTGTCTATTTTCTTAACAAACCCAACGAATAAGTCATTGATATTACGATCTTCACCCTGCAATACCAACAACTTACTATTGTCTCAATAAGCAAGTAAAAATTCCCGAGGGTGCAATATTACCATCTTGCCCCTCATTGGGAAATATACATACATCAATGATCCAAGTCTCAATCGTGCTCATGCACTACCCTCACGGGTAACATTAACAATAATCATAATTTTTCTATATCATAATCTCGATCGTCCAAATACATGTTCGCAATACTCATTTTTCAAACATGTTCAGTGCGTAAAATCTCTATACTAAGGCTTAGACAATACCATAGCCAAACCAGAAATGTAACCGTAGCTACACATAACTCTAATGTCAAAGTCCTCGCAACTCCTCTAGACGATTTGCTTGTTTCAAAAATAATACTAAGTGTAGTAGGGTAGACACGGACCCAAAATTGACTAGAATACCTTCCAGCACAAAGAGGTGAGTATGGAATCACCATCAGAATATACGCTGATCTAAACGCCCAAGAAATCTGACAATTTCATGAATGAGGAATTTTACCAAGTGATAAAAAAAATGCAATCCCTTTAGAACAATAAAAATGGATTGACTTATCAAGTCTATCTATAAACATCGAAGCATCATCATCATTTACACATGTACAAGATACCTTGTAGTGAAAGTTTATGTTGATACTTCCCAACTCCCTTCATATACAGGAAGTAATTACAACTATTCAAACCATTTCTTGATATCTTGCAAGTAACGTCAAAACAATACCTATGAACTCCAACTGAGATAGGATAGGACAGGCCGAAAATATTCAAGTATACATTAGTCTTTTGCTGCATTAAATAATAATACATTTGCACAATTGGTTATCTCAACTGAAAATGTATTTGAGAAATCTAAGGTTGGTAAAGGTTCTAGACACATTCTCACCAAGAAGTGTCATCCGATGTTTTAAATGAAGATAATAACACTTGATGCTAGTCAAGAATAGGATGGTTCATTTTGAGCGATTTTAACCGTTGGAAAGTGTAAGCGATTCTTCATCATGCTGGCTCAGCACAATCGAAGCATCCAGGGAACACGTCATCATGGATTTTCAAATAATCAATGTCATTGATAGGAGCATATTTATGCGACTTTGTTAGCCTATTTCCTTGCATTTACTCAATTAGTTTATATTTATTAGAGTGTTTTAAGCTATTTTCGTGTGTTTGTAGGTTCAAATGGCAAAAATGGCAAGAATTTGGAGCGTTTTAGAGCAGCTTTGGACTTGGAATGGATAGCACGTACATGGAGCGGTGTGCATGGACGTTTTTGAAGATTAAAAATGGCTAGGAATGTGCTAAAGAGTTGAAGAAATTAATTCAAGACATAGAAGATAAGGAATCAGCTAAAGAGAAGGAACATTATCCAAAACCTTCTCTCATCTTATCCTAACCTTATTGTAATCCTATTCTAACTAAATTCCAGTTGCAAGGGGGAGTTATTTTCATATTAAGATATCTAAAAACCTGATTTCTAAAAGGCCTTACCTTTTCCTAAAAGGGTGCCACCTACTTTATCCCTTGTCCTTCTAGAAACCTGTCACAATGCTCATTTCTGCCTAGAAATCTGTCGCACCCTGGATCCTTGTCCCTATTAGTTTGTGTTGTGCAATCCCTTTCCAACACAACCTTTGGAGTGCCAAATCCTTCTCCAAAAGTACCTTGTGTCGTGTGCCCTCAGCCTATAAATACACAACAATGCCGCACCATTCAGAGGACCACACACAAGAGCCTAAAATCAGAAAAAGCACACTTGTGCCGCAGCTTTACAAGGAAGGAGAAGAAGAAGCTTGGAGCCGTGCCTATCATTCAAGACTTTTGGATTGTTGGAGCGTTTCTAGGTGTATTCTATCTTTTGTTTTCAAAGTTTAATTTTAATTGTCTTTGTTTAATTGCAAACATGAGGAACAAATTTCGTTTTAGCTAGAGGTGAATTCAAAGCCATAAACATATATGTGATATGAATTGATTACATCCAGTTATCGTTTCATAAATCGTGAATGCAATTTACTTAACTGTTTGATTGATAACTTATTCTTGTGTATTGATTAAGGGGACCCACTTAGTTTGCATGCATGAATTTGATGCTAAAATATAAGGGAGTTTCACCTAATAGTTATGAACTTATATTTACAAGTAGTGGAGGCTGCTAGTCACAATCATATTAAGTAAATTCCTGGTAGGAGTATCATGCAGTTCATAGTTACGAATGTCATGTCAATGCTTATGATTTTCACAGAACTTAATGATCTTTGATATGTATCTCTAATATGCAGTTCATGTAGGAAATAATTTGGTTGCGTTGTTGAGTCCAATTCAATGAATTTAGGAAAATCTGATGGTTAATTTGTGCAGTTCACAGTTAACTTGGGCCATTGTCATTTATGGTTTATAGGAAGAATAACTAGAAATCGATTTGTATGCATATATGTCATGTGTGGAGAAGGACCCCCTAGCTAGCCTTTCACCCCCTTAATTCACCCAATTTCGTACCCCTTAGTTTGTTTGTTTAAATTTGAAATTTGTCAAAACAACCCCCCCCCCCCATATTTAGTATTCTGAGTTTTTTTGGTTTAATATTCATCCAAACTTCCCTTTAGTTCCTGTTTCGAGTCAATTTAACTTAGTTTATGTGGTTTGAATCAATTTAGCTTATTTTGAGTAGTCTAAGTTTAGTTTTCTGTTTTCAATTCTGGTTTAGTGACTTAGAGTTCAATTTGAGTAGTTAACCATTGGAAAGTGTAAGCGATTCTTCAGCATGCTAACTCAGCACAGTCGAAACATCCAGAGAACACGTCATCATGGATTTTCAAATAATCAATGTCATCGAAAAATGTAAAGAAAAGGTAAGGTGAGATAACAGTTCATTGTCAGAAAGTTTATTCATAATTAACATCCCAAACCAAACTAATTTTCCTTGGTCGACAAGTGAAGAAAAACACTATAGTTGAAAAATCAATAACCAGTTGTCAACAAGGTCGACAAGACCAAAGTTGTTTCGAGCACAACACTTTGTGAGTATTCCAACTTTCTTCCGCTACTACCCTTTTTGGAGAAAAGAAAAGAATATCATGTACGTAAATCACATCTCCCAGGTAAAGTACCAATTTACACAAAGGCAATATTTGAGGAATTTGATGTCAAGTTGACTTCCGATGATTGGAGAATTTAATATCGTTACTAGAGTAGATGAGATAGTCGTCTATAATACTATTATGAATTCGTTAAACTACACAAGGAAACTCAATTTACAAAGGTTGGTCGATTAGACCATCAACTCAAAGTAGGGGATAATGGTTTCTAATCGTCATCCGAGGGAGTTGCTAAAATATAGGCACAATCCTGAAGCTTAGTTTTTCACCTTTGCAGATAAGTTTGAGATTTCCAAGATAAAGTGTTTAATAACTAAGTTCTTTCAATGAAGTAGGACTTGTTCGAAAAGTCATAAGGAAAACTGATATAGGACTTGTTCGAAAAATGTTTAATAAGGTGGTACAACGGTGTATTCTACTTCCCACATTTGGTGGATTCCTAAGTAAAAATTTGGGAATGGATGCCACAGGTAAACATCCTCAAAACGTAATATACTACTAACCAACTTTACGACACAAACTAAACAGTCTTCACAGTTTTCTTGACACTTAAATCACTCCAACATAGATATCATCTCATCTTTCGATTCTACTGTCTACCTGTGAAAGTGATCAAGCATGGCCAAACGAAGAAGTTTTGATTACCTAAATAGGTAATATGGCTAACAAACCGTGAGTTTACTATCTAAATACAAAGTTTGCCCCTAACTTTCCTAAATTTAGTTTCTTAGGCTCCAGCAATAACTGTTAGTCAGTCTATTGGTAAAGAACTGGTTCCACAATTCTAAGGAAAATACTTACTACTTCGAAGATTTCTACTGATCGTAGGTATAACAATTCTTACTCCCGTGCCAATGCTCATCAAAATGACGGGTATAGCACCAAAAGTAACGTGGCAAAATTAGTATTCGTTGGAGTGTTCTAAAGTCAAAAAATAGAATTTTCGAGTAATCTACTTTAGAGCGAACCTAGACGGAAGTCGATCTTCCCCTGAAGATCCAGAATGATCACTAGCGTTTTTGGAAAAATTTGTGCTATCAGGGACCAAAAGTGATTATCCCAACATGCTCTTTTGTCGAGTGTTACCCCTATAGTACTACATAGTCACTCTAACTTTTCTAAAAATTTCGACGAAAACTAAAACTTTGTAAAGATTCTAGTAAGTGAAACATTAATGGTTACTGCCATGGAATCAAGACTATCAATGGTTTCCTAACTCGAAAAGATTGGAAAAATGACTAGATAGTAGTCGAATTGATAGGAAATTCTCCCCCCGAGATACACAACTATCAATATAGTAGCCCTGCTTCAGGGCCATCAACTTATCCCAAATCTACCTCTTTCCTTGGCCGGGAAATTCTTCCCTTATAATTTAGATGAAGGAAGATTTGTGAAAAACAAGTTCATTTGAGCAACATCAACAACATGCAATTAACAATTAAAAGGCGGAATCATGTTTATATGCACTCAAAAACAAAACTTAACCCATGAACTTCAAAGCCTAGTAGATAGGTGAACCAAGACTCAACTCAAAACAAAGTGAGTTGAGAAATCAATACCTTTGTAGATTCCTCTTTGCATAAGCAAAGGCTAATCACCCAAAGAGAGGGCCTTCATTCCTTGCATCTTAGATCCATGGATTTGGATGGATGAAAAGGTTTCTCCAAGTTCCCAAAATTGAGAACCTCTAAGTCTCCACACCAAGGTAAGATTGGAGAAGAAATGAGTGACCTTGAGGAAGTAAGATTGCTAGATGTTTTCCTCAAGGGTGGCCGGCCATTTCTAGAGAGAAATGAGAGTTTGTGTTTCTCCAATTTCCCAAAAAAAACCCCAAATGAATTTTGGCTATTAAGTCACACTTATACCTTAATTCATTTGAGTGGCAAACTTGTAAATAAGTCCAAAACCCACTCTTTCTCTAAATGGCCGGCCTTAGGGTATTCATTGGGCTATTTGGGCCTTTGTGAATCATTATTCATTAAGTTGTCACACAACTTAAGTCAATGGACTTGACGTTCGAAGCCCATTGGGCCTTAAGGTCCAAAACTATCCCGAGGTCTTTTAACGAACTTATTCGTTTGATTAATAATCATATTAATTAATCCTTGCCATAAATAATTAAACCATTTAATTATTCTTACTCATCTCCGTTGAATCTTCAATCTCTACCTTACACGGTGTACGATCCATTAGGTTCCTTTTAGCGAGGCAGTGGGCGATTCAAACTCTTTCAAATCGATTGTGAATTGAAACTTACTTTCAATTCTCCCTTTAGTGATAATACACTTTTAGGGCTTCCACAAACCATGGTTGACGCCTAGCAGCACGTCATGGTTACCCAAGCTAAGCAGAAGAGGTGGAGAACCTATTCAGTTTTAGGATTACAAATGCAATACGGTCTTTCTCTAATACAATACTCTTGATCACAGTGTTTGGTTTGATAGTTTATTCATGTCTACTATCCACTGTGAGTCTTGTGCTTATATGATTACCTTGAATGTGATTTGGAACACATTCCTAAATCTCATTCATACTTTGGCCAAAGATTCTTAATCATATCATAGAGTATTCTCCCTCAAACAGTTTGAAGGTTAGAGATCCCTTGTTGCGCATTCACTTGCCTCCATGGCTAAGTGGCTTAACCCCAACGATGCCGTGGACACCCTCCTGATGGAGTGACTTTGACATAATCAAAGATTAAGGACCTAACCACAAGACAACTGTGATGCCTCAGGTCAAAAGACTAATTTGCATTATCCCAACCATGAGTTCTCATGTGACATGAATATGAGAACTCTTCGTTGATCGTGTTCAGTGAACTCATTCTCTATTGAGCACCTACGTGCTTGTCTTGGTGTCACTCACACCAATGACTCGAGACTAGTCACTCTCCCTGAGAGAAGACATAGCACGTACTGATCTTAACGGACTGTCAATGCCCAATTGACAATCCTATGATCAGGAACGTTTAGGATGTGTCAACGAAAGAATGGTCTCATGAATCTAACTTCTTTAGATCGCATTCTTCCAATCACATATTCCTTGGACTTATCGTTTAAGCATATAACATTTATATGAGACGGCTCAAACAATAATCTTTGCCCTTTACATTTAAACTACATTAGTTTAACTTTGTGAAATGTCCGTAAAGTATCATCATATGATTGGTTTTAGGGCACATTTCCAACAATCTCCCACTTGCACTAGAGCCAATCAGCTTGGTTATCAGTGATGATACCTCTTCTGTAATTCATTTCATAAATGGCTGAGTAGTAGGCCTAAACAAGATGAATATCTATATGTTATCCATAGAAGCAACCTTGAGAATAACGACCTCACCATTATTCATGATTCCTAATCATGTGGTTCAGTCTCTCATTTGAGTTCGGACCTTGATGAGACCTTGATTCCCTGGCTTGAGCTATCACCCCATTAGTGTCATACACTTTCTGGTTGGAACCGAATGGAGAGTTCATAAATGAACTTTCCCATCCAAACAACAATGTTGTAAGCTTCTATATGGCAATATATTTTGCATACATGATGGAACACATTAAAGTCATTACTTTTAACGTTTCCACCCAAATATCTCTTTAGTCATAATAAAGAGATATCTCATTATCACTTCATTCATAATGAAGAGATATTCTATGATGGATTAGATTCATAATCTAATACATTTACGCTTCCATTACGTTACTCTAATTCTTCCTCATTCTTGAGGAATCCATCCTTAGTATTTCTTAAATACCTAAGGATTCACTTGACAGTTGCCATGGTTTTGATCCTGGGCTTGCACTGATATCATCTTGTACCATTCTAGGTACAACTTATATCAATGTTTTCATACAATATGAAATACATAAATCATCTTTCTGCGTATGCATGAAGGATTCTATTTACGCATTATTTCTTTGGGAGTCAAAGGGTACATTCCCTTTGAGAAGAACAACTTCCTAGTCTCACTAGAATTGTCATTCTAATTGAAGTTTATCATCATATGAGAAACTTCCTAGTATCTCTTGTCTATTTTAGGGATTGATATAATCCAATTATATCTTGAAATCTATCATTATAGATTTCCATCCCATGTATATAGACTATGTCTCCCATATACATTCTATCATTATAGAATGTTTAAAGTCATAACTTTAACGATGAAGAATTCCTTTCATTTTCAAAATTAATATATATCATGTATATATATTCAAATTTAGGAATATGATTAACTCCCACTAATCTTTTGTAAAACCTAGTAAACAAAAGATTCATTTACATCTTTATGAGAAATCAAACGATTTGATCCTTTTTCTCATAAGATGCTTATAGCTCCCACTAACTTGCTAAGATCCATTTCCTTGAGTATATATCGTATATACACTCAATGTAGTCATAAGGATTTTCATTCTTATTTCTTTCGAATTAAGAGGTGCAACTCTATAACATAGTCATAAAGTTCAAACCATTCAACTGAGACGGTTTATAAATCCTTCTGAACTACCTTGGAGCTTGTGGTATAGGAACTAGGTTGTCTTAGAAGTATATATCATATATATATGGGTAATTGATAATGTCCAACGAACTAAATCTTATTCATGTTCATTCTTCTCCTAATGGAGAAATTCATTATCTTACGATGCTATTTTCCTTGATATTTTTCAAGGAAATTAATCTAAAGTGTTACTTTTTCCTTGGATCAAATCTAAGGAGGTAAATACTTTAGACGTCTTACTCATCTACTTACATTTCTTGAATTCTTTGAAACCTTTTGCAAAGTTTTCGGACTTGTGTTTATTCAAAATAAACTGTAGTCCAACCGAGAGTGATCTTCGGTGAATGTCTGATAGGAGCATATTTAGGCGACTTACTTTGCTTGTTCTCGTGCATTTACGTTGTGTTTCTTTAGTTATTTTAGTCCTTTATGCTTCTTTTGTGTGTTTTCAGGATAATAAGACGTGTTTGACGAAAGGATGCATTGTGGAGTGTTTTGGAGCACTATTGGGCTAAGGATGGATAGCTTATACTTGGAGCCCAAGTGTTGGATGAAATTGAAGGCCTTGTATGCACTTGAAAACACAAAACAATGGCCCTAACCCAATCACATAACACCTTGCCATGGGCTTAACACAAACACCATTCCTTGCCATGCAAGGATGAGCAATTTGGGTCCATTTCATGTATTTAAACTCTAGCCCAATCCACAATCACTTCAAAGCCATGCAAAACCTTTCAACACCCTTTAATCATCCCCCTTTAAGTTATGATTTTATTTCCTAACCCTACATGCATTATTTATTAGCATCTTCACATGCATTCACACACACTTTACACATTCAAACACTAGCCAAAACCGTGAGCTCCCATTCCCTTATGCCATTTTCAGATTTCCACCCACTAACCTAGTCATCAACACATGCATTCATCAACACATGCATTCACTTCATCATTACACCACCACTCATTCTTTAATCCACATGCACATTCAATCATTCACTCAAGCACCCTTGTGCCATGTTTCCCCCTTTGTTCCCACCCATCACATGCATCATCATCAAACAAACAAGTCTATGTCGTGGGCACCATTCCACATTCCAGCTTTCCCTTTCATTTCCAGCTCTAACTCTTCATCATTGCAGCCACAAACACCTTAAACAAACAGCCATATACATCTCCACTCCTCCTATAAATACCCTTGCATTCCCATCACCTAGGGACATCTCATCTCATTCACAACACAACACACCACACAAATACACATCCATTGCCGTGTATATCCTTCCAATCTGTGCAGTTTTTATCCTCCATTTCAGCCATCCAACCACTTCCCATCCCTCCAAAACACTTCACATAATCCCCAAAGCTCACCTTAGACCTTGTGCCACAACAACGAGGAAGAGAAGAGTGCCTAAACGTTCATACAATTCAAGTTTGAGTTGTTGGAATGTTTAGGTGTTTCTTTGATTTCAATGTTTGAATTCAATTTTCTTTGTTTTGTAATGGAAGAGAAGAGTGCCTAAACGTTCATACAATTCAAGTTTGAGTTGTTGGAATGTTTAGTTGTTTCTTTGATTTCAAGGTTATGAGGAACTAAACCCCCTTTAGCTAGGGGGTGATTCGAAACTATGTTTATATTTGCAATATGAATTGATTACTTTTGGATTGGAATTTCATAAGTTGTGGATTCAATTCGTTTAACTGTTTGATTGATAACTTATTTATGTATGTTCATTGAGATTGCAAGCTTAATTTTCATGCATGAATATGACGCTAGAATATAAGTGAGTTTCACCTAATCGTTATGAACTTATATTCACAAGTAGTGGAGGTTGCTTATAAACAATCGCGTTAAATGAATTCTTGGCATAAGTTTCATGCGTATTCCATAGTAACGAATGCCTCGTCAATACTTATAATTTTCATTGAACTTAATGATCTTTGTTGAATGTCTCTATCATGCGTATTCCATAGTTAGGGACTTTGATTAAGAATAATTTGGTTGTAATGCGTATTCCATTCAATCCAACGAATTTAGGGAAATCTGAAAGTTAATTTAAGCGGACCTAATTAAATTGGAGCATTGAGTTTCACAACTTATCGAAAGACCAACTGAGAATCAATATTGTATGCAAGTGTAACATGTGTGGAGTAGAACCCCTTGGCTATTCCATCATCCATATTTTCATCACATTCATATTTACATTTTGCCTTTAATTATATTCTGTCCATTTAATTTAATATCGTCCAAACACATTTCCCCCATATTTCGTTGAGTCTTAATCATTCGTATTTGTTTTATTTTTGTATCTTTAAGCTTTTGGAGTCATAAACAGTTTCAAATTCGTCTAAATCAAGTTCTAGTTTCTATTTGAGTCAGTTTGATTGTTTTAGGCAGTTTGAGTTTTTCAAAGCCATTCTGAGTCATAGTAGTCTTGTTAAGAGTATTTACATTTAGTTTTTGTGTTTTAAAGTCAATTCAAATTAGATTAGCACCCCTAGTTAATCCCCGGTTAGAACGATCCCTACTTACATCATTACTACAATTGTCACAAATAGGGTTTAGTTTGTGTGCGTATAAAATAACGCATCAATGTCATACAACATGAGTAGTATTATGTTGTGGACAAGTGCCACTAACATCTAAGTGAATTAACCTCAACAACTTTGTGATTCTTTCTTCTTTCCAAAAGAATAAGGATTCGAACATTTCGTCTCTATACAATTTTAACAAGAAGGTATTGGATCCGGATCTAACGATCCAAAGCATCCATCTATGACCAACTCGTAACTTATGTTTTAGAGGTATCACAACTCAGTTGGGATTAGTCACTACCTTGCAACCTTTTGGGTTTTAAGCATCATCGTATTCTAAACAGTTAAACTACCACATCATCTCTACTATAGAGACAACCAATTAAATTACAATAATCTAATTATTGATTAATAAAGAACAATGTTTTGTCAAACAAAACATTCATCCATCTCTACTATAGTGACGGATTTAAGTTCCTTAAAATTGGAATGTAAAGACAATCTTTAGTATTTTCCAATTTCTTTGGTAGTTCATATGAGGAAGTAAGTACAATCCGCTTTCGCAGAGATCTATATTTTATTCACTTTCCGAATGTGAAGTACTTTCTCTTCTCTCATTAATCTTCTACTTTTTATTAGCACACTTCTACAACAATTGTAAAACATAGTTACTAATACAGAATCAAACATTCAAGTAGAAGAACCAACTGTTTTGAACTATTCAAGAACATTTTACAACACCTTCGAAAGGTGCGTTCTTGACACTTGCAAGACATTTCTTGCAAATACCCCTTCCAATATCCATCCTTTCATAAAGAAAGTTTGTTCCCTTGGAGTTATTTTGCCTTCTTCATTTGACTTCTCCTTTGACTACAATAGTCATGGTCCCTAAACTCCCACTATCTCTCTTGAAACTTATTTCAATTGTGTTATACACATCAAACAATTTGGAGAGCGTGTGGTTATCGTTCATTATATAGTTTACAATAAACTTAGTGAACCATTAGGATAGGGACACAAAGGTGAAGTCCTTGCCTAGTTTCCGTCTCGTTAAGTGGTTTAACACTTCAACACTCAATGATTCAAAATCATTATAAGTCCATGTTGATGGACTATTTTTGTCAACCAACCATTATGTTCTAAACACAATTACAAACTTTCAAGAGTTGTTCAAGGCAACTCTCATTTCTTCATACAACAATTTGTAAGTGAAGAATCATGGCACATAAAGTGTCCATGCCCTTGTGCTTACTTCAAAAGTTCCTTGTTTATGTAACAAAGAAACAAGCACTAATGTTTGCATTGATTAAGGGTTGTTCAAAGCAACTCTTATTTCTTCATACAACAATTTGTATTTGAAGAATTATGACATTAAAATTGTTGTCCTCTTTATGATAGACATATCTAATATATTCTTCCAATGATACATTATCAATAGGAAGATTGTGAGGATGAGACTACTTAGTTACATCTACAAGCCATTAAAGACAATCTATGGGATTGTAGAACTAAGTCCGGAAATTAAAGCATTCGGCTTTTCTTTGTCAAGTTTTGGATAGCGTTTGCAAATATATTGGTAAACAAATACATAACGAATATAAATTGATTGATTTTAAGCCATTTGATTCGGGTCTTTAAATCAAATAGCACCACCCACTATTTTTGGCAAATTCCATATCCCTTATCGGAATTCGAGAGTTTTGGAGGAAACTCTTAGTAGGGTATGGGAGGCTCACTATTACCAAGCCCACCTCACGATGATACGATATCGGCTAGCATTAATAATAATGAGAGAGTACGCTTACTCATTTGCATCTCTTGCAAGTACCCATCTTATTTGGCCTCTAGAGAATGTTGCCTCACAATGATCTGATATCGGCGCCATTGCACTTAGTTAAGTTATTCCCACCATGCTTAGTTTATGAAGGGGTTCAAGAATAGCCTCACAATGATATGATATTGGCCATCCTCGTTGCCTACACTCACCTCATCATATGCGTATAGACTCCTCCTGAGTGTAAGCATGCACTTTGTACTCCCCCATGATAGGGTGAAGCCGGTGTACAAGTCACAAACGATTGGAGCCTACCACGGTGGAAGGCCACGAAGAGATATTCAAAGCATCTCTCGCTTATCAACTTAATAATGGTTTGGTTGAGGGTTTTAGGTCTCATCACATAAATATTCATTTTAATCTAATTAAAACAATTTTGGTCCTATTACAACTATTGGTCCATTTGATTGATTTAGTTGTATATAATACTCCCACTAAGCTTTTAAAACGGTTTTTAAAGCAAGAGTATATGATACTACTAACATAAGGTTTGCATTCATTGATGGACTATATAGTTGCCTTAGGGCCTTAGGATGACTATGAACCTTTGATTCGATTCAACACGAGCCTAGTGTTGAATCTCGGTCTAGGGATGGTGATTGATTTTAGTTACGCGTTTAATCACATTAAGGCGTGTTGTCTTATTGGGCGTTGGACCCAACTACTCCAATTTCATGCATATCGAATAAAACAAGAAAGGAGTACTTCAAAGTAAATAAGAGCTTATGCTCTTTTACAACAATTGATCAAATCAAATTACTTTAAAGTAAAGAAGAGCTTATGCTCTTTTACAACAATTGATCATATCAAATTACAACCAAAATTTAATCTACACACTCCCATGGTTCAAACAAATTTGAAACAGCTTTTCACATAGCTCAATTATAGTAGGCTTAGGTTCATAATCACCCTTTCTTTAATTAATTAACGCTTTAACTAATTAAACTTGAATGCAACATTTTCATTTGGTTTTTGTATCCATAGAATTGATTTAAATGGAGCTAAATGAAATGAAAATCCAATTCTCATTTAAAGAGACAAAACAATTTTGTTCTCTACCTAATTTGGGCCAAAATGCTATGACCTCAACTTTTGGGCCATTTTGCAAAACTTAAACTTTTGGGGTCACTTTGTAAAAACACAAAAGTCCACTACTTCATGTAATTACAACTAGAACCCAAAAATTTCCACAAAAGCTAAAACTTCATTAAAGGAGCAAAACAATTTGTCCTTTTAGTGATTTTGGACCTTTACGTAAAAACGTAAACTTTTGGGTCAAAGTACAAATACACAAAAGTATCAAAACTTTATGTAATTGCATAAGAGCCCCACAAGGATCCTAATTGAGTAGGGTGGCCGGCCATTGAAGCAAAGTATATAAAAAAATTTCAAAGTTTTGTAAGTGGGGTGTGTGAAATGGAATAAATCATTACACACCTACCCACTAAAATTTCTTTAATTTTTCAAAACAAATATCTAAGATATTTAAACATAAGAAATATTTCAAAACAAAAACTTTATGAAATAAATCAAAACTTTGAATCAAAACACCAAACCTTTTGTTCTTGGCAAGAACATATCAAGAACAATGAAGAACATCCATGAAAACCCATAAGAGCTCCATGAACATTCTTCACCCAAAAACATACCAAAACCACTCAAACTTAAGGGAAATAACATACAACCATACTAGGGTACATAGGGGTTCCAAAAGTCACTTTAAAACACTTTTAACAAGTCAAACAAGAACCCAAAAATCCACCCTTTGGATTTGGCCGAATTTCCCCAAAAACATGGCACCAAAATTTAGCTCCAAAATTCATGCTCATATGAACTACATCTACAACATTTGAGATGGCAAATTTTCTAACAAAATTTACATTCAAAGAAGCAAGAATAAAGCTTGTAACAATTACAACATTCAAATCACAAACTATGAACTACAAAACCCAAAAGGATTCACCAACTACTAGACTTAGGCTCTGATACCACTTGAAGGAAGATTTGTGAAAAACAAGTTCATTTGAGCAACATCAACAACATGCAATTAACAATTAAAAGGCGGAATCATGTTTATATGCACTCAAAAACAAAACTTAACCCATGAACTTCAAAGCCTAGTAGATAGGTGAACCAAGACTCAACTCAAAACAAAGTGAGTTGAGAAATCAATACCTTTGTAGATTCCTCTTTGCATAAGCAAAGGCTAATCACCCAAAGAGAGGGCCTTCATTCCTTGCATCTTAGATCCATGGATTTGGATGGATGAAAAGGTTTCTCCAAGTTCCCAAAATTGAGAACCTCTAAGTCTCCACACCAAGGTAAGATTGGAGAAGAAATGAGTGACCTTGAGGAAGTAAGATTGCTAGATGTTTTCCTCAAGGGTGGCCGGCCATTTCTAGAGAGAAAGGAGAGTTTGTGTTTCTCCAATTTCCCAAAAAAAACCCCAAATGAATTTTGGCTATTAAGTCACACTTATACCTTAATTCATTTGAGTGGCAAACTTGTAAATAAGTCCAAAATCCACTCTTTCTCTAAATGGCCGGCCTTAGGGTATTCATTGGGCTATTTGGGCCTTTGTGAATCATTATTCATTAAGTTGTCACACAACTTAAGTCAATGGACTTGACGTTCGAAGCCCATTGGGCCTTAAGGTCCAAAACTATCCCGAGGTCTTTTAACGAACTTATTCGTTTGATTAATAATCATATTAATTAATCCTTGCCATAAATAATTAAACCATTTAATTATTCTTACTCATCTCTGTTGAATCTTCAATCTCTACCTTACACGGTGTACGATCCATTAGGTTCCTTTTAGCGAGGCAGTGGGCGATTCAAACTCTTTCAAATCGATTGTGAATTGAAACTTACTTTCAATTCTCCCGTTAGTGATAATACACTTTTAGGGCTTCCACAAACCATGGTTGACGCCTAGCAGCATGTCACGGTTACCCAAGCTAATCAGAAGAGGTGGAGAACCTATTCAGTTTTAGGATTACAAATGCAATACGGTCTTTCTCTAATACAATACTCTTGATCACAGTGTTTGGTTTGATAGTTTATTCATGTCTACTATCCAATGTGAGTCTTGTGCTTATATGATTACCTTGAATGTGATTTGGAACACATTCCTAAATCTCATTCATACTTTGGCCAAAGATTCTTAATCATATCATAGAGTATTCTCCCTCAAACAGTTTGAAGGTTAGAGATCCCTTGTTGCGCATTCACTTGCCTCCATGGCTAAGTGGCTTAACCCCAACGATGTCGTGGACACCCTCCTGATGGAGTGACTTTGACATAATCAAAGATTAAGGACCTAACCACAAGACAACTGTGATGCCTCAGGTCAAAAGACTAATTTGCATTATCCCAACCATGAGTTCTCATGTGACATGAATATGAGAACTCTTCGTTGATCGTGTTCAGTGAACTCATTCTCTATTGAGCACCTACGTGCTTGTCTTGGTGTCACTCACACCAATGACTCGAGACTAGTCACTCTCCCTGAGAGAAGACATAGCACGTACTGATCTTAACGGACTGTCAATGCCCAATTGACAATCCTATGATCAGGAACGTTTAGGATGTGTCAACGAAAGAATGGTCTCATGAATCTAACTTCTTTAGATCGCATTTTTCCAATCACATATTCCTTGGACTTATCGTTTAAGCATATAACATTTATATGAGACGGCTCAAACAATAATCTTTGCCCTTTACATTTAAACTACATTAGTTTAACTTTGTGAAATGTCCGTAAAGTATCATCATATGATTGGTTTTAGGGCACATTTCCAACATTAGAGGCATTCACCAAAATGATCTTCTAAAATGCCGACAAGTCCACAAAACTGCCTAAACTTAGGAAAACTAGCACATTTTTCGTATTCAATGAGGTGGCAAGATTTGAAAATCAGGTTCAACAATCAAGAATGCTTACGTCACGTGTGTGATGAACCCAATACTTCCCAACTTATGCTCTGATACCAAACTAACATATCCTGACTCGGATTATCCACTAAGACTTCGAATTGAGATGTGTTGCCGAACACCTAAAAGGTGACGAAGCCATAAAGTGTGGTGATGTGGAATATGTGAATAATTTTAAACCTAAAAGTGCCTAAACACGAGAATGAGCTGTGAGCGGGAATGACCCCATTTCACACGTGACGTCAGAACATAAGTAAAGTATAGTAGAGTGGATTGAAAATCATACCATCGAAGGTAATCTTCAATACCAAGAATTGCCACGAATCCTCGTCGATACGAAAAATCTGCTACTAGACCCTTGAGGGGTAAAAACAAGAGTGAGTGGGCCAAAATATAAAGCTTTAATAAAGACCTTTTAAAATATAACCCCTCGCTGTAATACCTGTATAGGTTCCAGGAATTCATACTACATATAAGACACCTGGAAGGTGACGAAGCCATAAAGTGTAGTGATGTGGAAAATGTGAATAAATTAAAACCTAAAAGTGACTAATTTAGAGTGCGCATGTGAGCAGGGATTGAACCTATATCATACAAGTGATGTCAGAGCACAGATAAATTAATGTAAAAGAAAAGTAGTGACATTTATATCTAAAGAAAAAGTCTCCTACATAACAGCTTTTGCCAACAATCCTCGTTATCTCGAAAGCTCTGCCACTAACATCCTGGAGCGACAAAAAACAAGGGTGAGTGGGCCTGAAAATAAAGTTCTGTAAAACCTTTTCGAAAAGTGTAACCCCTCGCTGTAAAACAAGTATATGGTTTCCTAAAAAATATTATAATAGTAGTATGTAGTAGGTACCCTGCAGTAGAAGTGAGTCCAAGATGTAGGGTACAACAACAAGGTATCTCAACAGTACATCTCAAATCGATATCATAAGAAATCAATGCTCATTAATTTTTGTAGGCACACAAGTCCATTGCAGAGATGTTCAGACAATGGAACAGACTAGGTGTAGGTTTTACATATTAGTACTACATCACGTGAGCTGTACTAGTCCCATCACATACGAGTCTAACACATCACACAAAAGGACAGGCTAGTACTTAACTCTGGATGCAAAGCGAATGTAAACGATGCATGTGAACTGCACATGAAGATAGTCCTTGACCCAGGGCAGTACAAATAACTAAGAGACACCATGTAAACATGTAATAATGAGCAAATAAAACGCAAAAATGTCATGCCACAAGTTTATGCTCACAAATAATATTAAAAGCATAAAGTGTAAGAAAAATCTATTTGTAAAGCTAAACATGGCATGTCACATCATATATATAAAAGCAGTTGTTGGAAAAAAAATCACATATACATATATATACATAAAAACAAAAGACCCACTCACAGATACTTGCGATGCCACATCCATTCAGGCTTGGAAAGTTGGAGTCTTTGATAGTAATCGCACCTAAGCATAATATTAGGACCTATTAGTAAATCTCAACTTAAACGACTAAATTTCGGAAAACAGAGTGCAGATTCGGAATCAGAGCGTCGAAATACGCTAAGAGGGGTCTCGGATAAATTTTATAAAAAGTCAATGGTCAACCGTAAAAGTCAATCGAGACGCCCTGGCAGTCAATTACGTTAAAACTTTGGAATTTTATTAAATGGATGTCAAAATGGACTCGGGACGTCGACATTATTGACTAGCATAAGAAGGGTAGTATGGTCAAAATGTGTAAAATGGTGCTGGTGTGTAAAACTGTTATAAAAGACAGTTAGTTAGTTAGAGTTGTTAGCATTGGAAGCTTAGGAGATAAGATAACACTTGGGTATATAAGTGTGATAAATCTTGTAAACAATCTATCGAATGTAATACACTGAAAATCATATCTTTTCATCTTTTTCTCTCTATGATTCTCTCTCTCTATATTTCTAAGCATTTTCTGGTTTTCTTTGAGTTTCTGAGCATTGTTATCAGACATTAGCCTATGAGGGTTTCCGAGAAAATTTTGAAAAAGTCTACTAACCGTCAACATTTAACTTTAACAAAATGTTCCCTCCTGAGAAAGAATATTCTGTTAAAGTTAACTGGGAGTTAACGGAATATTTCAAGAGGAATATTCCCTCCATTTTCAAAAATGGGCCTGGGCTGGAACAAAGGCCCAAAGGTTTGGCCCGGGTTGGGGCTTAAGCCCCTTTTTTATTTTTTGAAAAGAATCTAGGCCGGTTTGCTGATCCGGGTTAGGGTTAGTGGATCATGGATTTTGGGCCGGTTCGTAAAAATGAGTATTATTCAAAAATAGTAAAATAAGATTGGAAAAGTGAAAGGAAAATTAAGGTCCACATGGAAGGTCTACGTGGCATCTCAGGGGTATTTTGATAATCTCACTACTATTGAGAATAACATATGATAAATCTCAGGACAGGATGTCACATAAAATCCATAAAAGTGGTCCCTGAAGTTGTCCAGCATCAATCATTTTGGTCCTTGAGTGAAATATTATGTTAAATAAGGATCAAAATGATAAAATTACCCTCAATTTACTAAATAGTAAGGCAAAATGATTTGACCAAAATTGAGGGTATTTTTGTTATTTTATCCTTATTCTATGGAGATAGTTCACAACTTGACCAAAATGATTGATTGTGGACAAACTCAAGGACCAATTCTATTGATTTCAAATCTCAGGGACCAAAATGATGAGTTATGCAAATCTCAGGGACCATTTTGGCTAAAAAGCCTTATTTTTATTTTGTTATGTTTTATTTCGTACATATTGTGTATTGGTACGTTTATATTATTCTCAATCCTATTTTTTCTAAATGTACTAAAAGAAAAACTTATTTTGGTACGTTTGATTTTGGGAAATTTAAAAATATTTTAAACTATTTTGGAAATAAAATATCTTAAATCATAGATAATCAATGCTAAATTGTATTAGGAGGCTCGGGGTGGTTCGTTTGAAGGTTTTGGACGTCGGGATCACGAGTTTCGAGGTTGGCCGGAGTTGGGGGTATTTTCCAGGCGAGATTTCGTGGATTTTAGCACTTGAAAGTGGTATGATCTTGTTCCTCTCGTTGTAAGCTTCATTTTGGTACCAATTTTGTGAAATTTGGTTGAAAAACGAAGAAGATATCACGATTTGAAAATTTCCTGATTTTTCCGGCGCCGACGACGGCGCCGGAGTCTCGTCGGAGAAGACGACGAAATATTCCGTCAGTTTGGACGGAATATTCCTAACGCCGTTGACGGAATCCGTTAAAGATAACGGAATATTCCTGACGGCGTTAACTGACGCCGTCAGCGTGCCAGGCACGTGCTTGCGCGTGGCCGGCGAGTGTGGTCGTACCTTGGCCGGCGCGTGGGGGCGCGTGCGGCGGTGAAAAATTATTTTAAAAATATGGGGATGATCCTGAGGTTGAGTAGATCACGTTGGTGTATTCATACACCCCATTTGAGCATTGTATGAGAAGTTATTTCTTAAGTTTGGTTATGTGCTTTTAAATTAATGTTTTTGTAGTTGTTTCACATATAGGTGAATCTTATCCCGAGGACGAGCGTGGTCACTCGAGGCAGGGGGGTTACGACCCTTCCACATACCAGTGAGTGGGCTTTTGGTTTTCCGTATATACCTATATACTTATATTTTTCCCAGAAAGTGATTTAAAACGTTTATTCGTTACATGCCATATTTATATTGCCGGTTGTTATGCATGATTAGTTGGCATTTATATATATATATATATGTTTGGGGCTGCGGACTGATGCGAGTTTTATACGCGCACAAATTAAACCCTCTTTTTGTCAAATTGTAGTATAGGTGCAAGTAGGGATCGTTCTAGACCGGGGATTAGGAGGGCTTGCTAAAACCTTCTAAATTGACTTAAAAACATAAAAACACAATATAAAACACTATTTAATGCTCGAAGAAAGCAAAACTAAAAATAAGAAAGATTAAGACTAAGACTTCAACGAAATAGGGGGGAATTGGATTTGGACGAATTTAAACTAAAATGAATACTTGGAAACAAAACAAATTGTAAATATGGATTTGACGGAAATGAATGGATGGGAAGCTAGCTAAGGGTTCTTTCTCTACACATGATATTTATGCATATGAATCAATTTCCAGTTATTCCTTCATTGAATTATGAACGACAATGCCCCAAATTAACCGTGACATCACTAGTTAACCCTCAGATTTTCCTTATATTATTGGATTGGATGGCATCATTCGACAACCCAAAACATTCTCAAAAGTTCCCTACATGTCATCATAATAGAGATACAATCGAAGATCATTAAGAATAATGAAAACCATAAGCATTGACAAAGCATTTGCAACTATGACATCATGTTACTCATGCTAAGAATTAAACTTAACGCGATCGTGACAAGCGACCTTCACTACTTTCAAGTATAAGTTAGTAACGATTATGTGAAACCTTCTTAAACTTTAGCCACATATTCATGCATGCTAATTAAGTATCGACCCTCAATCAACAAACACAAATAAGTTAATCATCAAATAGTTAAGCCAATTGCATTCACGAATCAAGAGTTCATAACCGGAATTCATCAATTCATATCACATAAATAATCATGGTATTGAAATCACCCCTAGCCAAAAAGGGTTTAGTTCCTCATAACTTTGAAATCAAAGAAACACCTAAACATTCCAACAACTCAAACTTGAATTGTATGAACGTTTAGGCCCTCTTCTCTTCCATGCCTCATTCGTACAAAACAAAGAGTATTGAAATTAAACATAGAAATCAAAGAAGCACCTAAACATTCTAACAACTCAAACTTGAATTGTATGAACATTTATGCATTCTTCTCTTCCTCTTCGTTGTAGCACAAGGTCTAGGGATAGTTTGATGGTGTGAATGGTTTGGGGAGTGGTGGAGGAATGGAAGAGGAGTTGTGGAGATGGAAGGATGGTGTTTGGATTTGTAGGGGAAGGGGGACTCACGGCAATGAGGGAATGGAAGTGTTCATGGTGTGTTGTGTATGAAATGAGATGTACATGAATGAATGAATGCAAGGGTATTTATAGGAGTAGTGGAGGGAACATATGGCTATGTCATTTGTAGGTGAAGTAAGTGTGTGAGGTTGGTGAAGTAAGTGGAGGTTGTAGGTGAAGTAGGTGGATGTTGTAGGTGAAGTAGGTGGATGTTGTAGGTGAAGTGGATGTTGTAGGTGAAGTAGGTGGATGTTGTAGGTGAAGTAGGTGGATGTTGTAGGTGAAGTAGGTGGATGTTGTAGGTGAAGTGGATGTTGTAGGTGAAGTAGGTGGATGTTGTAGGTGAAGTAGGTGGATGATATGTTAAGTGATAAGTGATAAGTGATATGATATGTGGTTATGATATGATAAGTGGTTAAGTGGTGATGGTAAGTGATAAGTGATAAGTGATTAAGTGATATGATATGTGGTGATGATAAGTGATAAGTGCATGTGGGTTAACTATTGAAGGAAATGCATGTGCAATGACAATGTGTTAGAATGGATGTGTGTTATGCATGGCATGATTGGGATTAGGAAAGGTTTAAATGTCCTAAAACTAAAGAGAACAAGGTTCCAACACTTTGGCTCCAATTAGGTCTTCAATTTCGTCCAACACTTTGGCTTCAAGCATAAGCTATCCGTCCTTAGCCCAAAAGTGCTCCAAAAGTCTCCAAAATGCATCTTTTTGCTCCTTTAGCCCTTTGGACCTACAAACACACGAAAATAGCTTAAAGTACTAAAATAACTAAAGAAACATAACGTAAATGTACGAGAACAAGCCATTTAAGTCGCATAAATATGCTCCTATCACGGACGCACAGGTAAGTGCCAGGTCAGTGTAATTCATGTTTACATTCAGTAATGATTTGAGATGCTTAGAGAGCTCATAACCTGCACCCCCGGTGTTAGTGCTCCCGCCCAGAGTTGGGCACAGTCCTTCACGTGATGTTCACCTCCCGCACCACACGCTCAGCTTGGATCCAAGTTAGGTGCACAGTCCTGTCATACAGACCACTCTAGGTGGTTCCGACTCGTAGGTGACCCGCGATTATTCGCCCAGCTTTCACGTGATCGTAGCACTTGAGCATATATATATATTACACCCAGGCCTGTCGTACAGACCACTTTAGGTGGTTCCGACTCGTGTGCAAGTCTAGTTAGTGAGATTGAGATTTGAGCTCTGGATTCAGCCGTACAGGTCACGTTAAGTGACTCCGGCTGACAGTTTATATGATATTGATGCGATATTACCTGAGCACTTGCATTTCATTTTGAGGTTTTGGCATAGCATATTCTTGAGCATTGGTATATATATCTATATATCTATTTTCTGGGAAGTATACAGGTTTTACGGCAAGGGGTTAGAACTTATTTATTAAATGGTTTTCGAAAAGCTTTGTTTTTGCCCACTCACGCTTTTGTTTTGCGCCCCTCCAGGTTCTAGTTGGCTAGCACGTTTGGTGGTTTCCCTGAGGATTTTCCCGGCATAACTGACAGATGATCACCAGCATAGGACCACCTTCGGGTGTACTTTTGTTACGTCATTTTCTCCCGGACTGCTTTAGGCTTTATGCTCTGAACTTAGCGTCACACTTACGCTTGCACTTATTGTTATTACTTTATGTAAAACTAGTTTTTATTTATTCGTATTACTATTTCCATTATTATTTTATTAGCTTCCGCACTGTGCACATGGTTACGTCACTTCCACGTGACGGCCAGCATGCCCTGATCTAGATCGGGGTGTGTCAATCATGGTTTCAAAGCCTCCCCTAGCTAAAACGAGTTTAGCCTCTCATGTTCACAACAAAACAAAGAAATCTTCAATTAAACATTGAAAACAAAAGATAGATTACACCTAAAAACGTTCCAACACTCAAACTTGAATGCACAAACGTCCAAGGCTTCTTGTTCTCTTATTCTTCCTTGCAAAGCTTTAGCACAAGAGTCTAGGGGTGATTTTGGATGAATTTCTAGGTTGTGAATGGACTTAGGTTGGTAGAGTGGTGCGGCAAAGGTTAGGGAAGATGTATGAGTGTTTGGGTGAAGGTATGGAAGTAGGAGAATGGTGGAAAGATAGGTTGAAGGCTGCGGCAAAGGCTTAAGTGTTTGTGAAAGATGGCAGATTGTGTGGATGAATGATTAGGGTGAAATAAGGGTGCTGCTCTTGTATTTATTTGAGGGAAAAAATCTTAAGTTTTATTACATAGTTTAGGAAAGGATTAAATCCACAAGGAAAGTGAGACTTGAAATCAGAAATCAAAGGAGAAAGGGAAGGTAACTTGCGATGTTCAATTATATGAAAGGGAATGTGATTTAAGGCTGAAATTAGGCAAGGATTAGGATAGAAAAGGTATGTAAGGTGCGGCATTAACTAAGGTGAAATAGGAACGTGATTTTGTGACATAGAATAGGAAATAAGCATTTCCCTTGCACGACAAGGAAGGGGAAATTACCTATAAACACACGAAAATAGCTTAAACTACTAAAATAACAATGAACTAACAACATAAATGTACGAAAACAAGCTAACTAAGTTGCCTAAATATGCTTCTATCAGTGCACCATGCAAGGACACCCCTCTGAGCAATGCCCTTAATTGATTGAGAATGGAGGATGGGAGTCTACCAATTTCATAGATTATCAAGGCCAAAATCAACCTAGGCATGATCCATACGCCAACACTTACAATCCGAGGTGGAGAGATCACCTAAATTTCAAGTGGAGGGAGCCCCACTAATCTCAACAACAAGGAGGATTTCGTCCACCACCCCCTGGGATGTTTCCAAAGCCATACGCACCAATTCAAAACCAACCCCAATCTGCCTAACCAAAACCAGGTTCGCCCATGGATAATGATCAAATTGTTCAATTACTAACCACTGTGGAGCAGGGAATGCAAAATCAAGCCAAAAAGGTGGATGAATTGGAGAAGCAAATAGGGCAGATTTCAGAGTTCCTTGGGTAGTTTCGAGAGCAAGGCAAACTTCCTAGTTCAACCATTGTGAATCCAAAGGGAAGATTTGAAACCGCCAAGGCCATTACATTGAGAAGTGGTAAGGAGCTTGGAAATCATCCAAAACCATCCACACAAGGCCTTAATGAGGACGAAAAGCTGCTGCAAGAAGAAGAATAAGGAGCAAAGGCCACAGCAAGGGAATCCAAAACCTTGCCACAGCCCCCTAGTGCACCAAAACAGTCCCAAACCACCAAGGTAAGTCCAAATTCGAATTTTTCTAGTTCTATTCCACTAAATGTGCCCTTTCCTAGCAGGTTTATGCAATCTAAGACAGAGGAGGATGAAAAAGACATTCTAGAGACGTTTAGGAAGGTGCACGTCAATATCCCACTCCTTGATGCAATAAAGCAAATTCCAAGGTATGCTAAGTTTTTTAAGAAGCTTTGTACAACAAGGAAACGGATTCGGGAGCAAGAGGTGGTACATGTAAGTGAGAATCTGCAATGTTGCAAAGAAAGCTGCCATCTAAATGCAAAGATCCAGGTAGTTTCACTATCCCTTGTGTAATTAGTAATACAAGGTTTGAACATGCTATGCTAGATTTAGGTGCATCATTTAATGTTATGCCATACTCTATTTAAGCATTTATGAATCTAGGAGAACTTAAAAATGATGGTGTTATTATTAAATTAGCCAATCGATCTAATGCATACCCGAGAGGAGTTTTGGAAGATGTTTTGGTGCAGGTAGACCACTTGATTTTTCCTACAGATTTCTATGTGCTTGACATGGAGGATTCAACCCACTCTCCACCTTTGCCAATTTTACTTGGACAACCTTTCATGAAAACAGCCCACACTAAGATTGACGTGGCCAAGGGAGCTTTAACTATGGAGTTTGGTGTTGATATGATTAACTTTAAAGTTTCTGAATCTATTGAGAATCCTACTGATGTTCGTTCTTATTTTTCTATTGGTATAATTAAAAATATAGGGCATGAACGTTCAACACCAATCAAGAAGAATGCATCTCGAACCACCATCGAGGAAGGAATTGGAGTGGAGCACAAGGAGCACGCCACTACCCTAAAAACGCCCAATTTGACCGTGCCTAATGATAAAATTGGCGAGATGGTGGCTGCCCTAGGGGCATTGCCACAACATCCTAGTAAGTCTCCAATCCCAATTCCAATTCCCATTTCAACTAATAGGTTGTTACCTTCTTTGGTGCAAGTTTGCAATCAATTTCATGGTGGTGGGAGCATTTACATGGACTTTAGGAACCAAAACACCACAATCAGGGAGGATCATTATCCCCTCCCATTGATTGAGCCATACTATTAGCACTTTGAGGAGCATGTAGTGGAGGATATACCCCTCCATGCCGTGGGCTCCAAAGAAGCTTGAAAGGAGGTATCGTCCGGCTAGAAGACGTTAAAGCAAGTGCTTCTTGGAAGGCAACCCATGTATGCAAATAAAGAAGAGCTAGGAATGTCCAACACTCCATAACCAGATTTGCTGTCCTAAACCCTACTCTTGATTGCTTTGCCATGTTTGTCATCTTTGTTAGTTGTATTATTTAGTTGTTTGTTTGTGAGTCTATGCTTAAAACATTGAGGACAATGTTTGGTTTAAGTGTGGGGGCATAAACAAGTTGTTTTTGCAAGATTTTCGTGGGATTTTATCACCTATCACTTCTAATGTTGTTATTCACTGTTTAAGTGTGTTTTGAGGTGTTCTTATGTATCTTAAACAGAAAATTTGAAAATTTGAAGAAAAAAAAATCGAAAAAGAGTGTTTTAAAAACCCAAAAAAAAAAAGGAGTTGTTTTTAGAGTTGTTTTTGTTTTTATGTTTGTTTGTGTCTTAGGATACCTTCCAACACAATGATGAGGATTTGGTTTCTAATTCCATGACTATTAAAGAAAGTTACAAACATGGATGGAAGTTTGATATGCTCGTTGGTTTATGCTTAGTTGTAGTTGACATTTACGAATTCACATGTAATCACAAAGAAGAAAAAATCAGTTTTTGTAACATGCTTGAAGGAAGAAACTCAAACTAACGCTACAATCCTAAGAGACTTGAGCCTAAACTTTATTTGGAGAGTTATTAATCTTGATTTTCTTGTTTTCTAAAGTCGTTGCATGATCTCATTATTTATTTGCTTGGTTGCTACTTAGAATGTATTTCATCACTATAGTTCCAAATACTAGAACTCATGCCCATTTCATTCAAAGCAGAAAATTGAGTGCATAACATATAACAAGATGAAGTTATTTAGTTAAAACCAGAGCCAAAAAGCCTTACCCTTTGCATATGTATTGTCGGTTTAACCCCTTTGAGCCTTATTTAGCCTATTTTCTTTGTTAACCACATTATCCTTACGTAGCCTTGTATAGGACTATCCATACCCTTATTCTTAAGGATAGCAAAGCATGACTTAGAGTGAATTCCTTTTGATTTACAATTTGCAAAAAAACAAGTGTGGGGGAAGGTGTTTTTCATGGGAATCTAGGAGAATGTATGATTTGTGAGCCAAAGAAAGAATAGGGCACGAAAAAAAAAAACATGAAAAAGAAAGAGAAAAGAAAGAAAAAGAGTTGAAAATAAGTGAGAAAGAACTCACAAGTATTGGTCGTTGAAGAAAAGGTCTAAAAGTTTGAATCTAGCCCTAAGTATTGTGTGAAATTTCCCTTGGTGTTCATAGTTGATTTCTGCATTCAAAAGTGAATTCTAAGCATTTATTTCATTACTTTGCTTACTATTGCTTTAAGAACTTTTGTTTATCCTTACATTTCTTTGTTAGCCAATACCTTAGCCCCGTTACAACCCTTAGACTTCGATCTTCATTGTTATGTGTTTAAATATGTGGAGTTTAAAATTGGTATGAGCACATGGTATCCTTGGTTCTCGCGTCTAAGTAGTGGCATTCCATTCATGAGATCATATACATGTTAATAATTCCATAAAGTGCCTTCTTTGATTATAACTTATGTGAGTGCTAGTCTACATGTTTACATCAATCTTTTGACATATACCTAGCGTAGGGAGTGTAGTCAGAAAATCTGTGTGAAAATAGAGAGTATATCAAGTAAGGAATTGAGGGAATTCTCTAAGGCATGTTACAACATTCAAAATCATGTTTTAATTGATTAAATGGGAGCTAGTGAGTGGTGACTATGATTAAGTATGTGCTCGAGGGTAGGGATAACTAAAATCTATGTTACTGGTGATCTTTAATATGTCATGTTGCATTGGAAATCCCTGAGGCAATTATTGGAAGGTTTAGATTGTGTTTTGTTTGTTTCGTTTTGCTCGAGGGCAAGCAAAAGCTAAGTGTGGGGGAATTTGATAAGAGCATATTGATGCTACTTAGATATGTTGTTTCCTTGCATTTAGTTGGTTAATTACTACTTATTATATTATTTTAAGCTATTTTCATATGTTTGTAGGTCCTAATGGCAAAATGAGCAAGAATTGGATAGCTTATGAGTGGAGCAAGGTGGATGGACGAAATTGAAGTCAAGAGAGGCTAGGAAATGCTACAAATCTGAAGAAACAAGTTCAAATACAAAGAAGATAAGGAAAGAGCAAGAAATAAGGAACATTATCCAACGTTATCTTATCCTATCCTAACCAACCTTATCCTTTCCTAAATTTAGCATTATCCTATCTTATCTTATCCAAATCAGGTTGTGCCCTAATTCCAGCTATTTAGAAGGGATTAATTATATATTTAGACACATAACTCAGATTCTAGAAGCTTAATCCCTTATGTGTCGCATATATGCCATTCCTTGGAGGTTTAGCAGTTGTAATCCCTATCCTACACCTATGCCGTGTGTCATTATCACTTAGGTCCAGAAATTTGTCTAAATACATTCTTTCTAGAAGCCTATTCCTGATCCTAATTGGTTGCTGCACCTTTCTAGTTTAATTCCCTTTGGTTTCTGATTGTTTTAACCCATTCCACTTGGGTTTTGGTTGTAGAATCCTTTCTCTACTCCCTTTCTATGCCGTGATAACCTATATATATATATATATATATATTCCTTATGCACTAATTTTAGAGGACACCACCATATATTCAGAGAAATTGAGAGTGAGTGCCGCGGGTCCCTTGGAGAAGTCTTGGAGATTTGTGCGTGCTTGCAAGGAAGGAAGAAGAAGGAGTCTTGGGCGTGTTTTGCATTCCAAGGGAGGTTCGAAATCTGCCATTGGAGTTGCTGGGGACGTACTGGGTTCTTTGTATCTTTAGATTTGTTTCAATGTTGGTTTTAATGTTGTTTTCAGTTTTAAGAGACATGTGGAACTATTTTCTTTTTCGCTGGAGGTGAATTCGAAACCATGATTATATGTTTTATATGAATTGATTACATCCAGTTATTGTTTCTTAAGTCTTAAATGTGATTTGCTTATCTAAGTTATCAAAACTTGTTTATGTATGTTGGTTGAGGGTCGACACTTAATTTGCATGCATGAATTTGATACTAGAGTATAAGGGAATTTCACCTAATCGTTATTCACTTATATTCACAAGTAGTGGAAGTTGCTAGTCACAATCGTGTTAAGTAAATCTTTGGTATGAGTCTCATGCGTTTCATAGTGATGAATGCCTTGTCAATGCTTATGATTTTCATAGAACTTAATGACTTTTGATATGTATCTTTATTATGCGTTTCATATAGAGAACTTGAAAAAGATAATTTGGTTGTGATGCGTATTCCATCCAATTCAATGAAATAAGGAAAGTTAATTTATGCCTTTCATGGTTAATTTGGGGCATTGTCATTCATAGTCTAAAAGAATAATAATTGGAAATTGGTTTGTATGCATATATCATGTGTGGAGAAGGACCCTCGAACTAGCCTTTCACCCATTTAATTCACCCAAATTCATTTTTACAAAGTGTTTTATGCAAAGTTTCTGTTTTAAGTTTTAAATTCGTCAAAAAAAATCCCCCTTTCATTTAGTGTTGTTATTTGAGTGAAAATCTGTTTTCATTTAGTCTTTTGAGTCAAGTTAAGTTTTATTTTCGTCAAAATCACTTGTTAGGTCTAAAATTGAGTCTTTTTGATTTTTTGTTGCTGTTTTGAGTGTTTTAAGTTAGTTTTGAGTCTATAGAGTCTAGTTTAGTGTTTTTGAGTCTTATTTGTGTTGATTAGCATCCCTAGTTAATCCCCAGTCGAGAATGATCCCTACTTACATATATACTACAATTGTCAACAATAGGGTTTAATTTGTGTGTCAAGTTAATTTTCACACTAAAATTCCTAGCAAGAGTATCGTGCTTTCCATAGTTATGAATGCCTTGTCAATGCTTATGATTTTCACAAAGCTTAATGATCTTTGATTGTATCTCTATTATGTTGTTCATGTAGGGAACTATTGAAGAATAATTTGATTGCCGATGCGTATTCCATCCAATTCAATGACTTAAGGAAAATCTAAGGGTTAATTAGTGTTATTCACAGTTAATATGGGGCGTTGAGGTTCATGGTTTATTGGAATAATAATTGGAAATCGATTTGTATGCATATGTGTCATGTCATGTGTGGAGAAGAACCCTCTAGCTAGCCAATCACCCATCAATTCACCCAAATTCGTATCCCTTTACTTAGTTTCTGCAATTTGTTTGTTTAAGTTTAAATTCGTCAAAAACCCAATCCCCTTTACTTTGTTGTGTCAAACTAGTTAGAATCTATCCAAATCAACCTTTAGTGTCTAGTTTGAGTCTATTTGATTAATTTGTGCTGTTTTGAGTCTTTTTAGTTTGTTTTGAGTTCTTTGAGTCTAGTTAAGTGTTTTTAAGCCTAGTTTTATGTTTTTGAGTCAGTTTTAAGTAGATTAGCAATCCCCCCTAATCCTTGGCCTAGAATGATCCCTACTTACTGATGTGAAAATTAACTTGACACACAAATTAAACTGTAATGTTGACAATTGCAGTATATATATAAGTAGGGATCGTTCTAGACCAGGGATTAACTAGGGATGCTAACCAACACAAATAAGACTTAAAAACACTAAACTAGACTCTAAGAACTCAAAACAAGCTAAATAGACTCAAAACACACAAACTAAGTTGAATTGACTCAAAACAGGTCCTAGAAAATGATTTGGACGAAAATTGAACTAAAAAGACTCAAAAGACTCAATATGGACAGATTCTGACGAATTAAAACTAAACTAAAAGGGTATTTGGACGAAATTTAAACTTTACTTGACTCAAAACACTAATATAACTAAACTTAAATAGATTCTAACTAAGTTCAAACACAAAATATTAAAGGGGGATTGGTTTTGACGAATTTAAGACTTAAACAATCAGATTGTATAGACAAACTAAAAGGTACGAAATTAAGGTGAATGAATGGATGAAAGATTAGTTTGAGGGTCCTTCTCCACACATGGCATATGCATACAAACCAATTTCCAGTTATTATTCCTTTAGACTATGAATGACAATGCCCCAAATTAATCGTGAAAAGCACCAATTAACTCTCAGATTTTCCTTAACTCATTGAATTGGATGGAATACACATCTCAACCAAATTATCCTTATCAAGTTTCCTAACTATGAAAAGCATGATAGAAAGACATATCAAAAGTCATTAAGTTCATTGAAAACCATAAGCATTGACGAGACATTCGTAACTACGAAAAACATGATACTCATACCAAGGATTTACTTGACACAATCATGAGTAGTGACTTCCACTACTTGTGAATATAAGTTCATAACTATTAGGTGAAACTCCCTTATACTCTAGCATCAAATTCATGCATGCAAATTAAGTGTCGACCCTCAATCAACATACATAAACAAGTTTTGATAACTCAGATAAGCAAATCACATTCAAGACTCAAGAAACAATAACTGGATGTAATCAAATCATGTAAAACATATAATCATGGCTTCGAATTCACCTCCAACTATAAAGAAATTAGTTCCTCATGTTCATCATAATTGAAAACCAAATTAAAATAAACATTGAACTAAAACTAAGGATAGAAAGAACCCAGAAACACTCCACACTCCAATGGCAGGTACGGCACTCTCTTGGATGATGGCAAGCATGGCACAAGTCCTCTTCTCCTTCCTTCCTTGCTGCGGCACTAGGGTGAATTAGGTATGTGGTGTGAATTATGGTGTGAGATGGTTGAATGTATGAATGAATGAGTGAATGAATGAATTGGGGAGGGAGGGCGTGGTTTTCTGCAGCATAAGCAAGTATATATATAGGTATGATGCACGACAAACCCTAGGGAAATCAGACTAGGGTTAGAAGTTAGCAGAAATAAAAGATTAAGGCCTTAAGCTGCAACACAAGACTTAGGCCTCAAGAAAAAGGTCAAAACCTAATTAATTTCTGAAAAGGCTTTGTATAATCCAAATCCACAAGGAAAAAGCCCAATTCAATTCAGAATCCAAGAGGGAAAAGGGACACAAGGTGCGGCACAACCCTTTTATTTAGGAATAGGCCTTCTAGAAAGGGTATTGTGGCAGATTTCTAGAAGGAAATGCATAAAGGGTGCGACATCCTCTTAGGAGAAGGATAAGGCTTCCAGAACCATATGTTTAGGTGTTTTTGTTGGAAATGTGCCCTAAAACCAATCATATGATGATACTTTATGGACATTTCACATGTTAAACTAATCTAGTTTAATATTAAGGGCAAACATTATTGTTTGAGCTGTCTCATATAAATGTTATATGCTTAAACGATAAGTCCAAGGAATATGTGATTGGGAGAATGCGATCTAAAGAAGTTAGATTCATGAGACCATTCTTTCGTAGGCACATCCTAAACGTTCCTGATCATAGGATTGCCAATTGGGCATTGACAGTCCGTTAAGATCAATATGTGCTGTGTCTTCTCTCAGGGAGAGTGACTAGTCTCAAGTCATTGGTGTGAGTGACACCAAGACAAGCATGTAGGTGCTCAATAGAGAATGAGTTCATTGAACACGATCAACGAGGAGTTCTCATATTCATGTCACATGAGAACTCATGGTTGGGATAATGCAAAGTAGTCCTTTGACCTGAGGCATCACAGCTGTCTTGTGGTTAGGTACTTGATCTTTGATTATGTCAAAAGTCACTCTATCAGGGTGTCCACGGCATCGTCGGGGTTAAGCCACTTAGCCATGGAGGCAAGTGAATGCGCAACAAGGGATCTCTAACCTTCAAACTGTTTGAGGGAGAATACTCTATGATATGATTTATAATCTCTGGCCAGAGTATGAATGAGATGTTGGAATGCGTTCCAGATCACATTCAAGGTAATCATATAAGTACAAGATTCACATTGGATAGTAGACATGAATAAACTATCAAACCAAACAATGTGGTCAAGAGTATTGTATTAGAGAAAGACCGTATTGCATTTGTAATCCTAAACTGAATAGGTTCTCCACCTCTTCTGATTAGCTTGGGTAACCATGATCTGCTGCTAGGTGTCACTCATGGTTTGTGGAAGCCCTAAACGTGTATAAACACTAAAGGGAGAATTGAAAGTAAGTTTCAATTCACAATCGATTTGAAAAAGTTTGAATCGCCCACTGCCTCGCTAAAAGGAACCTAATGGATCGTACACCGTGTAAGGTAGAGATTGAAGATTCAACGGAGATGAGTAAGAATAATTAAATGGTTTAATTATTTATGGCAAAGATTAATTAATATGATTATTAATCAAACGAATAAGTTCGTTAAAAGACCTCGGGATAGTTTTGGACCTTAAGGCCCAATGGGCTTCGAACGTCAAGTCCATTGACTTAAGTTGTGTGACAACTTAATGAATAATGATTCACAAAGGCCCAAATAGCCCAATAAATCCCATATGGCCGGCCATGTTAGAGAAGGAGTGGTTTTGGACTTATTTACAAGTTTGCCACTCAAATGAATTAAGGAATAAGTATGACTTTATAGCCAAAATTCATTAAGGGTTTCTTTTTTGGAGAAAAGATGAGAACACAAACCTCTCTTTGCTCTCGAAGAGGCCGGCCACCCTAGAGGAAAATAGCTAGCAATCTTACTTCCTCTAGGTCACTCATTTCTTCTACAATATGCCTTGGTGTGGAGACTTAGAGGTTCTCAATTTTGGGAACTTGGAGAAACCTTTTCATCCATCCAAATCCATGGATCTAAGATGCAAGGAATGAAGGCCCTCTCTTTGGGTGATTAGCCTTTGCTTATGCAAAGAGGAATCTACAAAGGTATTGATTTCTCAACTCACTTTGTTTTGAGTTGAGTCTTGGTTCACCTATCTACTAGGCTTTGAAGTTCATGGGTTAAGTTTTGTTTTTGAGTGCATATAAACATGATTCCGCCTTTTAATTGTTAATTGCATGTTGTTGATGTTGCTCAAATGAACTTGTTTTTCACAAATCTTCCTTCAGTTTTAATGTGAAATTAAGTCCTCATTGCAGCAGGAATTAAGGTAGCAAAAGATTAGGATATGATAAGATAGGATAAGGTTTGGATAAGATAAGGTTGTTTGGATAATGTTCCAAGTTTCTTGCTCTTTCCTTATCTTCTTTGTCTTGAACTTGTTTCTCCAGATTTGTAGCATGTTCCTAGCCTCTTTTGTCTTCAAATTCGTCCATCCACCTTGCTTCATATGCAAGCTATCCATTCCATGCCCAAAACTGCTCCAAATAGCTCCAAAATGCACTTGCTTGCCTCTTTTGCCATTAGGATCTACAAACACACGAAAATAACTTAAAATACTATAATAAATGGAAAATAACTATATAAATGCAAGAAACCAAGCTAACTAAGTCGCATAAATATGCTCCTATCAAATTCCCGTACACTTAGCTTTTGCTAGTCTTCGAGCAAAACAAAACAAACAAAGCATAAACTAAACCTTCCAACAATTACCTCAGGGATTTCCAATGCAACATGACATGTTAAAAATCACTACTCCCACAGATTTTAGTTATCCCCACCCTCGAGCATACACTTAACCGTAGTAACCACTCACTAGCTTGCATTTAATCAATTAAACAACATTTTGAATGTAGTAACATGCCTTAGAGAATTCCTTAAATTCCTCACTGATATACTCTCTATTTTCACACTAATTTTCTGAATACACTCCCTACACTAGGTATGTGTGAGAAGGTTGATGTAAACATGTAGACTAATGATAGGAGCATATTCATGCGCCTTAATTAGCTTGTTCTCATGCATTTATGTTGTGTTTCCTTAGTTATTTTAGTGTTTAAAGTCATTTTTGTGTATTTTCAGATTATAAGGCCAAAGTGTGCAAGAAGATGCAAATTGGAGCTTTTTGGAGCAAAAGAGGAATGAATGAGTTGAAGACTTGAAGAAACGATGAATTCCTACTCCAACGATGAATTCCTACCAAAACGAGGATTCCTACTCAAACATGGATTCCTACTTGAAGTAGGAAAGTTAACCCTAGGTTTCCCGTTTTGGTAACCTTTCCTAATCTTAAACGTCGGTATTTTCTAGCCACTTTGAAGGCCTTGTAGGCACTTTAGGACACAAAACGAAGGCCCTAGGCCCCTTAAACACCCTTGCCGTGCCCTTTTATCTTCTCCCCTTCCCTTGCCGTGCAAGGGAGGGCAATTTTGTCCTAGGTTTGCACTTAAAACACATGCTTCTAAACCCTAGCCGCACCTTGCCCTTTTATTTCAGAATTAAACCTATTTCTCTCCCAAATTCAATCCTAGCCGCACCTTTATATTTCTGATTTAATTTCCCAATTTTGTAAGCCTTTGATTTAATTTTAATAAGCTAGGGTTTGTTTTCTGAAATCATACATATTCCTAACCCTAGCCGCACCCTTCCTTACTCTCCATTGAATCCGTAACCTTTCATTCATCCAAAATTCATCTCAGCCGCAAGTCCCCATCCATTTTTCACCCTAAGCCTTCTAACTCCTATCTCAGCCGCACCTAATATTGACCCTAGCTCTCTTTTCTCTGATTCACTTTTCATTCTACACATCATTCAGCGACCATAACCCTAATTTCCCCCTAAGCCATAGCTCCCATCACTCTAATTCCCACCTTTGCCGCAACCTCCTCCATCAATTCCAGCCACTTCCACACCTTGCCGCAGCCATCTCCACCCTCCCAGCCACCATACAAACCTTCCTCCATCACTCCACCACCTTGCCGCACCACCATATCACCATAACCCCATCCCAAAATCAGAAAATCATCCAAAAACACCATAAAACCTCTCTGTCGCAGCAAGGAGAAGAAGAAAGAGGGACTTAGACGCGCAGAAATTCAAGTGGATTCGTTGGGCGTTCTAGGTGTAATCAATCTTTTAATCTTCATCTTTAAATTCAATTTTATTTCTCTTTCTGTAAACATGAGAGGCTAAATCCCTAGTTAGCTAGGGGGTGATTCGAAACCATGTTTATTCTTGCAATATGAATTGATTACCTTTGGTTGGAATTTCATGAATTGTGGATTCAATTTGTTTAACTGCTTGATTGATAACTTATTTATGTATGTTTATTGAGAGTGCACGCTTAATTTTCATGCATGAATATGACGCTAGAATATAAGTGAATTTCACCTAATAGTTATGAACTTATATTCACAAGTAGTGGAGGTTGCTTATAAACAATCGCGTTAAATGAATTCTTGGCACTAGTTTCATGCTCATCATAGTAACGAATGTCTCGTCAACACTTATGATTTTCCAAAGAACGTAATGATTCTAACTTGTATCTTTATCATGCTGTTCATATAGAGAACTTGTTAGGAATAATTTGTTTGCGATGCATATTCATCCAATTCAATGATTCTAGGGAAATCTGAAGGTTAATTTAAGCGGACCTAATTAACCCGGGGTGTTGAGTTTCATAATTCATCGAAAGACCAACTGAAAATCATCTTGTATGAAAGTGTGACATGTGTGGAGAAGAACCTTCTAGCTAGCATTCCATCCATATTTTCATCAAATTCATCTTTAGAATCTGCCCTTAATTACAATCTGTGCATTGTATTTAATTTCGTCAAAAACTCAATCCCCCTTTACTTTAGTGTCTAATTTAGTTAGAAAGTGCCTTAGTTTGTGTTTCTAAGTGTTTTGAACCAATTTATTTCCCAAATTCGTCCAAAGTAGTCAAAGTGCTCAAAACTGCCCAGAAAGTGTTTTTAAGGCAGTTTTGAGTGTTTTGGTGCTGTTTTGAGTCTTTTGATTTGTTTTAGTGTTTGAAGTGTTTAGTTTTGCATTCTTTGAGTCTAGTTTAGTGTTTTAACCTTTGTTTTAAGTTTTTGAGTCAGTTTCCAAGTGATTTAGTAATCCCTCCTAATCCCCGGTTTAGAACGATCCCTACTTATACATATACTACAATTGTCACAAGAGGGTTTTAATTTGTGTGCTTATTTAGTCGGCATCAACTAATACTCACATATGTATAATCAAAGAAGGCACTTTCTGGAATTATTAACATGTATATGATTATGATCTCATGAATGGAATGCCACTACTTAGATGCGAGGACCAGGGATACCATATGCTCAAACCAATTTTAAACTCCACATATTGAAACACATAACAATCAAGATAGAAGTCTAAGGGTTGTAACGGGGCTAAGGTATTGGCTAACAAAGAAAGGTGAGGATAAACAAACATTCTTAAAGCAATAGTAAGCAAAGTAATATGAAATAAACAATTAGAATTCACTTTTGAATGTAAAAATCAACTCTAAACACGAAGGGAAGATTCACACATCATTTAGGGCCAGATTCAAACTTTTGGACCCTTTCTTCAACAACCAATACTTGTGAGTTCATTCTCACTTATTTTCAACTCTTTTTCTTTCTTTTCTTCAACTTCTACTTCTTTTTTCTTTTCTTTTCACGTTTTTTTTTTTTTTTTTAGAGCCAAAAAGCCTTACCTTATGCATATGTATTGTTGGTTTAACCCCTTTGAGCCTTAGTTAGCCTATTTTCTTTGTTAGCCACATTATCCTTACCTAGCCTAGAATAGGACTATCCATACCTTTATTCCTAAAGTATAGTAGAGCATGACTTAGAGGGAATTCCTTTTGATCTACAATTTGCAGAAAAACAAGTGTGGGGGAATGTGTTCTTCGTGGAAATCTAGGAGGATGTATCATTGATGTGCCAAAGAAAAAGTGAGAGGGCACAGGAAAAAGAAAAAGAAAATAAAGAAAAGAAAGAAAAAGAGTTAAGAAATAAGTGAGATTGAACTCATAAGTATTCGTTGTTGAAGAAAGGGTCCAAAACTCTGAATTTGACGCTAAGTGTTACATGCATTTTCCCCTTGTGTTTAAGTTAATTTCTGCCATCAAAAGTGAATTTAAGTGTCAATTTCATTACTTTGCTTCTTATTGCTTTAAGAACCTTTGATTATCCTTTATCTTTCTTTGTTAGCCAATACCTTAGCCTCATTACAACCCCTTGACTTCTATGTTGATGTTATGTGTTCAATATGTGGAGTTTGAAATTGGTATGAGCATATGGAATCCCTGGTTCTCATTCTAAGTAGTAGCATTCCATTCATGAGATCATATACACGTCATTGTAATAATTCCAGAAAATGCTTTCTTTGTTATAACATATGTGAGTGCTAGTCTACATGTTTACATCAATCTTCTCACATATACCTAGTCAGAAAATCTGTGTGGAAATAGAGAGTACATCAAGTGAGGAATTGGGGGAATTCTCTAAGGCATGTTACTACATTCAAAATGTTGTTTTAATCGATTAAATGTGAGCTAGTAAGTGGTAACTATGGTTAAGTGTTTGCTCAAGTGTAAAGAGAGCTAAAATTGGTGGGAGTAGTGTTCTTTAATGTGTCATGTTCATTGGAAATCCCTAAGGTAAATGTTGGAAGGTCTAGATTGTGTTTTGTTTGTTTTGTTTTGCTCGAGGACTAGCAAAAGCTAAGTGTGGGGGAATTTGATAGGAGCATATTTAGGCAACTTGGTTAGCTTGTTTTCTTACATTTATGTTGTTAGTTCATAGTTATTTTAGTAGTTTGAGCTATTTTCGTGTGTTTGTAGGTCCATATGGCTAAAGTAGTGATGTTATAAATAATAGCACACAAATTAAACCCTCTTTTTGACAATTGTAGTATAGATATAAGTAGGGATCGTTCTAGGTCGGGGATTAGGAGGGATTGCTAATCTAATGAAAATTCACTCAAAAATACAAAATTATGCTTCAAAACACTTAAACAAACTCAAAAGACTCTTAACTAAACTTATATAACTTAAAACAAACTTTAAAGACTCAAAACAACAGAAAACAATCAAAAAGACTTAAACTAGACTCTAGGACTCAATTTGGACGAAAATAGAATTGTTTTGACTCAAAATACTCAAAAACATATTTTAGGACAGATTTGAAACAAGTAAGTAAAGGGGATTGGGTTTTTGATGAATTTAAGAGAAAAACAAGTAATTAAAAGACTTAAAAGAGATTTGGATGAATTTGGGAAAACCAATGAATGTTAGATAGCTAGAGGATACTTTTCCACACATGATACATTCAAACACAAATTGATTTCCAGTTGCTTTTTCGATAAACTATGAACCTCAACACCCCAGATTAACCGTGACATCACTAATTAACCCTCAGATTTTCCTTAAGTTATTGGATTGGATGACATCATACTACAACCCAAAGCATTCATCAAAAGTTCCCTACATGACATCATAATAGAGATACAATCAAAGATCATTACGTTCAATGAAAATCATAAGTATTGACAAAGCACTTGTAACTATGACATCATGATACTCATGCTAGGAATTCACTTAACATGATTGTGAAAACAACCTTAACTACTTGTGAATATAAGTTTGTGACGATTATGTGAAACTCCCTTATATTCTAGCACCAAATTCAAGCATGCAAATTAAGTAGGCCTACCTAATCGACATACAAGAATAAGTTATCCATCAAACGGTTAAGTATATTGCATTCATAATTTATGAAATCACAACTGCACTTAATCAATTCATATCATAAATATGATCATGGTTTCAAAGCCTCCCCTAGCTAAAATGAGTTTAGCGTCTCATGTTCACAACAAAACAAAGGAAAATTGAATTAAACATTGAAAACAAAAGATAGATTACACCTAAAAACATTCCAACACTCCAACTTGAATGCACAAACGTCCAAGGCTTCTTCTTCTTCTCTTCTTCCTTACAAGGCTGCGGCACAAGAGTTCTTGGGCGATTTTGGATGGATTTCTGGGTTGTGAATGGATTTAGGTTGGTAGGGTGGTGCGCCAAAGGTTGGGAATGGTGTATGGGTGTTTGGGTGAAGGTATGAAAGTGTATGAATGGTGAAAGAAAGGTTGAAGGCTGTGGCAAAGGTTGGGAGAAAGGATGAAGGATGGCAGATTGTGTGGGTGAATGATTAGGGTAGAATAAAGGTGCGGCTTTGGTAATTATTTGAGAGCAAGAATCCTAAGGTTTATTACATAGTTTAGGAAAGGATTCAACCCCAAATTCATAAGGAAAAGGAGATATAAAATCAGAAATCCAAGGGAAAAAGGAAAGGAAACTTGCGACATTAAATTGTATGAAAGGGAATGTGATTTAAGGCTGAAATTAGGAAAGGATTTGGGATAGAAAAGGTATGTAAGGTGCGGTTGAGATTGGGGTGAAAAGGAATGTGATTTTATGACATAAAATAGGAAATAAGGACCTCCCTTGCACGACAAGGAAGGGAAACTCTATGGAATGCATAAAATAGGAAATAAGGACTTCCCTTGCACGGCAAGGAAGGGAAACTCTATGGAATGCACGGCAAGGGCAATTAGGTTGCAAGGAAAGCTTGGTTTGTGTCCTAAAATGCATAGGAGTCTTCAATGTTGCTGAAACATAAGGTCTTTTAGGATTAGGAAAGGCTAAACCAAAATAGGCAACCTTGGCTTAACTTTCCTACTTCAACTAGGAAACCTTCTTTGACTAGGATTCCTCTTTTGATTAAGAATCCTCTTGTGATTAGGAATCCTCACACCTTTAGGTCTTCAATTTTGTCCCTTCCTTTTGCTCCAAGCACATGTTATCCATTCCAAGTCAAATTTTGCTCCAAAATGCTTAAAACACACGAAAATAGCTTAAACTACTAAAATAACTATGAACTAACAACATAAATGTATGAAAACAAGCTAACTAAGTCGCCTAAATATGCTCCTATCAAGTAGCAAGAAAGTGCAATTTGGAGCAATTTGGAGCAGTTTTGGGCTTGGAATGGATAGCATATGCTTGGGGCAAGGTGGATGGACGAAATTGAAGACCAAAGGAGGCTAGGCATTTGCTAAAGAGATGAAAGAAATTAATTCAAGATTTGGAAGTAAAGAAATCAGCCACAAAGAAGGAAACATGAGTCAAACTTCCTTATTTTGACTTTGTTTCCCTAAATCTTTCCTAAATAAGTTCCAGCTGCCAAAGAGGGTCCCTAATTAATTTGGGACACTTAAATACAAGTTCTAGAAGCCTTAATCTCAGCCAAATGGGGATGCCTCACCTAACTTAGCCTTTATCTTTTCTTGCCGTGCAAGGGAAACAACATTCCCTTTCCTATTTTCCTTGCCGCAAGTTCTTATCCCTTTTACCTTGGGATTCTAACTTTAATTCTCCTTTTCCTTGTGGATTTGGGGTCCAATTCTTTCCCAAAAACATTTAATTAAAGCTAGGATCCTTTCCTTAAAATATATAGCCTTTGTCGTACCCATAGAGTTATTCCATTCATTCACATACACAGCCAGCCATCATTCATCCTTCTGCACCTTCATCTGCAACCTTTATCACTTTCCATACACCATTCCGCATCTCTTCACTCACCATATCTCCCTGCCATTCATCTATCCTTCACCCTAACACACGACAACCCACTTTCACACCTTTAAAACCTTTGTGCCGCAGCATAGCAAGGAAGAAGGAGAGGAGAAGCAGCCTTGGACGTTTTTACATTCAAATTGGATTGTTGGAACATTTTTAGGTGTAATCTATCCTTTGTTTTCAATGTTTAATTTAAGTTTTATTTGTTTTGTTGTGAGCATGAGAGACTAAACTTGTTTTAGCTAGGGGAGACTTTGAAACTATGATTATATTTGTGACATGAATTGATTAATTCTAGTTGTGATTTCATAAATTGTGAATGCAATTTACTTAACCATTTGATTAAGAACTTATTCTCGTATGTTGATTAAGGAGGCCTACTTAGTCTGCATGCTTGAATTTGATGTTAGAATATAAGGGAGTTTCACATAATCGTTACAAACTTATATTCACAAGTAGTCAAGGTTGCTGGTCATAATCATGTTAAGTTAAATTCCTAGCATGAGTATCATGATGTCATAGTTATGAATGCCTTGCCAATGCTTATGATTTTCACAAAACTTAATGATCTTTGCTTATGTCTCTATTATGCAGTTCATGTAGGGAACTTGGGAAGAATAATTTGGTTGCCGATGCGTTGTCCATCCAATTCAATGACTTAAGGAAAATATGAGGGTTAATTAGTGATGTCACGGTTAATCTGGGGTGTTGAGGTTCAAGGTTATTGAAAAAGCAACTGGAAATCAATTTGCATGCAAGTGTGTCATGTGTGGAAAAAGGACCCTCTAGCTAGCTAATCATCCATCCATTTACCCAATTTTGTATTAAACTTTGTGTAAGTCTTTAAGTTACTTGTTTTTACTTTAAATTCGTTAGAATCCCAATCTTCTATATTTGTTGTGTCAAATTAGTTAGAATCTGTCCTATTGTGTATTTTTAAATGTTTTGAGTCAAAACTAATTCAATTTTCGTCCAAAGTAAGTACCAGAGTCTAGTTTGAGTCTATTTGATTGTTTTGTGCTGTTTTGAGTCTTTTTAGTTTGTTTTGAGTCATGTAAGTTTAGTTAAGAATTTTTGAGTTTATTTACGTGTTTTTAAGCCTAGTTTTGTATCTTTGAGTCAGTTTTTATTAGATTAGCAATCCCACCTAATCCCTAGCCTAGAATGATCCCTACTTACATCTTTACTACAATTGTCAATAAGAGGTTTAATTTGAGTGCTATTATTTATCACATCAAATTTTTGGCGCCGTTACTGGGGATTAGCAACTTTGCTAATCCCCCATTGTTTCTTTTTGTTTCTTTTTCGGGTGTTTTTGTTTAGCTACTGACCTTGTTTTCTTTTCTTGTTTTTTAGGTACTAGTTTATGACTCGAAGCTCTCAACCTGTTCATGCAAATATCTTGGACTTTGATGATGATTTTGAGCAGACTTTGAGAAAGAAGAGGAAGGAGCCAGAACTTAACCCACCAAGTTCTAGCTCAGAATCTGATTTTGAGGAGGAAGAAGAGGCCATGGCAAGAGAGGAAGAGGAAGTTCAAGTCATGGCAGCGGACAATCGAACAATTGATAGAAGCATATTTAGGAGACTTAGTTAGCTTGTTTTCTTACATTTATGCTGTTAGTTCATAGTTATTATAGTATTTTAAGCTATTTTCGTGTGTTTGTAGGTCTATATGGCTAAAGTAGCAAAAAGGTGCATTTTGGAGCCTTTTGGAGCAAAATTGGACTTGGAATGGATAACATATGCTTGGAGCAAAAGGAATGGACAAAATTGAAGACCTAAAGATGTTAGGATTCCTAATCAAAGAAGGATTCCTAGTCAAAGAAGGTTTCCTACTTGAAGTAGGAAAGTTAAGCCAAGGTTTCCTATTTTGGTTTGACATTTCCTAATCCTAAAAGCCCCTAAGTTCCAACAACATTGAGGACTCTTATGCATTTTAGGACACAAACTAAACCTTCCTTGTACCCTTATTGCCTTTGCCGTGCCTTGCCTAACCTGCCCTTTCCTTGCCTTGCAAAGGGAATGCTTATTCCCTATTTTGTGTCATAAGATCACATTCCTCTTTCACCTTAGTTAATGTCGCACCTTGCATTCCTATTCTATCCTAAATCCTTGCTTATCCAATCCAATAACTAAAGGAAAATCTGAGGGTTAATTAGTGATGTCACGGTTAATCTGGGGTGTTGAGGTTCATGGTTTATTGAGAAAGCAATTGGAAATCAATTTGTGTTCAAATGTATCATGTGTGGAAAAGAATCCTCTAGCTAGCTAATCATCCAACCCCAAATTCGTCCAAACTTTGTTTGAGTCTTTAATTTACTTGTTTTCACTTTAAATTCGTCAAAAACCCAATCCCCTTTACTTTGTTGTGTCTAAATAGCTAGAATATGTCTAATTTGTGTTTTTAAGTGTTTTGAGTCAAAACCAATTCAATTTTCGTCCAAATTAAGTCCTAGAGTCTAGTTTGAGTCTAGTTGATTATTTTGTGTTGTTTTGAGTTTGTTTTGAGTCATATAAGTTTAGTTAAGAGGCTTTGAGTTTATTTAAGTGTTTTTAAGCCTAGCTTTGTATTCTTGAGTCAGTTTTTATTAGATTAGCAATCCCTCCTAATCCCCGGCCTAGAACGATCCCTACTTACATCTTTACTACAATTGTCAATAAGAGGGTTTAATTTGAGTGCTATTATTTATCACATCAACGATTAATTTGGGGCATTGTCATTCATGGTTTAAAGGGATAATGATTGGAAATCAATTTGTGTTGCATATGTGCATGTGTGGAGAAGGACCCTCTAGCTAGCCTTTACCCATTCAATTCAACCAATTTAGTGTATAATCTGTTTAGTTTTGCAATTTGCCTAGTTTAGTTAATTTCGTCAAAATCAATCCCCTTTAATATTTAGTGTTTTAACTTAGTTAGAATATGTTTAAGTTTAGTTCTATTAGTGTTTTGAGTCAAGTAAAGGTCAAAATTCGTCCAAATAACCCATTAGTTCTTATTTGTGTTAGTTTTGTTTCAATTCGTCAGAATCTGCCATATTGAGTCTTTTTAGTTCAATTTTCATCCAAATCACTTTCTAGGACCTGTTTTGAGTCAATTCAACTTAGTTTGTGTGTTTTGAGTTTATTTAGCTTGTTTTGAGTCATTAGAGTCTAGTTTTATGTTTTTAAGCCTAGTTTTATGTTTTTGAGTCAGTTTTGAGTAGATTAGCATCCCTAGTTAATCCCCGGTCTAGAACGATCCCTACTTGCATATATACTACAATTGTCAACATTAGGGTTTAATTTGTGTGTCAAGTTAATTTTCACATCACCCACACTTGTTTTTCTGCACATTGTAGATCAAAAGGAATTCCCTCTAAGTCATGCTCCACTATTCTTTAAGAACAAGGGTATGGATAATCCTATTCTAGGCTAGGTAAGGATAATGTGATTAACAAAGAAAATAGGCTAAATAAGGCTCAAAGGGGTTAAACCTACAATACATATGCAAAGGATAAGGCTTTTTGACTCTGCTTTTAACTAAACAACTTCATCTTGTTATATGTTAAGCAATCAATACCATGCTTTGAATGAAATGGGCATAAGTTCTAGTATTTGGAACTATAGTGATAAAACGCATTCTAAGTAGCAACCAAGCAAAGAAATAATGAGATCATGCAACGACTTTAGAAAACAAGAATTCACAGATTAATAACTCTACAAACAAAGTTTAGGCTCAAGTCTCTCAGGGTTGTAGCGTTAGTTTGAGTTTCTTCCTTCAAGTATGTTACAAAAACTGATTTTTTCTTTTTGTGATTACATGTGAATTCGTAAACAACAACTACAACTAAGCATAAACCAAAGAGCATATCAAACTACAACTAAGCATCGTTTTTGTAAGCCGGGAAGATGACATGGTTTCCCATAGATAAGCCGAAATGGGGACACTCCAATTGGTGTTTTGTAGGCCGTATGATACGCCCACAATACATCATTCAAACGTAAGCTCTAATCTTTTCAGTTTAGCCCAACGGTCTTCTCCAAAATGTATTTGATTTCCCAATTAGAAACTTCGGCTTGCCCACTTGTTTGAGGATGATAAGTTGTGGCCACCTTATGCGTGACATTATACTTCTTGAGCAACGCCTCAATGGTTCAATTGCTAAAATGGGAACCCCCATCACTTATAAGAACCCTTAGCATTCCAAATCTTGCAAATATGTTAGTTCTCACAAAATCTGCAACTCGGCTTGCCCACTTGTTTGAGGATGATAAGCTGTGGCCACCTTATGCGTGACATTATACTTCTTGAGCAACGCCTCAATGGTTCAATTGCTAAAATGGGAACCCCCATCACTTATAAGAACCCTTAGCATTCCAAATCTTGCAAATATGTTAGTTCTCACAAAATCTGCAACCACTTTAGAATCATTAGTACGGGTGGCCTTTGCTTCCACCCATTTCGAAACATAATCAACCACAAGTAAAATATAAACAAAACCATAAGATGAAGAAAAAGGACCTGTAAAATCAATACCCCAAACATCAAAAATTTCGACAACAAAGATGGGATTTTGCGGAATTTGGTCCTTTGCACCTATATTGCCCATTCTTTGACAACGATCACAAATCACACAAAAAGTTCTAGCATCCTTAAATATAGTAGGCCAATAAAATCCACATTCTAAAACTTTATGTGCTGTTCTTTGAGTGCAAAAATGACCCCCATTTGCATAAGTGTGACAAAAAGTTAAAATTGAATTAAACTCCGATTCATGCACACACCTATGTAGAATCTGATCAGGGTAATATTTCCATAAATATGGGTCATCCCATACATTTTATCACGTTGGTGCTTATTTAGAGTGCTTGGAACTTGTTTAGACACCAAATAATTCACTAAATCGACATACCATGGCACACTTACCTCGATGGACAGCAACTACTCATCTGGGAATGTCTCTGGGATAGGCACGACATCCTCTTCATGCACCATACGACTCAAGTGGTCAACCACCACGTTTTCACTTCCTTTCTTGTCTCGGCTTTCGATATCGAACTCTTTGAGAAGAAGCATCCAATGAATAAGCCTTGGTTTGGCCTCCTTCTTCGTAAGTAAGTACTTCAACGTTGCATGATCAGAGTAGATTATAACTTTAGTGCCAAGTGAATAAGAGCAAAACTTATCTAAAGCAAAAACAACAGCAAAAAGATCTTTTTCTGTTGTGGAGTAGTTCAAGTAAGCATCATTCAAAGTCCGGGATGCATAATATATGACATGTGGCTGCTTGTTCTTCCTTTAGCCTAAAACAGCTCCTAATGCATAATACGAGGCATCACACATAAGCTCAAAAGGAAGACTCCAATCTGGTGGAACATGATAGGAGCATATTTATGTGACTTTGTTAGTTTAATTCCTTGCACTTACTTAGTTAGTTCTTAGTTATTTTAGTATTTTAAGCTATTTTCGTGTGTTTGTAGGTCCCATTGACTAAAGTGGCAAGAAAGTGCATTTTGGTGCATTTTGGAGTAGTTTTGGGCTTAGATTGGATAACATATGCTTGGAGCAAGATGGATGGACGAAATTGAAGTCCAAAGAAGCCTAGGAATCTGCTAAGGAGTTGGAAGAAATTAATTCAAGACTTGGAAGAAAAGGAATCAACTACAAAGAACGAAAATTAAGTCAAACTTCCTTATTTTGACTTAGTCAATCCTAATTTTTTCCTACTTAATTCCCAGCTGCAAAGAGGGTTCCTAATTGATTTGGGACACTTAAATATATGTTCTAGAAGCCTTAATCCCAGTCCAAGATGGAGCCGCACCCTTCTTACCCTTTTCTTCCAAAATCTGCCACATATCTTCTTTTCCCTTTTCTCCTAGTCAATGCTGCACCTTTTTCGTCCCTTTTCTGTTGAGATTCTGATTTGTTACCCTTTTTCCTTGAGGATTTGGAGCCCAATTCTTTCCCAAAACATTTAATTAATACTTTGCCCTTTCTTCCAATATATTACATAATCTGCCACACATATTAGGGATCCAAGACATCCATACTCATTATTCATCACTCTCCATTCATTCAGCCGTCATCCACCCCCTACCACCATCCAACCTATCCATCCACCACCATAATTCATACCCAAACACTCTTGTGCCACAGCAAAGAAGGAGAAAGAAGAAAGGAGAAGCCCTGGACGTTTTGGCCATTCAAGCTTGGATTGTTGGAGCGTTTCTAGGTGTAATCTATCTTAGTTTTTAATGTTTAATTTAAGTTTTCTTTGTTTTGCTATAAACATGAGGAACTAATTTCGTTTTGGCTAGAGGAGACTTCAAAAGCATGATTATATTTGCAATATGAATTGATTACTTCTAGTTGTGGTTTCATAAATCGTGAATGCAATTTGCTTAACTGTTGGGATTAAGAACTTATTATTGTATGTTCATTAAAGGTGCACACTTAATTTGCATGCATGAATTTGATGCTAGAATATAAAGGAGTTTCACTTAATCGTTATGAACTTATATTCACAAGTAATGGAGGTTGCTTATAAATGATCGCGTTAGGTAAATTCCTGGCAGGAGTATCATGTTGTTCATAGTTACGAATGCCTTGTCAATGCTTATGGTTTTCACAAAGCTTAATAATTTGGGTTGACGATGCGTATCCCATCCAATTCAACGACCAAAGGAAAATATGAGGTTAATTAGTGATGTCATGGTTAATCTGGGGTGTTGAGGTTCATGGTTTATTGAAAAAGCAACTGGAAATCAATTAGTGTTCAAGTGTGTCACGTGTGGAAAAGGACCCTGTAGCTAGCTTATCACCCATAGTTTTCCCCAAATTCGTCCAAACTTTGTTTAAGTCTTTAAATTCGTCAAAACCAATTCCCCCTTTAATTAAGTGTGTTAGATTAGTTAGAAACGCGTTATAATCTGTCCAATTTAGTGTTTTGAGTCTTATTAGTTTAGAATTCGTTCAAATAACTCCTTAGAGTCTGTTTGAGTCTTTTTGGTTTGTTTTGAGTCATATAAGTTTAGTTAAGAGTCTTTGAGTTTATTTAAGTGTTTTTAAGCTTAGTTTTTTATTCTTGAGTCAGTTTTTATTAGATTAGCAATCCCTCCTAATCCCCAGCCTAGAACGATCCCTACTTACATCTTTACTACAATTGTCAATAAGAGGGTTTAATTTGTGTGCTATTATTTATCACATCAGAACAATGATGGGGGTCGAAGTGAGCATCTCCTTAAGGTGTTTGAAGGCTTTCTCACATGCTTCATCAAACTTGAAAGGTACATCTTTTTGGAGAAGTCGGCATAGGGGTTGGGAAATCTTAGAAAAATCTTTGATGAATCGTCTATAAAATCATACATGTCTAAGAAAAGAACGAACCTCTCTCACTGAAGTAGGAGAGGGTAAGTAACGTACAAGATCTATTTTCGATTTATCAACCTCAATACCCTTCCCCGAAACAATGTGACCTAAAACTATGCCTTGTTTTACCATGAAATGACATTTTTCCCAATTTAAAACAAGGTTAGTTTCAATGCATCCTTTCAAGATTAAAGTGAGATTATGTAAACAATCATCAAATGAATCACCAAAAACACTAAAATCATCCATGAAAACTTCAATAATTTTCTCCAAAAAATCTAAAAAGATACTTACCATGCATCTTTGAAAAGTGGCTGGTGCATTACATAAACCAAATGGCATTCGACGATAAGCAAAAGTACCAAATGGACAAGTAAAAGTAGTCTTTTATTGATCATCTGGAGCTATAACAATTTGATTATATCCCGAATAAACATCAAGAAAACAATAAAAAGAATGACCGGCTAACCTTTCAAGTATTTGATCAATAAATGGCAAAAGGAAGTGATCTTTCCTTGTGGTGGCGTTGAGCTTCCTATAATCAATGCAAACTCTCCAACCTATTTGGATACGGGTTAGCACAAGCTCATTCTTGGCATTTTTCACCACTGCAAACTCCCGATTTGTTTGGAACAACTTGAACCGGCGAAACCCAATGGCTATCCGAGATAGGACAAATCACTCAAGCTTGATAATTTCCTTCTTCACAACTTCCATCATTGGAAGGTTAAGTCGGCGTTGAGCCTTTCAAGTTGGTTTAGCCCCCTCCTCTAGAAGTATGCGATGCATGCATGTTGTAGGGCTAATTCCCTGAATGTCGGCCAAAGTCCATCCAATGGTTGTTTTGTAATCTTTTAACACCCGCACCAACTTCTCCTCCTCCATTGTCGTGAGGGATGAAGAAACAATAATGGGCAACATCTCTTTTTCTCCCAAATAGACATACTTCAAATGATCCGGCAATGGTTTAAGCTCAAGAATGGGTGCCTGAATCACCGAAGGTAACAACTTGTTAGTAAAAACGGGAATTGGAATTGGGATTGGAGGGTGACCAAGGTGTTGTGGCAATGACTCAAGTGTAGCAACCATCTGGCCTCTTCTTCACATGTAGGCACGGCAAGGACTTCCTTATGCATGCCGTGAGTGTGGTCCTTTCCTGCCCCTTTGTTTTTAAGTGCCATTCCTTTTGTAATGGTCCTTTCAAGGGGATCCCTCTCCAAAGAGTCAAGATAATCCTGCGCCAATGAATCAAATACATCACTAGAAAAACAAGAATAATCATCTTTAGGATATTTTATAGTTTCAGAAAGATTGAAATCAATAACTTCCCCATCAAATTCCATTGTTAACGTCCCCTTGAACACATCTATCTTGGTGCGGGTTGTTGATAGGAGCATATTTATGCAACTTTGTTAGCTTGTTTCTTTGCATTTAGTAAGTTAGTTTCTATTTATTATAGTGATTTAAGCTATTTTCGTGTGTTTGTAGGTTTAAATGGCAAAAGAGGCAAGAAAGTGCACTTTGGTGCATTTTAGAGCAGTTTTGGGCTTGGAATGGATTGCACATGCATGGAGCAAGGTGGATGACGAATTTGAAGATCAAGAAAGGTTAGGAATGTGCTTAATATCTGGAGAAACAAATTTGGAAGCATTGAAGATAAGGAATCAGCTACAAAGAAGGAACATTATCTAAACAACCTTATCTTATCCAAACCTTATCCAATCTGATCTTATCTTATCCTATCCTAATCTTTTCCTACCTTAATTCCAGCTACAAAGAGGACTCATTTTCACATTAAATCACCTAAATATCAGGTTCTAGAAGCCCTATTTTCGTGCCCTAAGTTTGTGCCACGTATCTTATCCCTTGTCCTTCTAGAAACCTGTCACAAAACCTCTTTCTAGAAGCCTAAGAACCTGCCGCACCTCTTTCTCCTTTTCCTCTTTGGTTTTTTCCATATAGTTGACCTTTTCCTTATGGATTTGTGGTGCTAAAATCCTTTTCCTAAGCTACATTGGTGCCGCATCCCTGCCCTATAAATATATGATGCCACACCCATTATTTAGCACCACCCTCTACAATCAGATCACCACACCATCCACCACACCTGAAGAGCTTAAATTCAAAAAATCCCCATTATGCCTCAGCAAGGAAGGAAGGAGGAGCCACCTGGAGCCGTGCTTGCCATTCAAGACATTGGATTGTTGGAGCATTTATAGGTGTATTCTATCTTTGTTTTCAATGTTTAAATTTAATTATCTTTGTTTAATTGCGAACATGAGGAGCTAAACTCGTTTTAGCAAGAGGAGACTTTGAGACCATGATTATATTTGCAATAAGAATTGATTACTTTTAGTTGTGATTTCATATATCGTGAATACAATTTACTTAACTGTTTGATTAAGAACTTATTCTTGTGTGTTGATTAAGAGGGCCAGCTTAGTTTGCATGCATGAATTTGATGCTGGAATATAAGGGAGTTTCACCTAATCGTTATGAACTTATATTCATAAGTAGTGGAGGTTGCTAGTCACAATCGTATCAAGTAAATTCTTGGCAAGAGTATCATGTTGTTCATAGTTACGAATGCCTTGTCAAGGCTTATGATTTTCACAAAGCTTAATGATCTTTGATTGTATCTCTATTATGTTGTTCATGTAGGGAACTATTGAAGAATAATTTGGTTGCTGATGTGTATTCCATCCAATTCAATGACTTAAGGAAAATCTAAGGGTTAATTAGTATTGTTCATGGTTAATCTAGGGCGTTGAGGTTCATGGTTTATTGGAAAAACAACTGGAAATGAATTTGTATGCAAGTGTGTCATGTGTGGAGAAGGACCCTCTAGCTAGCCATTCACCCATATTTCACCCAATTTCGTCGAAATTGTTTAGAGTCTTTAAATTTGTTTGTTTTTACTTTAATTTTGTCCAAATCAATCTCCCCTTTAATGAAGTGTGTTAGATTAGCTAGAAACGTGTTCAAATCTGTCCAATTTAGTGTTTTGAGTCTTACTAGTCTAAAATTCATCCAAATAACTTCTTAGAGTCTATGTCAAGTCAATTTAACTTAGTTTGTGTGTTTTGAGTCTATTTAGTTTGTTTTAAGTCACTAGAGTCTAGTTAAGTGTTTTTAAGCTTAGTTTAGTGTTTTTGAGTCAGTTTTAAGTAGATTGGCGTCCCTTCTAATCCCCGGCCTAAAATGATCCCTACTTACATATACTACAATTATAGGGTTTAATTTATGTGTTAGAATATATCACATCAACTGTTTTCATGAAAGGTTTCCCAAGTAGGATCGACAATGGGGTAGATTGGGCTGAATCTTCCATGTCAAGCACGTAAAAGTCCGCTGGAAAGATCAAATTATTAACCTGCACCAAAACATCTTCCAAAACTCATTTTGGATATGCATTAGAACGATCGGCCAGTTGAATAATCACACCATCGTTTTTGAACTCTCCTAAGTTCATAGATGCATAAATTAAGTAAGGCATGACATTAATTGAAGCTCCTAAGTCTAACATAGCATGTTCAAACTTAGTACTGGCAATAACACAAGGAATTGTAATACTATCCGAATCTTTGCATTTTGGTGGTAGTTTCCTTTGTAACACTGTAGAAACATTCTCACTTACCGGGACCACTTCCTTGTTCGAAATTCTCTTCCTTGTTGTGAAAAGGTCTTTCAAGAATTTGGCATACTTAGGAACTTGCTTGATTGCATCAAGGAGCGGGATATTGACTTGAACTTTCCTAAAGGTTTCCAAAATGTCCTTCTCATTCTCTTCTTTCTTTGATTGCTTAAACCTGCTAGGAAAGGGCACATTTAGTGGAATAGAACTAGAAAAATTCGAATTTGGACTTACCTTGGTGGTTTGGGACGGTTTTGGGGCCTTAGGGGGCTGCGACAAAGATTGGTCTTCCCTTGCCGTGGCCCTTGCTTTCTGTTCTTCTCCTTGCAGCAGTTTTTCCTCCTCGTTAAGGCCTTGTTTGGATGGTTTTGGGTGATTTCCAAGCTCTTTGCCACTTCTCAACGTAATGGCCTTGGCGGTTTCAAAGCCTCATTTTGGATTCACAACGGTTGAACTAGGAAGTTTGCCTTGTTCTCGAAACTGCCCAAGGAACTCTGAAATATGCCCCATTTGCTTCTCTAATTCATCCACCTTTTTGGCTTGATTTTGCATTGCTTGGGAATGATTTTGGACTCCCTGTGCCAAAGTGGTTAATAATTGAACAATTTGATCATTATCCATGGACGAACCTGTTGTTGGTTAGGCATATTGTGGTTGGTTTTGAATTGGTGCGTATGGCTTTGGAAACATCCCAAGGGGTGGTGGACGAAATCCTTCTTGTTGTTGAGTTTGTTGAGCGTCCCTCCACTTCATATTTGGATGACTCCACCCTGGATTGTAAGTATTGGTGTATGGATCATGCCTAGGTTGATTTTGGCCTTAATAACCCACGACATTCGCAAATTCCCATCCTCCATTTTCAATCAATTGAGGGCATTGCTCCGAGGGGTGTCATTGCATGGTGCACACGCCACATACATTAGCTTTTTCCACTTTGAATCCATCAACAGCCTGTGACACAAGAACAGTGAGATTAGCGAATTGAGATTGAATTTCAGAAATTGCACTTACCTCATTCACTTGTTGTTGCTGTGGGGGCTCTCTTTGTCCAACTCCCTCTTATTGTTGTGCATTCAAGGCTCGATTTGCAATTAAGATCTTGGCAGCCACCGGTGTTTTGTCAACCAAAACACCCCCTACTGAGGCATCTAGCATTTGCCTCTCAATTGGAAGGAGTTCCTCATAGAAATATTGAATTAAAAGTTCTTCCTTCATTTGATGTTGAGGGCACGATGCAACTAGAGTCTTGAAATGCTCATAGTACGCTGGCAAAAACTCCTCTTGGTTTTGTTGGATTCCACTAATTCTCTTCCTTAAGAAAATGACTCTCGAGGTTGGGAAAAACTTCTCTAAGAATGCTTGTTTCATGCTTTCCCAAAAGGTGACGGTTCCGGGTGCCAATTCGTATAGCCAATATTTAGCCTTTTCCAAAAGAGATAATGGAAAGGCCTTCATCTTCAAAATGTTCCCATCGACATTGATGGGTGTCATGCTCAAACATACCACTTCAAACTCCTTAAGATGCTTGTTTGGATCTTCCATGGACAACCCACGGTATTTGGGAATATGATGCAGCAAGCTAGACTTCAATTCGAACTCATCGATCTTGCCTTGAGCTGCCTTAGGATATTGAATGCATAAGGGCACGACATTGTCTAATCCCGAGGTTGAAAGTTCCTTGATTGTTCAATTATCCGTAGCCATGGCTTGTTCTTCCTCTTCCACTTCTTCTTCTTCAGATTCGGCCTCAGAACTAGGTGGACTAGGTTCTGGATGCCTTTTCTTTCTTCTCAACTTTCGTTCAAAGTCGTCGTCAAACTCCAATATATGCTCACGAACAGGTTGAGAACTACGAGTCATAAACTAGTACCTAAAACAAAGCAAACAAAACAAAATAAAATCAGAAAACAAAACAAAAACACACAGAGAGAAACAAAGAGGAACACACGACACTAACTAAGGGAAGATTAGCAATTTTGCTAATCCCCGGCAACGGCGCCAAAATTTGATGTGAAAATTAACTTGACACACAAATTAAACCCTAATGTTGACAATTGCAGTATATATGTAAGTAGGGATCGTTCTAAACCGGGGATTAACTAGGGATGCTAACCAACACAAACAAGACTTAAAAACACTAAACTAGACCCTAAGAACTCAAAACAAGCTAAATAGACTCAAAACACATAAACTAAGTTGAATTGACTCAAAACAGGTCTTAGAAAGTGATTTGGGTGAAAATTGAACCAAAAAGACTCAAAACACTCAATATGGACAGATTCTGACGAATTGAAACTAAACTAACACAAATAAGAACTAAAAGGGTATTTAGACGAATTTTAGACATTGCTTGACTCAAAACACTAATATAACTAAACTTAAACAGATTCTAACTAAGTTCAAACACAAAATATTAAAGGGGGATTGGTTTTGATGAATTTAAGACTTAAACAATCAAATTGCATAGATAAACTAAAAGGTACGAAATTAAGGTGAATGAATGGGTGAAAGGCTAGTTAAAGGGTCCTTCTCCACACATGACATATGCATACAAACCAATTTCCGGTTACTATTTCTTTAGACTATGAATGACAATGCCCCAAATTAATCGTGAAAAGCACCAATTAACTCTCAGATTTTCCTAACTCATTGAATTGGACGGAATACGCGTCGCTACCAAATTATCCTTATCAAGTTCCCTAACTATGAAAAGCATGACAGAAAGACATATCAAAGGTCATTAAGTTCTTTGAAAACCATAAGCATTGACTAGGCCTTCGTAACTATGAAAAGCATGATACTCATACCAAGGATTTACTTAACACAATCATGATTAGTGACTTCCACTACTTGTGAATATAAGTTCATAACTATTAGGTGAAACTCCCTTATACTCTAGCATCAAATTCATGCATGCAAATTAAGTGTCGATCCTTAATCAACATACATAAACAAGTTTTGATAACTCAGATAAACAAATCACATTCAAGACTTAAGAAACAATAACTGGATGTAATCAATTCATAGAAAACATATAATCATGGCTTCGAATTCACCTCCAACTATAAAGAAATTAGTTCCTCATGTTCATCATAATTGAAAACCAAATTAAAATAAACATTGAACTAAAACTAAGGATAGAAAGAACCTAGAAGCAGTCCACACTCCAATGGCAGGGACAACACTCCCTTGGATGATGGCAAGCATGGCACAAGTGCTCTTCTCCTTCCTTCCTTGTTACGGCACTAGGGTGAATTAGGTGTATGTGGTGTGAATTATAGTGTGAGATGGCTGAATGTATGAATGAATGAGTGAATGAATGAATGGGGGGGATGGTTTTCTGCGGCATAAGCAAGTATATATATAGGTATCATGCATGGCAAACCCTAGGGAAGTCAAACTAGGGTTCGAAGTTAGCAGAAATAAAGGATTAAGGCCTTAAGGTGCGGCACAAGACTTGGGCCTCAAGAAAAGGCTCAAAACCTAATTAATTTCTTAAAAGGCTTTACACAATCCAAATCCACAAGGAAAAAGGCTAATTCAATTCAGAATCCAACAGGGAAAAGGGCCATAAGGTGCGGCACAACCCTTGGATTTAGGAATAGGTCTTCTAGAAAGGGTATTTGATAGGAGAATATTTATGCTACTTAGTTATGTTGTTTCTTTGCATTTAGTGAGTTAATTACTATTTATTTTAGTCTTTTAAGCTATTTTCGTATGTTTTTAGGTCCTAATGGCAAAAGGAGCAAGAAAGGGCATTTTGAAGCTAAATGGAGCAGTTTTGGGCATGGATTGGATAGCTTAACTATGAAGCATAGAGGATGGACGAAACTGAAGTCAAGAAGGGCTAGGAAAGGCTACAAATCTGGTGGAGGAAGTCCTAATGCAAGGAAGATAAGGAAATAGCAAGAAATAAGGAACCTTATCCAACCTTATCCTTTCCTAACTCTAACATTATCCTATCTTATCCTATCCAAATCAGGTTAGGACTTAAATCTAGCTAATTAGAGGGGATTAATTACACATTTAAACACCTATTTCAATTTCTAGAAGCCTTATCCATTTGTTTGCCGCATATGGACCATTCCTTGTAGGTTTAGGAGTTGCAATCCTTCCTCTACACCTATATCATGAGTCCTTATCCATTTAGGTCCAGAAATCTACCCTTTACCCCTTCTAGAAGTCTAAAGTCTGCCAAAAAATACCTAGTTTCTAGAAGCCCTTAATTTCTGGCGAAAATTACCTATCCCATTCCCCTTTGGTTTCTACCTAGACTTAACCCTTTTTCCATGGGATTGTACAATCCTTGTCCTTCACTAAGTGTGCATAATTAGCCTATATAAACAGCCAATGCCTCACCATTTAATCCATCCATTCACTCATTCATTCATTCATACTTTCAGCCATCAAACACCACCATTCACCCTACACCACCCTAGTGCCGCAAACAAGGAAGGAAGGAGAAGAAGACTTGTGCAATCTGCCATCCAATGAGGGTTTGAAATCTGCCATTGGAGTGTGGAGAGTTTCTAGGTGTATTCTATCCTTTGTCTTAATTCAATGTTTAAATTTAATTATCTTTGTTTTGCGAACATGAGGAACTAATTTCTTTTAGTTGGAGGTGAATTCTAAGGCATGTTACTACATTCAAAATCATGTTTTAATTGATTAAATGGGAGTTAGTGTGTGGTAACTATGGTAACGTATATGCTCGAGGGTAGGGATAACTAAAATCTATGTATGTGGTGTTCTTTAATGTGCCAAGTTCATTGGAAATCCCTGAGGTACATGCTGGAAGGTCTAGATTGTGTTTTGTTTATTTCGTTTTGCTCGAGGACTAGCAAAGGCTAAGTGTGGGGGAATTTGGTTCCGTTGCCGAGAATTAGCAAAATCGCTAATCCTTTTTGTTTGTGTCGTGTCAAAGTGAGTCTTAAGGTCAAGTGTGCCACATGTTTTCTTTTCTTTTGTGTCTTTTTGTGGTGTTTGCCGTGCCTTTTAAAGTGGTTACTGATTTGTTTTTGTTATTTGTCTCAGGTACTAGTTTATGACTCGTCGTTCTCAACCCATTCGTGCAAACATATTGGAATTTGACGACGATTTTGAACGAACTTTGAGAAGAAAGAGAAAGCAACCAGAACCTAATCCACCTAGTTCGAGTTCAGAGTCCGAATCTGAATTTGAAGAAGAAGAAAACATGGCGGTGGACAATCGAACAATCAAAGAACTTTCAGCCTCGGGGTTGGACAATGCCGTGCCTATTTGCATTCAATATCCTAGGGCAGCCCCGGACAAGACCGATGAGTTTGAATTAAAGTCAAGCTTGCTGCATCATATTCTTAAATACCATGGGTTGTCCATGGAAGATCCAAACAAGCATTTGAAGGAGTTTGAAGTTGTATGCTCAAGCATGACACCCATTAACGTGGATGGGAATATTTTGAAGATGAAAGCCTTTCATTCTCTCTTTTGGAAAAGGCTAAAGATTGGCTATACGAATTGGCACCCGAAACAGTTACTTCTTGGGAAAGTATGAAACGAGCGTTCTTGGAGAAATTCTTTCCAACTTCAAGAGTAATTCTTTTGAGAAAGAAAATTAGTGGCATTCAACAAAACCAAGGGGAGTTTTTTCCAGCATATTATGAGCGTTTCAAAGCCCTTGTTGCATCTTGCCCACAACACCAAATGAAGGAAGAGCTTCTAATTCAATACTTTTACGAATGACTCCTTCCAATTGAGAGACAAATGCTAGATGCTTCAGCGGGAGGTGCTTTGGTTGACAAAACACCGGTGGCTGCCAAGGTCCTAATTGCAAATCGAGCCTTGAATGCACAACAATACGAGGGAGTTGAACAAAGAGACCCCCCATAACAACAAGTGAATGAGGTAAGTGCAATTTCTGAAATTCAATCTCAATTAGCTAATCTCACTATGCTTGTGTCTTAGGTTGTTGAAGGATCCAAAATGCAAGGTGCGGCCATATGTGGAGTGTGCTCTATGCAAGGACATCTCAATGATCAATGTCCTCAATTGATAGAGAATGGAGGATGGGAAAGTGCCCATGTCGTGGGGTACCAAAGTCAAAACCAACCAAGGAATGATCCATACTCAAATACATACAATCCGGGATGGAGAGATCACCCAAATTTCAAGTGGAGGGAGCCTTAACAACCTCAACAACAAGGAGGAATTCGACAGCCACCCCCAGGGATATATTAGAGGCCATTTGCACAATCTCAACCTCAATCACAAACTGCCCAACAAAACTCAGGTTCGCTAATTGATAATGATCAAACTTTTCAATTACTAACTTCTATATCGCAGGGATTACAAAATCAAAATAATAGAATAGCGAACCAAGAAAAAGAGATGAGTGACGTAAAGAAGCAAATAGGGCAGATTTCAGAGTTCCTTAGGCAGTTTAGAGAACAAGGCAAACTTCCAAGTTCAACCATTGTGAATCCAAAGGGAAGCTTTGAAACCGCCAAAGCCATTACGTTGAGAAGTGGTAAGGAGCTTGGAAGTCATCCAAAACCATCCGAACAAGGCCTTAATGAGGAGGAAAAACTGCTGCAAGAAGAAGAACATGGAGTAAAGGCCACGGCAAGGGAAGCCAAAACCTTGCCGCAACCCTCTAGTGCACCAAAACCATCCCAAGCCACCAAGGTGAGTCCAAATTCGAATTTGTCTAGTTCTATTCCACTAAATGTGCCCTTTCCTATCAGGTTTATGCAATCTAAGACAGATGAGGATGAAAAAGACATCCTGGAGGCGTTTAGGAAGGTGCATGTCAATATCCTGCTCCTTGATGCAATAAAGCAAATTCCGAAGTACGCTAAGTTTTTGAGGAAGATTTGTACAACAAGGAAATGGATTCGGGAGAAAGACCACACATGTAAGTGAGAATGTCTCTGCAATGTTGCAAAGAGAGCTGCCACCTAAATGCAAAGATCCAGGTAGTTTCACTATCCCTTGTGTAATTGGTAATACAAGGTTCGAACATGTTATGCTAGATTTAGGTGCATCAATTAATGTCATGCCATACTCTGTTTATGCGTCTATGAATCTAGGAGAGCTTAAAAATGATGGTGTTATTATTCAATTAGCCGATTGATCTAATGCATACCCGAGAGGAGTTTTGGAAGATGTTTTGGTGCAGGTAGACCACTTGATTTTTCTTGCAGATTTCTATGTGCTTGACATGGAGGATTCAACCCACTCTCCACCATCGCCACTCTTACTTGGACGACCTTTTGATAGGAGCATATTTAGGCGACTTACTTAGCTTGTTTTCATGCATTTATATTGTTAATTCATAGTTGTTTTAGTAGTTTAAGCCATTTTCGTGTGTTTTTAGGTTCATATGGCTAAGGAAGCAAAAAAATGCATTTTGGAGCATTTTGGAGCAAAATTGGACTTGGAATGGATAGCTTATGTTTGGAGCAAAAGGAATGGACGAAATTGAAGGATTCCTAATCCATTGCAGTCACATGCACCCATAATCATTCACACCTTGCAGCCACATGCATTCACTCTTCATAAATCAGCCACATGCACATTCAATCATTCACACCACAACCTTGCACATGCTTTCCCATTTCATTATTCATTCACTTTGCACCACCAATTCAGCCACATGCACTTATTCCTTCATTATTTCACCCACATGCTCTCCCATTTCAGATTGCATTCACCCTTTAATCCATTGCAGCCACATGCACTCCCATTTTCTCCCAAAACATTGCACATGCATTTTCAGCTTTCCACCAAGTTCCTAGCTGTCATATTCCCTCTTCTTCACCTATAAATAAGCATCCATTGCAGCCACAATTCACACACACTTCCATATTCAGAAAATCATCTCTCATACACATTCATTCACGCCAGAAATTCATTCCCTCTCTCTAACACTGCCATACTTCACCATTCTTCATATTTTCTGCCCAAAAACACTCCTTGCCTTCCCCTACATCCATCCCTACCCTAAACACATCATTCTACATCATCCATAACCCCCAAAACTCACCAAAACCCCTTGTGTTGCAGCAACTAGAGGAGAAGAGGCCTAAACGTTCATACAATTCAAGATTGAGTTGTTGGGATTTTTAGGTGTTCTTCGTTCTTGTTTTCAATGTTTACTTTGTTATTACTCTCTAAGTTTGTTGTAATCATGAGTGGCTAAACCCCTAATTAGTTAGGGGAAAGTTTGAAGCCATGGACATATGTTGGTTATGATTTGATTTACTCCAGTTATGAATTCATGAACTTTAGATGTGGTTTACTTTTCTGTTTTGATTAAGAACTTGTTTATGTATGTGGGTTGAGGGTCGACACTTAATTTGCATGCCTAAACTTGATGCTAGGATATAAGGGAATTTCACCTAATCGTTATGAACTTATATTCATGAGTAGTAAAAATCGCTAGTCACGATTGTGTTTAGTAACCCTAGGCTGGATTAACATGCGTATTCCATAGTTATGAATGCCTAGTCGATGTTTATGATTTCCGTTGAACTTAATGATCCTTGTTGAATGTCTCTATCATGCGTATTCCATAGTTAGGGACTTTGATTAGGAATAATTTGGTTGTAATGCGTATTCCATTCAATCCAATGAATCTAGGGAAATCTGAAAGTTAATTTAAGCGGACCTAATTAACTTGGAGCATTGTCATTCATCGTTTGTTGAAGTCATAACTGGGAATCAAATTATATGCATATGTTCATGTGTGGATAAGGAACCCTCTAACTAGTTTCTCATCATTCTATTTCATCAATTTCGTTTTTACAATCTGCCCTTAATTAGAATCTGTGCATTTAATTTAATTTCGTCAAAACCTTAATCCCCCTTTACTTTAGTGTCCAACTTAGTTAGAAAGTGTCTTAGTTTGTGTTTATAAGTGTTTTGATTCAATTTGTTACACAAATTCGTCCAAATTCACCAAAGTGTTCAAAACTGCCCAGAAAGTGTTTTTAAGGCAGTTTTGAGTGTTTTGGGTGATGTTTGAGTCTTTTAGTTTGTTTGAGTATTTTAAATTTTAGGTTTGCATTCATTAAGTCTAGTTTAGTGTTCTAAATATTGTTTTTACGTTTTTGAGTCAATTTCACATTGGTTAGCATCCCTAGTTAATCCTCGGTCTAGAACGATCCCTATTTGCTCATATACTACAATTGTCATCCATAGGGTTTAATTTGTGTGTCAAGTTAATTTTCATATCAAATTTTGGCGCCGTTGCCGGGGATTAGCAAAATTGCTAATCCCTTGTGTTTTTGCCGTATGTTTTTAGTGTAATTTACCTAGTTTTCTTATTTTGTTTTGTTTTCTTGGTTTAGGTACTAGTGCATGACGCGGAGTTCTCAAACTGTGCATGCACATATCTTGGACTTTAACGACGATTTTGAACGTGATTTGAGAAGAAAGAGGAGGCATCCCGAACCTAGTGAACCTAGTTCAAGTTCAGAGGCCGAATCTGAGTTTGAAAGTGTGGAAGAAGAAGTTATGGCAGCGGACAATCGGACCATTAAAGAGCTTTCGGCCTCGGGGTTGGCCAATGCCGCACCATTATACATTCAATACCCCGCGGCTGCCCAAGGCAAGACCGATGAATTCGAGTTGAAGTCAAGCTTGTTGCACCACATTCCAAAGTACCATGGGCTGTCCATGGACGATCCAAACAAGCATTTGAAGGAGTTTGAAGTTGTATGCTCAAGCATGACACCCATTAACGTTGATGGGAATATTATGAAGATGAAAGCTTTTCCATTCTCTCTTGTGGAAAAGGCTAAGGATTGGCTTTATGAATTGGCACCCGGGACCGTTACTTCTTGGGAGAGCATGAAGCGAGCATTCTTGGAGAAGTTCTTCCCTACTTCAAGAGTCATTCTCTTGAGGAAGAAAATTAGCGGAATCCAACAAAGTCAAGGAGAATCTTTTCCGGCATACTACGAGCGTTTTAAAGCCCTTGTTGCATCATGTCCTCAACATCAAATGAAGGAGGAGCTTCTCCTTTAATATTTCTATGAGGGCCTTCTTCCCATTGAAAGGCAAATGCTCGATGCTTCGGCGGGAGGTGCATTGGTGGACAAAACTCCTATGGCAGCCAAGACCCTAATTGCAAACCGTGCTCTAAATGCACAACAATATGAAGGACTTGGGCAAAGGGACCCCCCACGACAACACTTGAATGAGGTAAGTTCTCAATCTGATATTCAATCTCAGTTAGCTAATCTTACTTCTATTATGTCTCAGATGGCCGAAGGAATGAAGATACAAGGACCGATTGTATGTGGTGTATGTTCTATCCAAGGACACCCTTCGGAAAGATGCCCTCAATTGATTGAGAATGGGGGATGGGAGAGTGCAAATGCCATTGGATTTCCGAGCCACAATCAACCAAGGAATGATCAATATTCCAACACATACAATCCAGGTTGGAAAGACCATCCAAACTTCAAGTGGAGGGAGCCTCAACAACCTCACCAACAAGGAGGTTTTAGACAACAACCCCCGGGGTTCTACACCAAGCCATTCGGCCAAGACCAAACCCAACCCCAATCCGCCCAAAACCATCAAGGTACGTCTTTAGATAATGCTACTATTCTTAAGTTGCTTACTAGTTTGTCTCAGGGGCAAGAGAATCAAACCAAAGCCATGCAAAACCAAGACAAAAGGGTGGATCACTTGGAGAAACAAATTGGGCAGATTGCGGAGTTTGTAGGACAATTCCGAGACAAAGGCAAGCTCCCTAGCTCAACCATTGTCAATCCAAAGGGAGGGTTCGAATCTGCCAAGGCAATCATGTTGAGAAGTGGTAAGGAGGTCGGAACCACCTCAAGGCCGTCCAAAACAAGTCAAGAATAGGACATGTTGCTGCAAGAAGAGGAGGAACAAGGAATAAAGGCCACGGCAAGGGTGAAAGAAACTTTGCCGCAGCCCCCTATTGTGCCAAAACCGTCCAACACACCTAAGGTAAGTCCAAACTCGACTTTGACAAGTTCTATTCCACTAAACGTGCCCTTTCCTGGCAGGTTTAGGCAATCAAATAAGGAAGAAGCCGAGAAGGACATTCTAGAGACCTTTCGGAAAGTTCAAGTCAATATCCCGCTCCTAGATGCCATAAAGCAAGTGCCCAAATACGCTAAGTTCTTGAAGGAATTGTGCACTACAAGGAAGAGGGCGTCACATAAAGAGGTAGTAAGGGTAAGTGAGAACGTTTCCGCTGTTTTACAAAGAAAGTTACCACCAAAGTGCAAAGATCCAGGTAGCTTTACAATCCCTTGTATTATTGGTCAAACTAAGTTCGAACATGCTATGTTAGACTTAGGAGCTTCAATTAACGTCATGCCATACTCTATTTATGCTTCAATGAACCTTGGTGAATTGAAAAATGATGGTGTGATTATTCAGTTGGCCGATAGATCTAATGCCTATCCAAAGGGCGTATTGGAAGATGTCTTAGTGCAGGTGAATGATTTGATCTTCCCGGCGGATTTCTATGTCCTTGAAATGGAGGAAACCACCCATGCTCCATCCTTGCCGATTCTTCTTGGGAGGCCATTCATGAAGACGGCCCGAACTAAGATAGACGTGTTTAAAGGCACTTTAACAATGGAATTCGATGGGGAAGTGATTGATTTTAATATTTCTGAAACTATGAGATTTCCTAACGATGATCACTCATGTTTCTCTATTGATATTCTTGATTCTTTGGCGCAGGCACACTTTGATCAATTACATGGCGATGCACTTGAAACGGTCATTACAAATGGCATAGAAATGAAGGATCACATGGATGTCACCATAACAAACCACGGCACACAATTGAACACCCATGCCGAGGCCTTTGATGAAGATGTAATTGAGACCGTGGCAGCCCTAGAGTCATTGCCACGGCTCCAAGGTAAGTTCCCTAGTCCAATTTCAATTCCAATTTCAACTAATAAGTTGCTTCCTTCTATAGAACAACCACCTACACTTGAGCTCAAACCGTTGCCAAATCACTTGAAGTATGTGTTTTTGGGCGAGCAAGACACATTGCCCGTCATTATAGCTTCATCACTCACGGCACAAGAGGAGGAGAAGTTGGTGAGGGTTCTCAAAGAGCACAAGACGGCCATAGGGTGGACTTTGGCCGACATTAAGGGTATAAGTCCTACCACGTGCATGCATCGAATTCTCATGGAAGAAGGCGCCAAACCATCAAGGGAAGCCCAACGTCGACTCAACCCACCAATGATGGAAGTAGTGAAGAAGGAAATCATCAAATTGCTTGATTGTGGCGTCATCTATCCCATCTCGGATAGTTGTTGGGTTTCACCGGTCCAAGTGGTTCCCAAGAAGTCCGGAGTCACGGTGGTGAAAAATGAAGAAGATGAACTTGTGCCTACATGCATTCAAACCGGTTGGAGGGTGTGCATTGACTATAGGAAGCTAAATGCGGCAACAAGGAAAGATCACTTCCCTTTGCCATTCATCGATCAAATGCTTGAAAGGTTAGCCGGTCATTCTTTTTATTGCTTTCTTGATGGTTATTCGGGATATAATCAAATTGTCATAGCGCCGGATGATTAAGAAAAGACCACCTTTACTTGTCCATTTGGTACTTTTGCATATCGTCGTATGCCATTTGGTTTGTGCAATGCACCGGCCACTTTCCAACGATGCATGGTAAGTATCTTCTCTGATTACGTTGAAAAGATAATTGAAGTATTTATGGACGATTTTAGTGTGTTTGGAGACTCATTTGATGCTTGTTTGCATAATCTCACTTTAATCTTGAAAAGATGCATGGAAACTAACCTTGTTTTGAATTGGGAAAAATGTCATTTTATGGTTAAACAAGGTATAGTTTTGGGTTATATCATCTCTGAAAAAGGAATTGAAGTTGATAAGTCTAAAATAGATCTTGTACGTCACTTACCCTCTCCTACTTCGGTTAGAGAGGTTCGTTCTTTTCTTGGCCATGCAGGATTCTATCGTAGGTTTATCAAGGATTTCTCGAAGGTTGCACAACCTCTTTGCCGTCTCCTACAAAAAGACGTGACGTTTGAATTCACCAAGGAGTGCACGGCATCATTCAACCTACTTAAGGAGTTGTTGACCACGGCACCCATCATTGTTCCACCGGATTGGAGCCTACCTTTCGAGCTTATGTGCGATGCTTCCGATTATGCATTAGGAGCTGTTTTGGGGCAAAGGAAGGAAAAAAGGCCGCATGTTATCTATTATGCCTCTCGGACTTTAAATGATGCACAATTGAATTATTCTACCACTGAAAAAGAACTTCTTGCTGTTGTGTTTGCTTTAGATAAATTCCGTTCTTATTTGCTTGGTACTAAAGTTATTATTTATACTGACCATGCAGCATTGAAGTATTTGTTCACCAAGAAGGAGGCCAAACCACGACTCATTCGTTGGATGCTTCTTCTCCAAGAGTTCGATATCGAAATCCGGGACAAGAAGGGAAGTGAAAACGTGGTGGCTGACCACTTGAGCCGTATGGTGCATGAGGAGGATGCCGTGCCTATCATAGAGACATTCCCAGATGAGCAACTGATGTCCGTCAAGGTAAGTGAACCGTGGTATGCTGATTTGGTGAATTATTTGGTGTCTAAACATGTTCCTAGTGAATTACTTAAACACCAATGTGATAAATTAAAGAAAGAGGCACGATTTTATGTGTGGGATGACCCGTATTTATGGAAATATTGCCCTGACCAAGTTATACGTAGGTGTGTGCACGATTCTGAGTTTAATGCTATTCTAACCTTTTGTCACACTTATGCTTGTGGGGGACACTTTGGCACTCAAAGAACAGCACTTAAGGTGTTAGAATGTGGTTTCTATTGGCCTACCATCTTTAGGGATGCTAGAACATTTTGCATGTCTTGTGATAGATGCCAAAGAACGGGCAATATTGGTCCTAAACAACAAATGCCGCAAACCCCCATTTTTAGTGTTGAAATCTTTGATGTTTGGGGTATTGATTTTATGGGTCCCTTTCCTTTGTCACATGGGTTTCTTTATATATTGCTTGCTGTGGACTATGTGTCGAAATGGGTGGAAGCAAAAGCCACCCGAACTAATGATTCTCAAGTGGTTGCAGATTTTGTGAAAACTAACATTTTTGCAAGGTTTGGAATGCCACGAGTTCTAATCAGTGATGGAGGTTCCCATTTTTGTAGTCGAACCATCGAGGCGTTGCTCAAGAAATACAATGTCACGCATAAGGTGGCCACACCTTATCATCCTCAAACGAGTGGGCAAGCCGAGGTTTCGAATAGGGAAATCAAGCAAATTCTTGAGAAGACCGTGGGGCCTACAAGGAAGGATTGGAGTTTGCGCTTAAACGATGCATTGTGGGCGTATCGCACTGCCTACAAAACTCCCATTGGGATGTCACCTTTTCGGCTCATCTATGGGAAGCCATGCCATCTTCCCGTCGAACTAGAGCATCGTGCACATTGGGCCGTCAAAACGTTCAATATGGACCTTGATGCCGCAGGTTTACATAGGAAGCTTCAATTGTGTGAGCTTGATGAAATCCGAAATGAAGCATATGAGAATGCTCGGATTTACAAGGAGAAAACGAAGGCATTCCATGACAAGATGATTCGTGCCAAGACGTTCTCTATTGGGCAGAAAGTGTTGTTCAATTCTCGCCTTCGGTTGTTTCCAGGTAAGTTGCGTTCCAAATGGGTTGGTCCTTTTATTGTCACTAATGTTTTCCCTCATGGTGCAGTGCAAATCAAAAGTTCAAGGACGCAGCAAGAATTCAAAGTGAATGGGCATCGATTGAAGCCCTATTACGAGACATTTGAGGAGCATGTCGTGGAGGAGGTACCCCTCCATGCCGTGGAACCTAGTCAAGCTTAAACGGAGGTACCGTCCGGCTGGAAGACGTTAAAGCAAGCGCTTCTTGGGAGGCAACCCATGTGTTGAAACACGAGAAGAACGAACTTTCACTCCAAACCCAGATTTGCGTCCCTAACCTATCTCTTTATTGCTATTACTTTGCCATTTGTGTTATGTTTGCTAGTTGTGTTAGTTGATTGTTTTTGTGTTAATCTAAGTTTGAAACATTGAGGACAATGTTTGGTTTAAGTGTGGGGGGGGTAAACAAGCTGTTTTTGCATGAAATTCGTGGGATTTTATCACCTATCACTTCACATGTTGTTTCTCACCGTTTTAAAGTGTTTTTAGTGTGTTTTGATGTGTTTTAGTGTCATATAACAGAAAACCTTAGAAAAATTCGAAAAAGTTTGAAAAATACCAAAAAGAGTCGTTTTTGAGTCATTTTTGTGTTTTAGGGTACCTTCCAACACAATGATGAGGATTTGGTTTTAAATTACATGACTATTATAGAATGTTGTAAACATGGCTGGAAGTTGATTTATGCTTTGGTTTATGCTTGGTTATGGTTATAGCTTATGAATTCACATGTAATTACAAAGAGAAAATCTGTTTTTGTAACATGCTTGAACGAAGGAACTTAAACTAAAGCTACATCCTTGTGAGACTTGAGCCTATAACGTTCTTTGGAGAGTATAAATCTGTGATTTCTTGTTTTCTAAAGTCGTTGCATGATCTCATCATTCTTTGCTTGGTTGCTACTTGGAATGCATTTCATTATAGTTCCAAATACTAGAACTCATGCCCAATTCATTCAAAGCATGATATTGATTGCATAACATACAATAAGATGAAGTTGTTAGTCAAGCCAAAGCCAAAAAGCCTATCCCTTTTCACATGTATTGTAGGATTACCCCTTTTGAGCATTTTCAAGCTTATTTTCTTTGTTAACCACATTATCCTCACCTAGCTTAGATTAGAACTTTCCATACCCTTGTTCTTAAAGGATAGTGAAGCATGACTTAGAATGAACTCCTTTTGATCAATATATTGCAGAAAATAAGTGTGGGGGAAGATAATAGGGCACGGCCAAAGAATGAAATAAAGAAAAAAAAAAAAAAAAAAAAAAAAAAAAGAGTTGAAAAATAAAAAGAAATTAGAAAAGTGTTGAAAAGAAAAAAAAAAGAGTTGAAAAATAAGTGAGAATGATCTCACAAGTATTGGTTATTGAAGGAAGGGTCCAAAAGAGTGAATTTGACCCTAATTGTGCATGAATCTTCCCTTGTGTTTAAAAGTTGATTTCTGCCATTAAAAGTGAGTTTAAGTGTCAATTTCATTACTTTGCTTCCTATTGCTTTAAGAACCTTTGTTTGTCCTTTGCTTTTCCTTGTTAGCCATTACCCTTAGCCCCGTTACAACGCTCAACTTCTATCTTGATGTTATGTATTCAATATGTGGAGTTTGAATTTGGTATGAGCATATGGAATCACTGGTTCTCGTTCTAAGTAGTAGCATTCCATTCATGAGATCATATTCATGTCATTGTCGTAAATCCAGAAAATGCTTTCTTTGATATTGATAGGAGCATATTCATGCAACTTAAATGGCTTGTTCTCGTGCATTTACGTTATGTTTCTCTCGTTATTTTAGTCCTTTATGCTTCTTTTGTGTGTTTTCAGGTTCTAAGGGCCTAGGGAGCAAGAAAGTGCATTTTGAGGCCATTTGGAGCATTTTTGGGCATGGATTGGATAGCTTATCCATGGAGCCAAGAGGATGGACGAATTTGAAGGCCTTGTATGCACTTGAAGACACAAAACAATGGCTCTAGCCCAATCAAACACATTATGCCATACAAACCAACCTATTTTAGGCCCATTCTATGTACTTAAACCCTAGCCCTTTAAACTAATTCATTTATCACTTATCAAACCATTCACTTATCACTCACCACATATCATTCACTTATCACTTAACATATCATTCATTTATTTCACTTCCATACTCCTCTTAATTCCACATGCATTCTCACACATGCACATCATTCACTCACATTTCCACCATTCATTCTTTATTCCTTTCCAAACATCTCACATGCATTTCCACCTTCCTACTTCATCATTTCACCACATTCTCCCTCTTTAACTCACATGCATTCATCATAATTCACAACACAAAACAACTTCATTGCCATGGGTTCCCATTTCCTTTCCAAACATCTCACATGCATTTCTTCATTATTTCCTAACCCTACATGCATTATTTATTGCATCTTCACATGCATTCACACACACTTTACACATTCAAACCGTGAGCTCCCATTCCTATATGCCATTTTCAGATTTCCACCCACTAACCTAGTCATCAACACATGCACTTCCACCTTTCATCCACAATGATTCATGATTCATTCACTTTGCATCCTTTAAATCACATACTTTTCCATCATTAATTAGCCACTTGCATCTTAAACAAACAACCATATGTTCCCTCCACTACTCCTATAAATACCCTTGCATTCATTCATTCAATTCATATCTCATATTTCCATTCACAACACTTCACACAACACAAATACACATCCATTGCCGCAATTCCCCTTCCATTTTCTGTGCAGTTTTTCTCCTTCATTGCAGCCACTATCCAACCACTTCCCATCCCTCCAAAACACTTCACATAATCCCCAAAGCTCACCTTAGACCTTGTGCTACAACAACGAGGAAGAAAAGAGTGCTTAAACGTTCATACAATTCAAGTTTGAGTTGTTGGAATGTTTAGGTGTTTCTTTGATTTCAAAGTTTAAATTTAATTCTCTTTGTTTTGTACGTATGAGAAGGGAAGAGAAGAGTGCCTAAACGTTCATACAATTCACGTTTGAGTTGTTGGAATGTTTAGGTGTTTCTTTAATTTCAAAGTTATGAGGAACTAAACCCCCTTTAGCTAGGGGGTGATTCGAAACTATGTTTATATTTGCAATTTGAATTGATTACGTTTGGTTGGAATTTCATAAGTTGTGGATTCAATTCGTTTAACTGTTTGATTGATAACTTATTTATGTTTGTTCATTGAGATTGCAAGCTTAATTTTCATGCATAAATATGACGCTAGAATATAAGTGAATTTCACCTAATCGCTATGAACTTATATTCACAAGTAGTGGAGGTTGCTTATAAACAATCGCGTTAAACGAATTCTTGGCATAAGTTTCATGCGTATTCCATAGTAACGAATGCCTCGTCGATGTTTATGATTTCCGTTGAACTTAATGATCTTTGTTGAATGTCTCTATCATGCGTATTCCATAGTTAGGGACTTTGATTAAGAATAATTTGGTTGTAATGCGTATTCCATTCAATCCAACGAATTTAGGGAAATCTGAAAGTTAATCTAAGTGGATCTAATTAACTTGGAGCATTGAGTTTCACAACTTATCGAAAGACCAACTGAGAATCAATTTTGTTTTGCAAGTGTAACATGTGTGGAGAAGAACCCCTTGGCTATTCCATCATCCATATTTTTATCACATTCATATTTACATTTTGCCTTTAATTATATTCTGTCTTTTTAATTTAATATCGTCCAACCACAATTCCCCCCCTATTTTGTTAAGTCTTAATCATTCGTATTTGTTTTATTTTTGTATCTTTAAGCTTTTGGAGTCATAAACAATTGCAAATTCGTCTAAATCAAGTTCTAGCTTCTATTTGAGTCAATTTGATTGTTTTAGACAATTTGAGTTTTTCAAAGCCTTTCTGAGTCATAGTAGTCTTGTTAAGAGTATTTTAATTTAGTTTTTATGTTTTTAAGTCAATTTAGAAGGTTTTAGCAAGCCCTCCTAATCCCCGGTCTAGAACGATCCCTCACTTATCCATTCTACTACAATTGTCAAACGAGGGTTTAATTTGAGTGTCAAGTAAATCTCGCATCAAATTTTGGCGCCGTTGCCGGGGATTAGAAAATTTGCTAATCCCTTGGATTGTTTTATTTTCGTTTGTTTTTATTTTATTCCAGATTCTTAATCTTGTTTTGTTTCTTGTTTTAGGTACTTGTTTATGACTCGGAGTTCTCATCCGATTCGTGAACATATCCTGGAGTGATTGGGTTCTTCGTCCGGCTGTGATGCGAGAATTATACGCACACAAATTAAACCCTCTTTTTATCAATTGTAGTGAAGAATGTTCTAAGGGCAAAGTATGCAAAAGGATGCCTTTTGGAGCCTTTTGGAGCAAATTAGAGATTGGAATGGATATCATATGCTTGGAGCCAAGAGGATGGACGAAATTGAAGGATTCCTCCTCCATTGCAGCCACATGCACATTCAATCATTCACACCAAAACCTTGCACATGCTTTCCCATTTCATTATTCATTCACCTTGCAGCCACTCCACATGCATTTCTAGCTTTTCCTTTGCATTCCCCCTTTAATCAACACATACATCCATTCACCACAGAAATAAGGCCTTTGTGCCAGAAATTCACCCATTCCAAACACTCTTCCATAAACTCATCCATTGCAGAAATGTAGACCATCAAACTCCCTTGTGCCGTGCTCTCCCTTACAATCCAAACACCATCCTTCCATTTCCACCACTCCCCAAACCATTCACACCATCAAACTATCCCTAGACCTTGTGCTACAACGAAGAGGAAGAGAAGAGTGCCTAAACATTCATACAATTCAAGTTTGAGTTGTTGGAATGTTTAGGTGTTTCTTTGATTTCAACGTTTAATTTCAATACTCTTTGTTTTGTACGAATGAGGAATGGAAGATAAGAGGGCCTAAACGTTCATACAATTCAAGTTTGAGTTGTTGGAATGTTTAGGTGTTTCTTTGATTCTCTTTGTTTTGTACCATGAGGAACTAAACCCCCCTTGGTTAGGGGGTGATTCAAATATATGTTTATGCTTGCATTTTGATTTGATTACATCTAATTGCGTTTCATAAGTTGTGGATTCAATTTGTTTAACCGTTTGATTGATAACTTATTCATGTATGTTTATTGAGAATGCGCGCTTAATTTTCATGCATGAATATGACGCTAGAATATAAGTAAGTTTCACCTAATCGTTATGAACTTATATTCACAAGTAGTGGAGGTTGCTTATAAACAATCGCGTTAAACAAATTCTTGGCATAAGTTTCATGCAATCCATAGTAACGAATGCCTCGTCAACACTTATAATTTTCATAGAGCGTAATGATTCTTGCTTGTATCTCTTCTATGCATTCATGTTGAGGACTTGTGGGGAATGTTTTGAATTGTTGTATGCGCTAACCCATCCAATTCAATAACGTTAGGAAGATTTGAAGGTTAATTAGTGCATCACGGTTAACCCGGGGTGTTGAGTTTCATGGTTTATTGAAATGCAATTGGAAATCATTTTATTATGCAAGTATAACATGTATGGAGATGAACCCCTTAGCCATTCTATCATCCATTCATTCCATTCCATCAAATTCGTTTTACAAGCTGTTTAGTTTATTAACTTGTTTTGTTATTTCAATTTTCATATAAATCTAAATCCCCCTTTACTTTAATGTCCAATTTAGTTAGAAATCAATTTAGTTTGTGCTTTTAAGTGTTTTGATTCATTTTATTTCCCAATTTCGTCCAAATTCACCAAAGTGCTCAAAACTGCCCAGAAAGTGATTTTAAGGCAGTTTTGAGTGTTTTGGGTGATGTTTGAGTCTTTTGGTTTGTTTTAATGTTTTAAGTGTTTAGTTTTACATTCTTTGAGTTAGTTTAGTGTTTTATATTGTGTTTTTACGTTCTTGATTCATTTTATTACTTAATTTCGTCCAAATTTGTGTTTGTGCTCAAATCTGCCCAGAAAGTGGTTTTTAGGCAGATTTGAGTGTGTTTGTGTTGTTTTGAGTCTTTTGGTTTGTCTTAGAGTTTTAAAGTTTAGTTTTGCATTCTTTGAGTCTAGTATAGTGTTTCATATTGTTATTTTACGTTTTTGAGTCAAATCCAAGTGGTTAACAATCCCTCCTAATCCCCGGTCCAGAACGATCCCTACTTATACATATACTACAATTTGACGAAAAGAGGGTTTAATTTGTGTGCGTATAATTCTCGCATCAAATTTTGGCGCCGTTGCCGGGGATTAGCAACTTTGCTAATCCTTTGTCTTTATTTTTATATTTTGTTTTTCGTGCATTCTTATTTCAAATTCTTAGTTTGTTTGTTTCCTTGTTTTTTTTTAGGTACTGTGTATGACTCGTAGCTCTCGGCCTATTATAGAGAACATCTCCGACTTTGACGGTGATTTTGAACGCACTTTGAGGAGAACGAGGAGTCAACAAGAGCCACCACAACCTCCACCACAACCTGGGCTTGAAGAAGACGAAGTAGGTGTAGAAGAAAAGCCCACGGATCAGATTTTTGAAGAAGAACAAGCCATGGCAGCAGATAATAGAACCATCAAGGAGCTTTCGGCCTCGGGTTTGGATAATGCATTGCCTCTTTGTATCCAATACCCCACGGCTGCAGAGGGGAAGACTGAGGAATTTGAACTCAAATCCAGTTTATTACACCATATTCCGAAGTTCCATGGCTTGTCTATGGAAGACCCCAACAAACACTTGAAGGAGTTCGAGGTGGTTTGTTCGAGCATGACCCCCGTCAATGTGGATGGGAGTATATTGAAGATGAAGGCCTTTCCATTTTCACTTATGGACAAGGCCAAAGATTGGCTCTACGAACTAGCCCCGGGAACTGTGACTTCGTGGGAGAGTATGAAGCGTGCTTTCTTGGAGAAATTCTTCCCTACTTCGAGAGTGATTCTCCTACGGAAGAAAATTAGTGGTATTCAACAGAATCATGGCGAGACATTCCCGGCTTATTATGAGCGCTTCAAGGGCCTTGTAGCTTCATGTCCTCAACATCAAATGAAGGAGGAACTTCTCCTTCAATATTTCTATGAGGGCCTCCTTCCTATCGAACGTCAAATGCTTGATGCATCAGCGGGAGGAGCATTGGTGGACAAAACACCAAGGGATGCCAAGATTCTTATAGCCAACCGAGCGCTCAACGCTCAACAATATGAAGGAGTGGGTCAAAGGGAAGCCCCACGACAACAAAGTGTAAATGAGGTGAGTGCTATTTCTGAAATTCAATCACAACTTGCTAATCTTACTTCTCTTGTTTCTCAGGTTGTGATTGGTCCAAAAGCACAAGAACACCAAGTTTGTGGCGTGTGCTCAATTCAAGGGCATCCATCCGACAAGTGCCCTCAACTAATCGAGAATGGTGGGTGGGAATCTGCCAATGCAATTGGCTTCCAAGGACAAAATCAAAACAACCCATACTCGAACACTTACAATGCCGGATGGAGGGACCATCCAAACTTCAAATGGAGGGAGCCACAACAAGCTGCCCAACAAGGAGGATTTAGGCCAAACCCCCCTGGTTTTTATTCCAAGCCGTATGCACCCCAACAACCCCAACAACCCCAACAACCTTCGACATCATCTCATTCAGGTACGTCCTTGGAAAGTGATCAAGCTATGCAATTACTAACCTCTATTTCGCAGGGGTTGCAAAATCAAAACAACCGGATAGCAAATAACGAGAAGGAAATGACGGATATGAAGAAACAAATAGGGCAGATTTCTGAGTTCCTTGGACAGATTAGAGAGCAAGGAAAGCTTCCTAGCTCAACCACAGTCAATCCAAAGGGAGGATTCGAATCCGCCAAGGCCATCACCCTAAGGGGTGGAAAAGAAGTTGGGACCGAGCCAAACAATCCCAAATCTGCCCAGAAAGTAGATGAAGAGACGACACAACCTGAGGCAGATCACCCTAACTCGGCCAAATCAGGTAATTTAAGTTCAAATTCATGTACTTCACGTCCTAATCTGCCCAATGTACCTTTTCCTCGCAGGTTCATGCAAGAAAAAAAGGAAGAAAGCGAGAAGGACATTCTTGAAACGTTCCGGAAAGTGCAAGTGAACATACCGTTTCTCGATGCAATCAAACAGGTTCCAAAGTATGCTAAATTCCTCAAGGACCTATGCAATACAAAGAGAAGAAGGGCAAACAAAGAGGTAGTGAAGGTAAGCGAGAATGTGTCCGCTGTTTTGCAACGTAAGCTGCCTACCAAGTGCAAAGACCCCGGTAGTTTCACGATTCCTTGTGTGATTGGACATAATCGTTTTGAACATGCCATGCTTGATTTAGGTGCATCCATAAATGTCATGCCTTATTCTATTTATGCATCTATGAATTTGGGTGAATTAAAACAAGATGGTGTAATTATACAATTGGCCGATCGTTCTAACGCGTATCCAAAAGGAGTTTTGGAAGATGTGCTTGTGCAGGTGAACCATTTAATTTTTCCGGCTGATTTCTACGTCCTAGACATGGAGGATTCAGCCCATTCTACATCTTTGCCGATTCTCCTTGGTAGGCCATTCATGAAGACGGCCCGAACGAAGATTGATGTATATAAAGGCACCTTGACAATGGAATTCGATGGGGAAGTGATTGATTTTAATATTTCTGAAACTATGAGATATCCTGTTGATGACCATTCTTGTTTTTCCATTGATGTTATCGATTCTTTGGCGCAGGTATACCTTGAAGAATTGAACGAGGACGCCCTGGAAACAACCATCACTAAGGCCATAGAGCGCAAAAATGAAGGATTTGGGCCAATGCAAGGCCACGGCAAGGAGGAGGAATTCTTTGCAATGGGTTCTAGTGAAGAAATAATTGAGGTTGTGGCAGCCCTTGAGTCATTGCCACAACAATATGGTAAGGTTCCACTCTCACTTTCAAATTCAGTTTCCACTAAGATGCTACCTTCTGTTGTTCAGGCACCATCGCTTGAACTTAAGCCGTTGCCGGACCATTTGAAGTATGTGTTTTTGGGAAAAGGCGAAACATTGCCCGTCATCATTTCATCAAGTCTCACGGCAATGGAGGAGGAGAAGCTTGTGAGGGTGCTGCGAGAGCACAAAACGGCCATAGGGTGGACTTTGGCCGACATTAAAGGAATAAGCCCTACCACATGCATGCACCGTATACTTCTTGAGGAGGGGGCTAAACCAACTCGAGAGGCTCAACGCCGTCTCAACCCTCCGATGATGGAAGTGGTGAAGAAGGAAATAATCAAACTTTTGGATTGCGGAGTGATCTACCCTATCTCCGATAGCCGTTGGGTCTCTCCAGTTCAAGTCGTTCCCAAGAAGTCCGGAGTAACTGTTATCAAGAATGATGAGAATGAGCTCGTGCCTACACGCATTCAGACTGGATGGCGGGTATGTATCGATTACCGGAAGCTAAATGCCATGACTAGGAAAGATCACTTTCCTTTGCCATTCATCGACCAGATGCTCGAAAGGTTAGCCGGTCATGCTTTTTACTGTTTTCTTGATGGATACTCTGGATATAACCAAATTGTGATAGCCCCGGATGATCAAGAGAAGACCACATTCACATGTCCCTTTGGAACATTTGCTTTTCGTCGCATGCCATTTGGCTTATGCAACGCACCGGCCACTTTCCAAAGGTGTATGGTAAGTATATTTTCCGATTTTGTTGAAAAGATCATTGAGGTTTTCATGGATGATTTCAGTGTATTTGGGAGTTCATTTGATAATTGCTTGGATAATCTGACCTTAATTTTGAAACGATGTGCTGAAACTAACCTTGTCTTGAATTGGGAGAAATGTCACTTTATGGTGAAACAAGGTATAGTTTTAGGACATATTGTTTCAGAAAAAGGAATTGAAGTAGATAAATCGAAAATAGACCTTGTACGTCACTTACCCTCTCCTACTTCGGTTAGAGAGGTACGTTCGTTTCTTGGCCATGCAGGGTTCTATAGGCGTTTTATCAAGGACTTCTCCAAGATGTCCAACCCTCTTTGCCGATTGCTTCAAAAAGATGTGCCATTCAAGTTTGATGAAGAGTGTAATTCGGCATTTAACCAACTCAAGGAGAAGCTAGTCTCGGCCCCCATTATTGTACCTCCAGATTGGAGCCTTCCGTTCGAGCTCATGTGCGATGCATCCGACTATGCATTAGGAGCTGTTCTAGGACAAAGAAGAGACAAGCGGCCGCATGTCATATACTATGCCTCTCGGACACTTGCAAAACAAAATTGATTCTCAGTTGGTCTTTCGATAAGTTGTGAAACTCAATGCTCCAAGTTAATTAGATCCACTTAGATTAACTTTCAGATTTCCCTAAATTCGTTGGATTGAATGGAATACGCATTACAACCAAATTATTCTTAATCAAAGTCCCTAACTATGGAATACGCATGATAGAGACATTCAACAAAGATCATTAAGTTCAACGGAAATCATAAACATCGACGAGGCATTCGTTACTATGGAATACGCATGAAACTTATGCCAAGAATTCGTTTAACGCGATTGTTTATAAGCAACCTCCACTACTTGTGAATATAAGTTCATAGCGATTAGGTGAAATTCACTTATATTCTAGCGTCATATTTATGCATGAAAATTAAGCTTGCAATCTCAATGAACAAACATAAATAAGTTATCAATCAAACAGTTAAACGAATTGAATCCACAACTTATGAAATTCCAACCAAACGTAATCAATTCAAATTGCAAATATAAACATAGTTTCGAATCACCCCCTAGCTAAAGGGGGTTTAGTTCCTCATAACTTTGAAATTAAAGAAACACCTAAACATTCCAACAACTCAAACGTGAATTGTATGAACGTTTAGGCACTCTTCTCTTCCCTTCTCATACGTACAAAACAAAGAGAATTAAATTTAAACTTTGAAATCAAAGAAACACCTAAACATTCCAACAACTCAAACTTGAATTGTATGAACGTTTAAGCACTCTTTTCTTCCTCGTTGTTGTAGCACAAGGTCTAAGGTGAGCTTTGGGGATTATGTGAAGTGTTTTGGAGGGATGGGAAGTGGTTGGATAGTGGCTGCAATGAAGGAGAAAAACTGCACAGAAAATGGAAGGGGAATTGCGGCAATGGATGTGTATTTGTGTTGTGTGAAGTGTTGTGAATGGAAATATGAGATATGAATTGAATGAATGAATGCAAGGGTATTTATAGGAGTAGTGGAGGGAACATATGGTTGTTTGTTTAAGATGCAAGTGGCTAATTAATGATGGAAAAGTATGTGATTTAAAGGATGCAAAGTGAATGAATCATGAATCATTGTGGATGAAAGGTGGAAGTGCATGTGTTGATGACTAGGTTAGTGGGTGGAAATCTGAAAATGGCATATAGGAATGGGAGCTCACGGTTTGAATGTGTAAAGTGTGTGTGAATGCATGTGAAGATGCAATAAATAATGCATGTAGGGTTAGGAAATAATGAAGAAATGCATGTGAGATGTTTGGAAAGGAAATGGGAACCCATGGCAATGAAGTTGTTTTGTGTTGTGAATTATGATGAATGCATGTGAGTTAAAGAGGGAGAATGTGGTGAAATGATGAAGTAGGAAGGTGGAAATGCATGTGAGATGTTTGGAAAGGAATAAAGAATGAATGGTGGAAATGTGAGTGAATGATGTGCATGTGTGAGAATGCATGTGGAATTAAGAGGAGTATGGAAGTGAAATAAATGAATGATATGTTAAGTGATAAGTGAATGATATGTGGTGAGTGATAAGTGAATGGTTTGATAAGTGATAAATGAATTAGTTTAAAGGGCTAGGGTTTAAGTACATAGAATGGGCCTAAAATAGGTTGGTTTGTATGGCATAATGTGTTTGATTGGGCTAGAGCCATTGTTTTGTGTCTTCAAGTGCATACAAGGCCTTCAAATTCGTCCATCCTCTTGGCTCCATGGATAAGCTATCCAATCCATGCCCAAAAATGCTCCAAATGGCCTCAAAATGCACTTTCTTGCTCCCTAGGCCCTTAGAACCTGAAAACACACAAAAGAAGCATAAAGGACTAAAATAACGAGAGAAACATAACGTAAATGCACGAGAACAAGCCATTTAAGTCGCATGAATATGCTCCTATCAAATACCCCCACACTTAGCTTTTGCTAGTCCTCGAGCAAAACAGAATAAAAACAAATAAACAAAACGACACTAAACACGTAAAACACAACCTAAACCTTCCAACAACCGTCTTAGGGATTTCCAATGCACATGACAAGTTAAAAATCATCATTCTCACAGATTTTAGTCATCTTCACATTTAAGTACATTCTTAATCATAGTCACCATATACTAGTTCACAATTAAGCATTTAAAACCATGTTTTGAATGTAGTAACATGCCTTAGAGAATTTGCTCAATTCCTTTCAAGATATGCACTCAATTTTTACTCAGATTTTCTAACTACACACCCTAATCTAGTCATATGTGAGAAGATTGATGTAAACATGAAAACGACACTCACATATATGTATCACAAAGAACGCAAATTCTGGAGTTAATAATCAATTTTAGATATGATCTCATGAATAGAATGCTACTACTTAGACGCGAGAACCAGTGACACCATAAGCTCATACCAAGTTCAAACTCCACAAATTGAAATACACAACACTCAAGATAGAAGTCAAGGGTTGTAACGGGGCTTGGGGTATGTGGATAAAGAAGGGATATGGAAAACAAAGGTTCTTAAAGAAATAGTGAGCAAAGCATTTTAATCAACTTAGAATTCACTTTTGAATGAAAACTCAACTTTTGAACAAAAAGGGAGAATTTAGACAATTTACGCCCAGAATTGGTGTTTTGGAACCTTTCTTCAATCACTTATTTTTTTTTTTTTTTTTTTTTTTCTTTTGAATCTCAAAACAAAAACACTTAAACATTCTCTCCCCCACACTTATTTTCTTTCATAATGTAACTCAAAAGGAATTCAATTAAGTCATGCTCACTATCTTTTAAGAACAAGGGTAAGGACGGTCATATTCTAGGTTAGGTGAAGATAAAGTGGGTAAACAAAGAACATGGGTTAACATGGCTCAACGGGGGTAAAACTTACAACATATACGAAATATGGGAAGCGAGGCTATTTGGCTATGGTGGCAACTACACAACTTCATCTTGATATATGTTATGCAAATCAATAACATGCTTTGAATGAAATGGGCATGAGTTCTAGCATTTGGAACTATATGATGAAACGCCTTCTAAGTAGTAACCAAGCAAAGAATAATGAGATCATGCAACGATTTTAGAAAACAAGAAATCACAGATTATACTCTCCAAAGAACGTTATAGGCTCAAGTCTCTCAGGGTTGTAGCATTTGTTTGAGTTCCTTCCTTCAGGCATGTTACAAAAACTAAATTTTCTTTTATGATTGCATGTGAAGTTATACATTATAACCATAACCAAGCATATACCAAGAGTAAATCAAACTTTTCTCTATGTTAATAACTCTTTTTAACAGTCATGCAATTACAAACCAAATCCTTATCATTGTGTTGGAAGGTATCCTAAGACACAAACACACACACAAAAACAACTTTAAAACAACTCTTTTTGGGTTTTTCAAAACAATTTTTCAAATTTTTATGGGATTTTCGAATTTTTAAGACAAAACACACTAAAACAGTTTTAAAACAGTGAGAAACAACATGTGAAGTGATAGGTGATAAAATCCAACGAATTTGCATCAAATATACTTAGTTACTCCCCCACACTTAAATCAAACATTGTCCTCAATGTTTTAAGCATAGATTCACACAAAGCATAAGTAAATACACAAAAAGCACTTAAACATACTAAACATGGCATAATGTAATTAACAAAGAGAAGAGTTTAGAGACGCAAATCTGGTTATAGAGTGTAAATTCCATCTTCTCTTTGTTGATTGCATTGAGGCTTGATCTTGATGATTCCACAGGCTTACTCTTGAACTGGTTTCTGCCCATCGTTGATTTTCCTTTGTGCTACTTCTTGAACTGGGCAGCAGGATGGTTCTTTTGGTCTCCCCCGAAGGTCTGAGCTTATCCCTTTTATCTGTTTCTTTGTTCAATCTTTCCAATTCGTATTGAAAAGGGTTGGAGGATAACTCAGCCTATGTTTGTCTCCACATGCTTCAATGTATCATTTGCACTTGCCTTACTCGCTCCCCTTTGCAGAAGTGGTCCCTTCTCCGGAAGTGTATCAACCGTTGAAGATGACTACTCGAGAGCAACGCTAGGTAAGCAATCAGGAATAGATTCCAGACAGTTGGCTCCAGAACGGAAGACTGACTCCAAGTGCCGGCTGATTGCTTGTTTTACTTTGCCATGCGAGTAAGAACAAGGACAAAGAAAAAGACAGGGAAAGAGCATGATATGAGATACTTTTGCTTTTGACCTTGATGATATGAGATACCTTTGCTTTTGAAGAAGCGGTGAATGAATCAGCACATGTATTTGTTGTGCTGTTTCCTCCTGGGTCATATGTACTCCAGGCATCTGGTATCATCTTTGGGGAAGAAGAAAGAATTGAGTCTTTCGAAAGGCTTTGCTGGGAGTACGCCCTCAGAGGTGAGGGAGAGTTGGGCATTTTTCTTCAGGTTTGCCCTGCCATAAAAGACGAAGGTCGACATATATAGAGATAATATCAAGTGGTGGTACTTGTTACCTTTGTCGACAAACGTTTTGATCCCGCAAATCTGGCTTTTTGAAATAGTGGCGCCTCTTCGATCTCTGAACACGCCTCTTCGATTTCTGAGCAGGCGCCCCTTCGATTTCTGAACGACGCCCCTTCGCTTTCTGAACGACACCCCTTCGCTTTCTGAACGACACGTGGTAGTGCAGATGCGGCTCCTTTTGACAAAGCTGCACGCGTCTTCCGAAAAGCAGAGAAAGCGTCGCCGAACTTTGCGCTTGTCGGCTAAAGATGTGTAGTTGTGATGATGGCCTCCACGTGTTGTCTGAAAAGAAGAAATCTTTTGACAAAGTTGAACGCGCCTTCTGAAAAGCCGAGAAAGCGTCGCCTAAATTACGCCGGAGATTCCGGCTTTTTTTTTTTTTTTTTTTGAATTGGTGGACGCGTCGCCTTGGCTTTTTTATTGAGCTATCAATCACCACAACAAACACACTCTGCAGATTTCCCATTCTTGAAAATCGACTCCGGCCCTTTGAAATTTAACTCCATCCCTTTTCTTTGAACACTTTTGAAAAAATGGCAAACTCATCGAACCTTAGCTTGGAATTGAGCCTTAGCAGTGATACGGGCGCGCCGCGTCAAGGTAACATATGGCGCCCTTCTTTCTTTTCTTCTAACGGTCCTCTTTCAGGTGAAGACTCTGTGATGCAGGACGCCACAACAGCTACAATAGTAGCTAGGAACCTCCTCACTCCAAAAGATAGTAGGCTGCTGTCAGGACGGTCCGATGAGTTGGCCGTTCAAGAGTCCCTCGCACTTAGTGTTCAGTGTGCGAGTTCTGTGTCCAACATGGGCCAACGCCTGCTTGCCCGCTCCCGTCAGGTGGAATCATTGATGGCAGAGGTGGAAAGTCTCAAGCAGGAGATCCAGCAGCTGAAGTATGAGAATAGAAGTTTGCACGTGTTTGCAAACAACTATTCGACGGGCATGAAGAGGAAGCTTGATGAGCTGCAAGAGTCTGAAGGTCGGATTCACAGTGACCGTGAAAGGTTCTCGTCTTTCCTCCAGAGGCACCTTTTTCCTGGCTCATCCAGCGCTTGGCCAAGTATTGAGGCCTGGAATGCTCTATCTTCGATGCCTCCCGCTCCGATGCCTTCTGTTCCTACGCCTTCCGCTCCGATGCCTTCTGTTCCTACGCCTTCCGTTCCTACGCCTTCCGCTTCAAGAGTAAAGCCACGTAGTGGGGCCTCAAGCAAACAACCTTTATGAAGCATCATCTTTCTTTGTTTAGCACTGCCTATCAATAAATCAAACATTTTCTCAATGTTACAATCATAGACTCACACAATTAATAAACAAACAAACAATAACAACTAAACAACCTAACAAGGCAGAAACGAAATAGCAACAAAGAAAAGAATTTTTTTTTTTTTTCTTTTTTTTTTTTTTTTTTTCTTTTTTTTAAATTTTTATCAAATTTTCGGAGTTTTATACCAAGACACTATAAAACACACTAAAACACTCTAAAAACGCTTAAAACAGCAAGAAACCACATTCTAAGTGAAAGGTGAATAAATCCCACGAAATTCATGCAAATACAAATTGTTTACCCCCCCCACACTTAAATCAAACTTTGTCCTCAATGTTTTAAGCAGAAAGTCACAACAGAGCAAGCAAATAAACAAATACGAGAAAGAAAGCAAAGTAAAGGCAGTAAAGAAAAAGAAAGGAATAAAAATAAGTCTCTTAAAGGGGTTTCCAAGTTCTTCTCTATTCGGATGCATGGGTTGCCTCCCACGAAGCGTTTTCTTTTACGTCTTGCAGCCGGACGGTACCTCCGTTTAAGCTTGACTAGGTTCCACGGCATGGAGGGGTACCTCCTCCACGACATGCTCCTCAAACATCTCGTAATAGGGCTTCAATCGATGCCCATTCACTTTGAATTCTTGCTGCGTCCTTGAACTTTTGATTTGCACTGCACCATGAGGGAAAACATTAGTAACAACAAACGGGCCAATCCATTTAGAACGCAACTTACCAGGAAACAAACGTAGGCGAGAGTTGAAAAGTAACACTTTCTGCCCAACTGTGAAGGTCTTGGTTCGAATCATTTTATCATGGAATGCTTTGGTCTTGGCTTTGTACATTCGGGCATTCTCATAGGCTTCATTCCGAATCTCCTCAAGTTCATTCAATTGGAGCTTCCTATGAACTCCCGCTGCATCTATGTCCATGTTGAAAGTCTTCACGGCCCAATGTGCCTTGTGCTCTAACTCTACGGGCAAATGACATGGCTTACCATAGATGAGCCGAAAATGTGACATCCCAATGGGTGTTTTGTATGCCGTACGATATGCCCACAGTGCATCATCTAAACGTAAGCTCCAATCCCTCCTTGTTGGTCCAACGGTCTTCTCCAAAATTTGTTTGATTTCTCGGTTAGACACCTCGGCTTGGCCATTTGTTTGAGGATGGTAAGGTGTGGAGACCTTATGGTTGACATGGTACTTTCTTAGCAACGCCTCAATGGTCCGATTGCAAAAGTGAGACCCTCCATCACCACTCCCCAAACCATTCACACCATCAAACTATCCCTAGACCTTGTGCTACAACGAAGAGGAAGAGAAAAGTGCCTAAACATTCATACAATTCAAGTTTGAGTTGTTGGAATGTTTAGGTGTTTCTTTGATTTCAACGTTTAATTTCAATACTCTTTGTTTTGTACGAATGAGGAATGGAAGATAAGAGGGCCTAAACGTTCATACAATTCAAGTTTGAGTTGTTGGAATGTTTAGGTGTTTCTTTGATTCTCTTTGTTTTGTACCATGAGGAACTAAACCCCCCTTGGTTAGGGGGTGATTCAAATATATGTTTATGCTTGCATTTTGATTTGATTACATCTAATTGCGTTTCATAAGATGTGGATTCAATTTGTTTAACCGTTTGATTGATAACTTATTTATGTATGTTTATTGAGAATGCGCGCTTAATTTTCATGCATGAATATGACGCTAGAATATAAGTAAGTTTCACCTAATCGTTATGAACTTATATTCACAAGTAGTGGAGGTTGCTTATAAACAATCGCGTTAAACAAATTCTTGGCATAAGTTTCATGCAATCCATAGTAACGAATGTCTCGTCAACACTTATAATTTTCATAGAGCGTAATGATTCTTGCTTGTATCTCTTCTATGCATTCATGTTGAGGACTTGTGGGGAATGTTTTGAATGGTTGTAATGCGTATTCCATTCAATCCAACGAATTTAGGGAAATCTGAAAGTTAATCTAAGTGGATCTAATTAACTTGGAGCATTGAGTTTCACAACTTATCGAAAGACCAACTGAGAATCAATTTTGTTTTGCAAGTGTAACATGTGTGGAGAAGAACCCCTTGGCTATTCCATCATCCATATTTTTATCACATTCATATTTACATTTTGCCTTTAATTATATTCTGTCTTTTTAATTTAATATCGTCCAACCACAATTCCCCCCCCCCTATTTTGTTAAGTCTTAATCATTCGTATTTGTTTTATTTTTGTATCTTTAAGCTTTTGGAGTCATAAACAATTGCAAATTCGTCTAAATCAAGTTCTAGCTTCTATTTGAGTCAATTTGATTGTTTTAGACAATTTGAGTTTTTCAAAGCCTTTCTGAGTCATAGTAGTCTTGTTAAGAGTATTTTAATTTAGTTTTTATGTTTTTAAGTCAATTTAGAAGGTTTTAGCAAGCCCTCCTAATCCCCGGTCTAGAACGATCCCTCACTTATCCATTCTACTACAATTGTCAAACGAGGGTTTAATTTGAGTGTCAAGTAAATCTCGCATCAAATTTTGGCGCCGTTGCCGGGGATTAGAAAATTTGCTAATCCCTTGGATTGTTTTATTTTCGTTTGTTTTTATTTTATTCCAGATTCTTAATCTTGTTTTGTTTCTTGTTTTAGGTACTTGTTTATGACTCGGAGTTCTCATCCGATTCGTGAACATATCCTGGAGTGATTGGGTTCTTCGTCCGGCTGTGATGCGAGAATTATACGCACACAAATTAAACCCTCTTTTTATCAATTGTAGTGAAGAATGTTCTAAGGGCAAAGTATGCAAAAGGATGCCTTTTGGAGCCTTTTGGAGCAAATTAGAGATTGGAATGGATATCATATGCTTGGAGCCAAGAGGATGGACGAAATTGAAGGATTCCTCCTCCATTGCAGCCACATGCACATTCAATCATTCACACCAAAACCTTGCACATGCTTTCCCATTTCATTATTCATTCACCTTGCAGCCACTCCACATGCATTTCTAGCTTTTCCTTTGCATTCCCCCTTTAATCAACACATACATCCATTCACCACAGAAATAAGGCCTTTGTGCCAGAAATTCACCCATTCCAAACACTCTTCCATAAACTCATCCATTGCAGAAATGTAGACCATCAAACTCCCTTGTGCCGTGCTCTCCCTTACAATCCAAACACCATCCTTCCATTTCCACCACTCCCCAAACCATTCACACCATCAAACTATCCCTAGACCTTGTGCTACAACGAAGAGGAAGAGAAGAGTGCCTAAACATTCATACAATTCAAGTTTGAGTTGTTGGAATGTTTAGGTGTTTCTTTGATTTCAACGTTTAATTTCAATACTCTTTGTTTTGTACGAATGAGGAATGGAAGATAAGAGGGCCTAAACGTTCATACAATTCAAGTTTGAGTTGTTGGAATGTTTAGGTGTTTCTTTGATTCTCTTTGTTTTGTACCATGAGGAACTAAACCCCCCTTGGTTAGGGGGTGATTCAAATATATGTTTATGCTTGCATTTTGATTTGATTACATCTAATTGCGTTTCATAAGTTGTGGATTCAATTTGTTTAACCGTTTGATTGATAACTTATTTATGTATGTTTATTGAGAATGCGCGCTTAATTTTCATGCATGAATATGACGCTAGAATATAAGTAAGTTTCACCTAATCGTTATGAACTTATATTCACAAGTAGTGGAGGTTGCTTATAAACAATCGCGTTAAACAAATTCTTGGCATAAGTTTCATGCAATCCATAGTAACGAATGCCTCGTCAACACTTATAATTTTCATAGAGCGTAATGATTCTTGCTTGTATCTCTTCTATGCATTCATGTTGAGGACTTGTGGGGAATGTTTTGAATTGTTGTATGCGCTAACCCATCCAATTCAATAACGTTAGGAAGATTTGAAGGTTAATTAGTGCATCACGGTTAACCCGGGGTGTTGAGTTTCATGGTTTATTGAAATGCAATTGGAAATCATTTTATTATGCAAGTATAACATGTATGGAGATGAACCCCTTAGCCATTCTATCATCCATTCATTCTATTCCATCAAATTCGTTTTACAAGCTGTTTAGTTTATTAACTTGTTTTGTTATTTCAATTTTCGTATAAATCTAAATCCCCCTTTACTTTAATGTCCAATTTAGTTAGAAATCAATTTAGTTTGTGCTTTTAAGTGTTTTGATTCATTTTATTTCCCAATTTCGTCCAAATTCACCAAAGTGCTCAAAACTGCCCAGAAAGTGATTTTAAGGCAGTTTTGAGTGTTTTGGGTGATGTTTGAGTCTTTTGGTTTGTTTTAATGTTTTAAGTGTTTAGTTTTACATTCTTTGAGTTAGTTTAGTGTTTTATATTGTGTTTTTACGTTCTTGATTCATTTTATTACTTAATTTCGTCCAAATTTGTGTTTGTGCTCAAATCTGCCCAGAAAGTGGTTTTTAGGCAGATTTGAGTGTGTTTGTGTTGTTTTGAGTCTTTTGGTTTGTCTTAGTGTTTTAAAGTTTAGTTTTGCATTCTTTGAGTCTAGTATAGTGTTTCATATTGTTATTTTACGTTTTTGAGTCAAATCCAAGTGGTTAACAATCCCTCCTAATCCCCGGTCCAGAACGATCCCTACTTATACATATACTACAATTTGACGAAAAGAGGGTTTAATTTGTGTGCGTATAATTCTCGCATCAAATTTTGGCGCCGTTGCCGGGGATTAGCAACTTTGCTAATCCTTTGTCTTTATTTTTATATTTTGTTTTTCGTGCATTCTTATTTCAAATTCTTAGTTTGTTTGTTTCCTTGTTTTTTTTTAGGTACTGTGTATGACTCGTAGCTCTCGGCCTATTATAGAGAACATCTCCGACTTTGACGGTGATTTTGAACGCACTTTGAGGAGAACGAGGAGTCAACAAGAGCCACCACAACCACCACCACAACCTGGGCTTGAAGAAGACGAAGTAGGTGTAGAAGAAAAGCCCACGGATCAAATTTTTGAAGAAGAACAAGCCATGGCAGCAGATAATAGAACCATCAAGGAGCTTTCGGCCTCGGGTTTGGATAATGCATTGCCTCTTTGTATCCAATACCCCACGGCTGCAGAGGGGAAGATTGAGGAATTTGAACTCAAATCCAGTTTGTTACACCATATTCCGAAGTTCCATGGCTTGTCTATGGAAGACCCCAACAAACACTTGAAGGAGTTCGAGGTGGTTTGTTCGAGCATGACCCCCGTCAATGTGGATGGGAGTATATTGAAGATGAAGGCCTTTCCATTTTCACTTATGGACAAGGCCAAAGATTGGCTCTACGAACTAGCCCCGGGAACTGTGACTTCGTGGGAGAGTATGAAGCGTGCTTTCTTGGAGAAATTCTTCCCTACTTCGAGAGTGATTCTCCTACGGAAGAAAATTAGTGGTATTCAACAGAATCATGGCGAGACATTCCCGGCTTATTATGAGCGCTTCAAGGGCCTTGTAGCTTCATGTCCTCAACATCAAATGAAGGAGGAACTTCTCCTTCAATATTTCTATGAGGGCCTCCTTCCTATCGAACGTCAAATGCTTGATGCATCAGCGGGAGGAGCATTGGTGGACAAAACACCAAGGGATGCCAAGATTCTCATAGCCAACCGAGCGCTCAACGCTCAACAATATGAAGGAGTGGGTCAAAGGGAAGCCCCACGACAACAAAGTGTAAATGAGGTGAGTGCTATTTCTGAAATTCAATCACAACTTGCTAATCTTACTTCTCTTGTTTCTCAGGTTGTGATTGGTCCAAAAGCACAAGAACACCAAGTTTGTGGCGTGTGCTCAATTCAAGGGCATCCATCCGACAATGCCCTCAACTAATCGAGAATGGTGGGTGGGAATCTGCCAATCCAATTGGTTTCCAAGGACAAAATCAAAACAACCCATACTCGAACACTTACAATGCCGGATGAAGGGACCATCCAAACTTCAAATGGAGGGAGCCACAACAAGCTGCCCAACAAGGAGGATTTAGGCCAAACCCCCCTGGTTTTTATTCCAAGCCGTATGCACCCCAACAACCCCAACAACCCCAACAACCTTCGACATCATCTCATTCAGGTACGTCCTTGGAAAGTGATCAAGCTATGCAATTACTAACCTCTATTTCGCAGGGGTTGCAAAATCAAAACAACCGGATAGCAAATAACGAGAAGGAAATGACGGATATGAAGAAACAAATAGGGCAGATTTCTGAGTTCCTTGGACAGATTAGAGAGCAAGGAAAGCTTCCTAGCTCAACCACAGTCAATCCAAAGGGAGGATTCGAATCCGCCAAGGCCATCACCCTAAGGGGTGGAAAAGAAGTTGGGACCGAGCCAAACAATCCCAAATCTGCCCAGAAAGTAGATGAAGAGACGACACAACCTGAGGCAGATCACCCTAACTCGGCCAAATCAGGTAATTTAAGTTCAAATTCATGTACTTCACGTCCTAATCTGCCCAATGTACCTTTTCCTCGCAGGTTCATGCAAGAAAAAAAGGAAGAAAGCGAGAAGGACATTCTTGAAACGTTCCGGAAAGTGCAAGTGAACATACCGCTTCTCGATGCAATCAAACAGGTTCCAAAGTATGCTAAATTCCTCAAGGACCTATGCAATACAAAGAGAAGAAGGGCAAACAAAGAGGTAGTGAAGGTAAGCGAGAATGTGTCCGCTGTTTTGCAACGTAAACTGCCTACCAAGTGCAAAGACCCCGGTAGTTTCACGATTCCTTGTGTGATTGGACATAATCGTTTTGAACATGCCATGCTTGATTTAGGTGCATCCATAAATGTCATGCCTTATTCTATTTATGCATCTATGAATTTGGGTGAATTAAAACAAGATGGTGTAATTATACAATTGGCCGATCGTTCTAACGCGTATCCAAAAGGAGTTTTGGAAGATGTGCTTGTGCAGGTGAACCATTTAATTTTTCCGGCTGATTTCTACGTCCTAGACATGGAGGATTCAGCCCATTCTACATCTTTGCCGATTCTCCTTGGTAGGCCATTCATGAAGACGGCCCGAACGAAGATTGATGTATACAAAGGCACGTTGACAATGGAATTCGATGGGGAAGTGATTGATTTTAATATTTCTGAAACTATGAGATATCCTGTTGATGACCATTCTTGTTTTTCCATTGATGTTATCGATTCTTTGGCGCAGGTATACCTTGAAGAATTGAACGAGGACGCCCTGGAAACAACCATCACTAAGGCCATAGAGCGCAAAAATGAAGGATTTGGGCCAATGCAAGGCCACGGCAAGGAGGAGGAATTCTTTGCAATGGGTTCTAGTGAAGAAATAATTGAGGTTGTGGCAGCCCTTGAGTCATTGCCACAACAATATGGTAAGGTTCCACTCTCACTTTCAAATTCAGTTTCCACTAAGATGCTACCTTCTGTTGTTCAGGCACCATCGCTTGAACTTAAGCCGTTGCCGGACCATTTGAAGTATGTGTTTTTGGGAAAAGGCGAAACATTGCCCGTCATCATTTCATCAAGTCTCACGGCAATGGAGGAGGAGAAGCTTGTGAGGGTGCTGCGAGAGCACAAAACGGCCATAGGGTGGACTTTGGCCGACATTAAAGGAATAAGCCCTACCACATGCATGCACCGTATACTTCTTGAGGAGGGGGCTAAACCAACTCGAGAGGCTCAACGCCGTCTCAACCCTCCGATGATGGAAGTGGTGAAGAAGGAAATAATCAAACTTTTGGATTGCGGAGTGATCTACCCTATCTCCGATAGCCGTTGGGTCTCTCCAGTTCAAGTCGTTCCCAAGAAGTCCGGAGTAACTGTTATCAAGAATGATGAGAATGAGCTCGTGCCTACACGCATTCAGACTGGATGGCGGGTATGTATCGATTACCGGAAGCTAAATGCCATGACTAGGAAAGATCACTTTCCTTTGCCATTCATCGACCAGATGCTCGAAAGGTTAGCCGGTCATGCTTTTTACTGTTTTCTTGATGGATACTCTGGATATAACCAAATTGTGATAGCCCCGGATGATCAAGAGAAGACCACATTCACATGTCCCTTTGGAACATTTGCTTTTCGTCGCATGCCATTTGGCTTATGCAACGCACCGGCCACTTTCCAAAGGTGTATGGTAAGTATATTTTCCGATTTTGTTGAAAAGATCATTGAGGTTTTCATGGATGATTTCAGTGTATTTGGGAGTTCATTTGATAATTGCTTGGATAATCTGACCTTAATTTTGAAACGATGTGCTGAAACTAACCTTGTCTTGAATTGGGAGAAATGTCACTTTATGGTGAAACAAGGTATAGTTTTAGGACATATTGTTTCAGAAAAAGGAATTGAAGTAGATAAATCGAAAATAGACCTTGTACGTCACTTACCCTCTCCTACTTCGGTTAGAGAGGTACGTTCGTTTCTTGGCCATGCAGGGTTCTATAGGCGTTTTATCAAGGACTTCTCCAAGATGTCCAACCCTCTTTGCCGATTGCTTCAAAAAGATGTGCCATTCAAGTTTGATGAAGAGTGTAATTCGGCATTTAACCAACTCAAGGAGAAGCTAGTCTCGGCCCCCATTATTGTACCTCCAGATTGGAGCCTTCCGTTCGAGCTCATGTGCGATGCATCCGACTATGCATTAGGAGCTGTTCTAGGACAAAGAAGAGACAAGCGGCCGCATGTCATATACTATGCCTCTCGGACACTTGCAAAACAAAATTGATTCTCAGTTGGTCTTTCGATAAGTTGTGAAACTCAATGCTCCAAGTTAATTAGATCCACTTAGATTAACTTTCAGATTTCCCTAAATTCGTTGGATTGAATGGAATACGCATTACAACCAAATTATTCTTAATCAAAGTCCCTAACTATGGAATACGCATGATAGAGACATTCAACAAAGATCATTAAGTTCAACGGAAATCATAAACATCGACGAGGCATTCGTTACTATGGAATACGCATGAAACTTATGCCAAGAATTCGTTTAACGCGATTGTTTATAAGCAACCTCCACTACTTGTGAATATAAGTTCATAGCGATTAGGTGAAATTCACTTATATTCTAGCGTCATATTTATGCATGAAAATTAAGCTTGCAATCTCAATGAACAAACATAAATAAGTTATCAATCAAACAGTTAAACGAATTGAATCCACAACTTATGAAATTCCAACCAAACGTAATCAATTCAAATTGCAAATATAAACATAGTTTCGAATCACCCCCTAGCTAAAGGGGGTTTAGTTCCTCATAACTTTGAAATTAAAGAAACACCTAAACATTCCAACAACTCAAACGTGAATTGTATGAACGTTTAGGCACTCTTCTCTTCCCTTCTCATACGTACAAAACAAAGAGAATTAAATTTAAACTTTGAAATCAAAGAAACACCTAAACATTCCAACAACTCAAACTTGAATTGTATGAACGTTTAAGCACTCTTTTCTTCCTCGTTGTTGTAGCACAAGGTCTAAGGTGAGCTTTGGGGATTATGTGAAGTGTTTTGGAGGGATGGGAAGTGGTTGGATAGTGGCTGCAATGAAGGAGAAAAACTGCACAGAAAATGGAAGGGGAATTGCGGCAATGGATGTGTATTTGTGTTGTGTGAAGTGTTGTGAATGGAAATATGAGATATGAATTGAATGAATGAATGCAAGGGTATTTATAGGAGTAGTGGAGGGAACATATGGTTGTTTGTTTAAGATGCAAGTGGCTAATTAATGATGGAAAAGTATGTGATTTAAAGGATGCAAAGTGAATGAATCATGAATCATTGTGGATGAAAGGTGGAAGTGCATGTGTTGATGACTAGGTTAGTGGGTGGAAATCTGAAAATGGCATATAGGAATGGGAGCTCACGGTTTGAATGTGTAAAGTGTGTGTGAATGCATGTGAAGATGCAATAAATAATGCATGTAGGGTTAGGAAATAATGAAGAAATGCATGTGAGATGTTTGGAAAGGAAATGGGAACCCATGGCAATGAAGTTGTTTTGTGTTGTGAATTATGATGAATGCATGTGAGTTAAAGAGGGAGAATGTGGTGAAATGATGAAGTAGGAAGGTGGAAATGCATGTGAGATGTTTGGAAAGGAATAAAGAATGAATGGTGGAAATGTGAGTGAATGATGTGCATGTGTGAGAATGCATGTGGAATTAAGAGGAGTATGGAAGTGAAATAAATGAATGATATGTTAAGTGATAAGTGAATGATATGTGGTGAGTGATAAGTGAATGGTTTGATAAGTGATAAATGAATTAGTTTAAAGGGCTAGGGTTTAAGTACATAGAATGGGCCTAAAATAGGTTGGTTTGTATGGCATAATGTGTTTGATTGGGCTAGAGCCATTGTTTTGTGTCTTCAAGTGCATACAAGGCCTTCAAATTCGTCCATCCTCTTGGCTCCATGGATAAGCTATCCAATCCATGCCCAAAAATGCTCCAAATGGCCTCAAAATGCACTTTCTTGCTCCCTAGGCCCTTAGAACCTGAAAACACACAAAAGAAGCATAAAGGACTAAAATAACGAGAGAAACATAACGTAAATGCACGAGAACAAGCCATTTAAGTCGCATGAATATGCTCCTATCAAATACCCCCACACTTAGCTTTTGCTAGTCCTCGAGCAAAACAGAATAAAAACAAATAAACAAAACGACACTAAACACGTAAAACACAACCTAAACCTTCCAACAACCGTCTTAGGGATTTCCAATGCACATGACAAGTTAAAAATCATCATTCTCACAGATTTTAGTCATCTTCACATTTAAGTACATTCTTAATCATAGTCACCATATACTAGTTCACAATTAAGCATTTAAAACCATGTTTTGAATGTAGTAACATGCCTTAGAGAATTTGCTCAATTCCTTTCAAGATATGCACTCAATTTTTACTCAGATTTTCTAACTACACACCCTAATCTAGTCATATGTGAGAAGATTGATGTAAACATGAAAACGACACTCACATATATGTATCACAAAGAACGCAAATTCTGGAGTTAATAATCAATTTTAGATATGATCTCATGAATAGAATGCTACTACTTAGACGCGAGAACCAGTGACACCATAAGCTCATACCAAGTTCAAACTCCACAAATTGAAATACACAACACTCAAGATAGAAGTCAAGGGTTGTAACGGGGCTTGGGGTATGTGGATAAAGAAGGGATATGGAAAACAAAGGTTCTTAAAGAAATAGTGAGCAAAGCATTTTAATCAACTTAGAATTCACTTTTGAATGAAAACTCAACTTTTGAACAAAAAGGGAGAATTTAGACAATTTACGCCCAGAATTGGTGTTTTGGAACCTTTCTTCAATCACTTATTTTTTTTTTTTTTTTTTTTTTTCTTTTGAATCTCAAAACAAAAACACTTAAACATTCTCTCCCCCACACTTATTTTCTTTCATAATGTAACTCAAAAGGAATTCAATTAAGTCATGCTCACTATCTTTTAAGAACAAGGGTAAGGACGGTCATATTCTAGGTTAGGTGAAGATAAAGTGGGTAAACAAAGAACATGGGTTAACATGGCTCAACGGGGGTAAAACTTACAACATATACGAAATATGGGAAGCGAGGCTATTTGGCTATGGTGGCAACTACACAACTTCATCTTGATATATGTTATGCAAATCAATAACATGCTTTGAATGAAATGGGCATGAGTTCTAGCATTTGGAACTATATGATGAAACGCCTTCTAAGTAGTAACCAAGCAAAGAATAATGAGATCATGCAACGATTTTAGAAAACAAGAAATCACAGATTATACTCTCCAAAGAACGTTATAGGCTCAAGTCTCTCAGGGTTGTAGCATTTGTTTGAGTTCCTTCCTTCAGGCATGTTACAAAAACTAAATTTTCTTTTATGATTGCATGTGAAGTTATACATTATAACCATAACCAAGCATATACCAAGAGTAAATCAAACTTTTCTCTATGTTAATAACTCTTTTTAACAGTCATGCAATTACAAACCAAATCCTTATCATTGTGTTGGAAGGTATCCTAAGACACAAACACACACACAAAAACAACTTTAAAACAACTCTTTTTGGGTTTTTCAAAACAATTTTTCAAATTTTTATGGGATTTTCGAATTTTTAAGACAAAACACACTAAAACAGTTTTAAAACAGTGAGAAACAACATGTGAAGTGATAGGTGATAAAATCCAACGAATTTGCATCAAATATACTTAGTTACTCCCCCACACTTAAATCAAACATTGTCCTCAATGTTTTAAGCATAGATTCACACAAAGCATAAGTAAATACACAAAAAGCACTTAAACATACTAAACATGGCATAATGTAATTAACAAAGAGAAGAGTTTAGAGACGCAAATCTGGTTATAGAGTGTAAATTCCATCTTCTCTTTGTTGATTGCATTGAGGCTTGATCTTGATGATTCCACAGGCTTACTCTTGAACTGGTTTCTGCCCATCGTTGATTTTCCTTTGTGCTACTTCTTGAACTGGGCAGCAGGATGGTTCTTTTGGTCTCCCCCGAAGGTCTGAGCTTATCCCTTTTATCTGTTTCTTTGTTCAATCTTTCCAATTCGTATTGAAAAGGGTTGGAGGATAACTCAGCCTATGTTTGTCTCCACATGCTTCAATGTATCATTTGCACTTGCCTTACTCGCTCCCCTTTGCAGAAGTGGTCCCTTCTCCGGAAGTGTATCAACCGTTGAAGATGACTACTCGAGAGCAACGCTAGGTAAGCAATCAGGAATAGATTCCAGACAGTTGGCTCCAGAACGGAAGACTGACTCCAAGTGCCGGCTGATTGCTTGTTTTACTTTGCCATGCGAGTAAGAACAAGGACAAAGAAAAAGACAGGGAAAAAGCATGATATGAGATACTTTTGCTTTTGACCTTGATGATATGAGATACCTTTGCTTTTGAAGAAGCGGTGAATGAATCAGCACATGTATTTGTTGTGCTGTTTCCTCCTGGGTCATATGTACTCCAGGCATCTGGTATCATCTTTGGGGAAGAAGAAAGAATTGAGTCTTTCGAAAGGCTTTGCTGGGAGTACGCCCTCAGAGGTGAGGGAGAGTTGGGCATTTTTCTTCAGGTTTGCCCTGCCATAAAAGACGAAGGTCCACATATATAGAGATAATATCAAGTGGTGGTACTTGTTACCTTTGTCGACAAACGTTTTGATCCCGCAAATCTGGCTTTTTGAAATAGTGGCGCCTCTTCGATCTCTGAACACGCCTCTTCGATTTCTGAGCAGGCGCCCCTTCGATTTCTGAACGACGCCCCTTCGCTTTCTGAACGACACCCCTTCGCTTTCTGAACGACACGTGGTAGTGCAGATGCGGCTCCTTTTGACAAAGCTGCACGCGTCTTCCGAAAAGCAGAGAAAGCGTCGCCGAACTTTGCGCTTGTCGGCTAAAGATGTGTAGTTGTGATGATGGCCTCCACGTGTTGTCTGAAAAGAAGAAATCTTTTGACAAAGTTGAACGCGCCTTTTGAAAAGCCGAGAAAGCATCGCCTAAATTACGCCGGAGATTCCGGCTTTTTTTTTTTTTTTTTTTGAATTGGTGGACGCGTCGCCTTGGCTTTTTTATTGAGCTATCAATCACCACAACAAACACACTCTGCAGATTTCCCATTCTTGAAAATCGACTCCGGCCCTTTGAAATTTAACTCCATCCCTTTTCTTTGAACACTTTTGAAAAAATGGCAAACTCATCGAACCTTAGCTTGGAATTGAGCCTTAGCAGTGATACGGGCGCGCCGCGTCAAGGTAACATATGGCGCCCTTCTTTCTTTTCTTCTAACGGTCCTCTTTCAGGTGAAGACTCTGTGATGCAGGACGCCACAACAGCTACAATAGTAGCTAGGAACCTCCTCACTCCAAAAGATAGTAGGCTGCTGTCAGGACGGTCCGATGAGTTGGCCGTTCAAGAGTCCCTCGCACTTAGTGTTCAGTGTGCGAGTTCTGTGTCCAACATGGGCCAACGCCTGCTTGCCCACTCCCGTCAGGTGGAATCATTGATGGCAGAGGTGGAAAGTCTCAAGCAGGAGATCCAGCAGCTGAAGTATGAGAATAGAAGTTTGCACGTGTTTGCAAACAACTATTCGACGGGCATGAAGAGGAAGCTTGATGAGCTGCAAGAGTCTGAAGGTCGGATTCACAGTGACCGTGAAAGGTTCTCGTCTTTCCTCCAGAGGCACCTTTTTCCTGGCTCATCCAGCGCTTGGCCAAGTATTGAGGCCTGGAATGCTCTATCTTCGATGCCTCCCGCTCCGATGCCTTCTGTTCCTACGCCTTCCGCTCCGATGCCTTCTGTTCCTACGCCTTCCGTTCCTACGCCTTCCGCTTCAAGAGTAAAGCCACGTAGTGGGGCCTCAAGCAAACAACCTTTATGAAGCATCATCTTTCTTTGTTTAGCACTGCCTATCAATAAATCAAACATTTTCTCAATGTTACAATCATAGACTCACACAATTAATAAACAAACAAACAATAACAACTAAACAACCTAACAAGGCAGAAACGAAATAGCAACAAAGAAAAGAATTTTTTTTTTTTTCTTTTTTTTTTTTTTTTTTTTTTTTTTTTTAATTTTTATCAAATTTTCGGAGTTTTATACCAAGACACTATAAAACACACTAAAACACTCTAAAAACGCTTAAAACAACAAGAAACCACATTCTAAGTGAAAGGTGAATAAATCCCACGAAATTCATGCAAATACAAATTGTTTACCCCCCCCACACTTAAATCAAACTTTGTCCTCAATGTTTTAAGCAGAAAGTCACAACAGAGCAAGCAAATAAACAAATACGAGAAAGCAAAGTAAAGGCAGTAAAGAAAAAGAAAGGAATAAAAATAAGTCTCTTAAAGGGGTTTCCAAGTTCTTCTCTATTCGGATGCATGGGTTGCCTCCCACGAAGCGCTTTCTTTTACGTCTTGCAGCCGGACGGTACCTCCGTTTAAGCTTGACTAGGTTCCACGGCATGGAGGGGTACCTCCTCCACGACATGCTCCTCAAACATCTCGTAATAGGGCTTCAATCGATGCCCATTCACTTTGAATTCTTGCTGCGTCCTTGAACTTTTGATTTGCACTGCACCATGAGGGAAAACATTAGTAACAACAAACGGGCCAATCCATTTAGAACGCAACTTACCAGGAAACAAACGTAGGCGAGAGTTGAAAAGTAACACTTTCTGCCCAACTGTGAAGGTCTTGGTTCGAATCATTTTATCATGGAATGCTTTGGTCTTGGCTTTGTACATTCGGGCATTCTCATAGGCTTCATTCCGAATCTCCTCAAGTTCATTCAATTGGAGCTTCCTATGAACTCCCGCTGCATCTATGTCCATGTTGAAAGTCTTCACGGCCCAATGTGCCTTGTGCTCTAACTCTACGGGCAAATGACATGGCTTACCATAGACGAGCCGAAAAGGTGACATCCCAATGGGTGTTTTGTATGCCGTACGATATGCCCACAGTGCATCATCTAAACGTAAGCTCCAATCCCTCCTTGTTGGTCCAACGGTCTTCTCCAAAATTTGTTTGATTTCTCGGTTAGACACCTCGGCTTGGCCATTTGTTTGAGGATGGTAAGGTGTGGAGACCTTATGGTTGACATGGTACTTTCTTAGCAACGCCTCAATGGTCCGATTGCAAAAGTGAGACCCTCCATCACCACTCCCCAAACCATTCACACCATCAAACTATCCCTAGACCTTGTGCTACAACGAAGAGGAAGAGAAGAGTGCCTAAACATTCATACAATTCAAGTTTGAGTTGTTGGAATGTTTAGGTGTTTCTTTGATTTCAACGTTTAATTTCAATACTCTTTGTTTTGTACGAATGAGGAATGGAAGATAAGAGGGCCTAAACGTTCATACAATTCAAGTTTGAGTTGTTGGAATGTTTAGGTGTTTCTTTGATTCTCTTTGTTTTGTACCATGAGGAACTAAACCCCCCTTGGTTAGGGGGTGATTCAAATATATGTTTATGCTTGCATTTTGATTTGATTACATCTAATTGCGTTTCATAAGTTGTGGATTCAATTTGTTTAACCGTTTGATTGATAACTTATTTATGTATGTTTATTGAGAATGCGCGCTTAATTTTCATGCATGAATATGACGCTAGAATATAAGTAAGTTTCACCTAATCGTTATGAACTTATATTCACAAGTAGTGGAGGTTGCTTATAAACAATCGCGTTAAACAAATTCTTGGCATAAGTTTCATGCAATCCATAGTAACGAATGCCTCGTCAACACTTATAATTTTCATAGAGCGTAATGATTCTTGCTTGTATCTCTTCTATGCATTCATGTTGAGGACTTGTGGGGAATGTTTTGAATGGTTGTAATGCGTATTCCATTCAATCCAACGAATTTAGGGAAATCTGAAAGTTAATCTAAGTGGATCTAATTAACTTGGAGCATTGAGTTTCACAACTTATCGAAAGACCAACTGAGAATCAATTTTGTTTTGCAAGTGTAACATGTGTGGAGAAGAACCCCTTGGCTATTCCATCATCCATATTTTTATCACATTCATATTTACATTTTGCCTTTAATTATATTCTGTCTTTTTAATTTAATATCGTCCAACCACAATTCCCCCCCCTATTTTGTTAAGTCTTAATCATTCGTATTTGTTTTATTTTTGTATCTTTAAGCTTTTGGAGTCATAAACAATTGCAAATTCGTCTAAATCAAGTTCTAGCTTCTATTTGAGTCAATTTGATTGTTTTAGACAATTTGAGTTTTTCAAAGCCTTTCTGAGTCATAGTAGTCTTGTTAAGAGTATTTTAATTTAGTTTTTATGTTTTTAAGTCAATTTAGAAGGTTTTAGCAAGCCCTCCTAATCCCCGGTCTAGAACGATCCCTCACTTATCCATTCTACTACAATTGTCAAACGAGGGTTTAATTTGAGTGTCAAGTAAATCTCGCATCAAATTTTGGCGCCGTTGCCGGGGATTAGAAAATTTGCTAATCCCTTGGATTGTTTTATTTTCGTTTGTTTTTATTTTATTCCAGATTCTTAATCTTGTTTTGTTTCTTGTTTTAGGTACTTGTTTATGACTCAGAGTTCTCATCCGATTCGTGAACATATCCTGGAGTGATTGGGTTCTTCGTCCGGCTGTGATGCGAGAATTATACGCACACAAATTAAACCCTCTTTTTATCAATTGTAGTGAAGAATGTTCTAAGGGCAAAGTATGCAAAAGGATGCCTTTTGGAGCCTTTTGGAGCAAATTAGAGATTGGAATGGATATCATATGCTTGGAGCCAAGAGGATGGACGAAATTGAAGGATTCCTCCTCCATTGCAGCCACATGCACATTCAATCATTCACACCAAAACCTTGCACATGCTTTCCCATTTCATTATTCATTCACCTTGCAGCCACTCCACATGCATTTCTAGCTTTTCCTTTGCATTCCCCCTTTAATCAACACATACATCCATTCACCACAGAAATAAGGCCTTTGTGCCAGAAATTCACCCATTCCAAACACTCTTCCATAAACTCATCCATTGCAGAAATGTAGACCATCAAACTCCCTTGTGCCGTGCTCTCCCTTACAATCCAAACACCATCCTTCCATTTCCACCACTCCCCAAACCATTCACACCATCAAACTATCCCTAGACCTTGTGCTACAACGAAGAGGAAGAGAAGAGTGCCTAAACATTCATACAATTCAAGTTTGAGTTGTTGGAATGTTTAGGTGTTTCTTTGATTTCAACGTTTAATTTCAATACTCTTTGTTTTGTACGAATGAGGAATGGAAGATAAGAGGGCCTAAACGTTCATACAATTCAAGTTTGAGTTGTTGGAATGTTTAGGTGTTTCTTTGATTCTCTTTGTTTTGTACCATGAGGAACTAAACCCCCCTTGGTTAGGGGGTGATTCAAATATATGTTTATGCTTGCATTTTGATTTGATTACATCTAATTGCGTTTCATAAGTTGTGGATTCAATTTGTTTAACCGTTTGATTGATAACTTATTTATGTATGTTTATTGAGAATGCGCGCTTAATTTTCATGCATGAATATGACGCTAGAATATAAGTAAGTTTCACCTAATCGTTATGAACTTATATTCACAAGTAGTGGAGGTTGCTTATAAACAATCGCGTTAAACAAATTCTTGGCATAAGTTTCATGCAATCCATAGTAACGAATGCCTCGTCAACACTTATAATTTTCATAGAGCGTAATGATTCTTGCTTGTATCTCTTCTATGCATTCATGTTGAGGACTTGTGGGGAATGTTTTGAATTGTTGTATGCGCTAACCCATCCAATTCAATAACGTTAGGAAGATTTGAAGGTTAATTAGTGCATCACGGTTAACCCGGGGTGTTGAGTTTCATGGTTTATTGAAATGCAATTGGAAATCATTTTATTATGCAAGTATAACATGTATGGAGATGAACCCCTTAGCCATTCTATCATCCATTCATTCCATTCCATCAAATTCGTTTTACAAGCTGTTTAGTTTATTAACTTGTTTTGTTATTTCAATTTTCGTATAAATCTAAATCCCCCTTTACTTTAATGTCCAATTTAGTTAGAAATCAATTTAGTTTGTGCTTTTAAGTGTTTTGATTCATTTTATTTCCCAATTTCGTCCAAATTCACCAAAGTGCTCAAAACTGCCCAGAAAGTGATTTTAAGGCAGTTTTGAGTGTTTTGGGTGATGTTTGAGTCTTTTGGTTTGTTTTAATGTTTTAAGTGTTTAGTTTTACATTCTTTGAGTTAGTTTAGTGTTTTATATTGTGTTTTTACGTTCTTGATTCATTTTATTACTTAATTTCGTCCAAATTTGTGTTTGTGCTCAAATCTGCCCAGAAAGTGGTTTTTAGGCAGATTTGAGTGTGTTTGTGTTGTTTTGAGTCTTTTGGTTTGTCTTAGTGTTTTAAAGTTTAGTTTTGCATTCTTTGAGTCTAGTATAGTGTTTCATATTGTTATTTTACGTTTTTGAGTCAAATCCAAGTGGTTAACAATCCCTCATAATCCCCGGTCCAGAACGATCCCTACTTATACATATACTACAATTTGACGAAAAGAGGGTTTAATTTGTGTGCGTATAATTCTCGCATCAGATATAACATATGTGAGTGTTAGAATTCATATTTACATCAATCTCCTCACATATACCTAGTGTAGGATGTGGAGTTAGAAAATCTGTGTGAAAATTGAGTGCATTCTAGTAAGGAATTGAGGGAATTCTCTAAGGCATGTTACTACATTCAAAATGATGTTTTAATTGATTAAATGTGAACTAGTGAATGGTAACTATGATTAAGTGTTTGTTGAAGTGTAAAGAAAGCTAAATGTTGTGGGAATGATGTTCTATATTGTGTCATGTTCGTTTGAAATCCCTGAGATACATGTTGGAAGGTTTAGATTGTGTTTTGTTTTGTTTTTGGTTTCTTTTGTTTTGTTTTGCTCGAGGACTAGCAAAAGCTAAGTGTGGGGGAATTTGATAGGAGCATATTTAGGCGACTTACTTAGCTTGTTTTCATGCATTTATATTGTTAATTCATAGTTGTTTTAGTAGTTTAAGCCATTTTCGTGTGTTTTTAGGTTCATATGGCTAAGGAAGCAAAAAAATGCATTTTGGAGCATTTTGGAGCAAAATTGGACTTGGAATGGATAGCTTATGTTTGGAGCAAAAGGAATGGACGAAATTGAAGGATTCCTAATCCATTGCAGCCACATGCACCCATAATCATTCACACCTTGCAGCCACATGCATTCACTCTTCATAAATCAGCCACATGCACATTCAATCATTCACACCACAACCTTGCACATGCTTTCCCATTTCATTATTCATTCACTTTGCACCACCAATTCAGCCACATGCACTTATTCCTTCATTATTTCACCCACATGCTCTCCCATTTCAGATTGCATTCACCCTTTAATCCATTGCAGCCACATGCACTCCCATTTTCTCCCAAAACATTGCACATGCATTTTCAGCTTTCCACCAAGTTCCTAGCTGTCATATTCCCTCTTCTTCACCTATAAATAAGCATCCATTGCAGCCACAATTCACACACACTTCCATATTCAGAAAATCATCTCTCATACACATTCATTCACGCCAGAAATTCATTCCCTCTCTCTAACACTGCCATACTTCACCATTCTTCATATTTTCTGCCCAAAAACACTCCTTGCCTTCCCCTACATCCATCCCTACCCTAAACACATCATTCTACATTATCCATAACCCCCAAAACTCACCAAAACCCCTTGTGTTGCAGCAACTAGAGGAGAAGAGGCCTAAACGTTCATACAATTCAAGATTGAGTTGTTGGGATTTTTAGGTGTTCTTCGTTCTTGTTTTCAATGTTTACTTTGTTATTACTCTCTAAGTTTGTTGTAATCATGAGTGGCTAAACCCCTAATTAGTTAGGGGAAAGTTTGAAGCCATGGACATATGTTGGTTATGATTTGATTTACTCCAGTTATGAATTCATGAACTTTAGATGTGGTTTACTTTTCTGTTTTGATTAAGAACTTGTTTATGTATGTGGGTTGAGGGTCGACACTTAATTTGCATGCCTAAACTTGATGCTAGGATATAAGGGAATTTCACCTAATCGTTATGAACTTATATTCATGAGTAGTAAAAATCGCTAGTCACGATTGTGTTTAGTAACCCTAGGCTGGATTAACATGCGTATTCCATAGTTATGAATGCCTAGTCGATGTTTATGATTTCCGTTGAACTTAATGATCCTTGTTGAATGTCTCTATCATGCGTATTCCATAGTTAGGGACTTTGATTAGGAATAATTTGGTTGTAATGCGTATTCCATTCAATCCAATGAATCTAGGGAAATCTGAAAGTTAATTTAAGCGGACCTAATTAACTTGGAGCATTGTCATTCATCGTTTGTTGAAGTCATAACTGGGAATCAAATTATATGCATATGTTCATGTGTGGATAAGGAACCCTCTAACTAGTTTCTCATCATTCTATTTCATCAATTTCGTTTTTACAATCTGCCCTTAATTAGAATCTGTGCATTTAATTTAATTTCGTCAAAACCTTAATCCCCCTTTACTTTAGTGTCCAACTTAGTTAGAAAGTGTCTTAGTTTGTGTTTATAAGTGTTTTGATTCAATTTGTTACACAAATTCGTCCAAATTCACCAAAGTGTTCAAAACTGCCCAGAAAGTGTTTTTAAGGCAGTTTTGAGTGTTTTGGGTGATGTTTGAGTCTTTTAGTTTGTTTGAGTATTTTAAATTTTAGGTTTGCATTCATTAAGTCTAGTTTAGTGTTCTAAATATTGTTTTTACGTTTTTGAGTCAATTTCACATTGGTTAGCATCCCTAGTTAATCCTCGGTCTAGAACGATCCCTATTTGCTCATATACTACAATTGTCATCCATAGGGTTTAATTTGTGTGTCAAGTTAATTTTCATATCACCTTTCATGAAAACAACCCACACCAAGATTGACGTGGCCAAGGGAGCCTTAACTATGGAGTTTGGTGGTGATATGATTAACTTTAAAGTTTTTGAATCCATTGAGAATCCTAATGATGTTCGTTCTTGTTTTGCCATTGGTATAATTAAAAATATAGGGCAGGAACGTTCAACACCAATCAAGAAGGATGCGTCTAGAACCATCATCGAGGAAGGAATTGGAGGAGAGCACAAGGAGCACGCCACTACCCTACAAACACCCAATCTGGCCGTGCCTAAGGATAAAATTGGCGAGATGGTGGCTGCCCTAGGGGCATTGCCACAACATCCTAGTAAGTCTCCAATCCCAATTCCAATTCCTATTTCAACTAATAGGTTGTTACCTTCTTTGGTGCAGGTTCCAAATCGATTTCAAGGTGGTAGGGGTGTCTACATGGACTATAGGAACCAAACCACCAGAATCAAGGAGGATCACTATCCCCTCCCATTCATTGAGCCATAATATGAGAACTTTGAAGTGCATGTCGTGGGCCCAAATGAAGCTTAAAAGGAAGGATCGTCCGGCTAGAAGACGTTAAAGCAAGCGCTTCTTGGGGGGCAACCCATGCGTTCAAATAAAGAAGACCTAGGAATCTCCGGCTCTACAACCAGATTTGCATTCCTAAACCCTACTCTTTATTGCTTTTATTTTGCCATGTTTGTCGTGTTTGTTAGTTGTGTTATTGGGTTGTTTATTTGTGAGTCTATGCTTAAAACATTGAGGACAATGTTTGGTTTAAGTGTGGGGGGGGGGTAAACAAAGTGTTTTTCATGCAAATTCGTGGGATTTTATCACCTATCATTTCTAAAGTTGTTTTTCACTGTTTTTAAGTGTTTTTAGTGTGTTTTGAAGTGTTTTCATGTGTCTTAAACTGAAAATCCGAAAATTTGAAAAAAAAAATCGAAAAAGAGTGTTTTAAAAACCCAAAAAGAGTTGTTTTTAGAGTCATATTTGCTTTTATGTCTGTTTGTGTCTTAGGATACCTTCCAACACAATGATGAGGATTTGGTTTGTAATTGCATGACTATTACAGAAAGTTACAAACATGGATGGAAGTTTGATATGCTCTTTGGTTTATGCTTGGTTATAGTTGACATGTACAAATTCACATGTAATCACAAAGGAAAAAAAATCAGTTTTTGTAACATGCTTGAAGGAAGAAACTCAAACTAATGCTACAACCCTGAGAGACTTGAGCCAAAACTTTATTTGGAGAGTTATTAATCTTGATTTTTTGTTTTCTAAAGTCGTTGCATGATCTCATTATTCTTTGCTTGGTTGCTACTTAGAATGCGTTTCATCACTATAGTTCCACATACTAGAACTCATGCCCATTTCATTCAAATCATAAAATTGAGTGCATAACATAAAACAAGATGAAGTTGTTTAGTTAAACCAGAGCCAAAAAGCCTTACCCTTTGCATATGTATTGTATGTCAACCCCTTTGAGCCTTTGTTAGCCTATTGTCTTTGTTAGCCCACATTATCCCTACCTAACCTAGAATAGGACTATCCATACCCTTGTTCTTAAAGTATAGTGAAGCATGACTTAGAAGGAATTCCTTTTGATCTAAAAATTGCAGAAAAACAAGTGTGGGGGAAGGATTTTCGTGGGAATCCATGAAGTTGTATGATTGATGTGCCAAAGAAAAAGATTAGGGCACGGGAAAAAAAAAATCCTAAAAAAGAAAGAAAAAAGAAGGGAAAGTTGAAGAATAGAAAGAAAAAGAGTTGAAAATAAGTGAGAATGAACTCACAAGTGTTGATTGTTGAAGAAAGGGTCCAAAAGTTTGAATTTGACCCTAAGTTATGTGTGAATCTTCCCTTCATGTTTAAAGTTGATTTCTGCATTGAAAAGTGAATTCTAAGTGTTTATTTCATTACTTTGCTTACTATTACTTTAAGAACTTTTGTTTATCCTTACCCTTCTTTGTTAGCCAATACCTTAGCCCCATTACAACCCTTTGACTTCGATCTTGATTGTTATGTGTTTCAATATGTGGAGTTTAAAATTGGTTTGAGCATATGGTATCCCTGGTTCTCGCGTCTAAGTAGTGGCATTCCATTCATGAGATCATATACAAGTCAATAATTCTGGAAATTGCCTTCTTTGTTATGACATATGTGAGTATTAGTTTACATATTTACATCAATCTTCTCACACATACCTAGTGTAGGGAGTCTAGTCAGAAAATCTGTGTGAAAATAGAGAGTATATCTTGTGAGGAATTGGGGGATTCTCTAAGGCAGTATTGTGGCAAATTTCTAGAAGGAAATGCATAAGGGGTGCGGCATCCTCTTAGGAGAAGGATAGGGCTTCTAGAACCATATATTTAGGTGTTCTAATGTGAAAGTAAGTCCTCATTGCTGCAGGAATTAAGGTAGCAAAAGATTAGGATAAGATAAGATAGGATAGGGTTCGGATAAGATAAGGTTGTTTGGATAATGTTCCATGTTTCTTGCTCTTTCCTTAACTTCTTTGTCTTGAACTTGTTTCTCCAGATTTGTAGCATGTTCCTAGCCTCTTTTGTCTTCAAATTCGTCCATCCACCTTGCTCCATATGCGAGCTATCCATTCTATGCCCAAAACTGCTCCAAATAGCTCCAAAATGCACTTTCTTGCCTCTTTTGCCATTAGGACCTACAAACACACGAAAATAGCTTAAAACACTATAATAAATGGAAACTAACTATATAAATGCAAGAAAACAAGCTAACTAAGTCGCATAAATATGCTCCTATCATTTACAGCATCTTTACTACAATTGTTAATAAGAGGGTTTAATTTGAGTGCTATTATATACCACATCACTTTTAGTATTGGAGTAATTGAAAACTAGCTGTTATCAGAATTTGTAACTGAACAGCTCCTCTTTATTCTGTTATAAATTCTTATCAAAACCTCCAAATCACAAGCTATAAAGATATCAGAAAGAAGACATCCAGGGCTTTTCGACCATATATGGCCCATTTTCTAATTCGTTTTGAGCACTTCGGGGCAATGCTTGCAAGCTGGCTGTTCTGCAAGGGCCTTTTCTGGCGGATCTTGGGCTACTTGTTACAATATTCAAAATAAGATGATTTCTTCAAGTCCTTACTTTCATCCTGAAATACAATACAAACAACAAAATACCTTGTGATGCATAGAGATTTTAAGTAAAAAACCTAAGTAAAAGAGGGCATATAAATATAATTTTATGCACTCAACACTTCTATCAAATTCCCCCACACTTAGCTTTTGCTAGTCCCTGAGCAAAACAAAGAAAACAAAACAAAACCTAAATCTTCCAACAATCACCTCAAGGATTTCCAATGAAACACGACATATTAAAAATCACTACTCACATAGATTTTAGCCATCCTTACTCTTGAGCTTATACTTAACCACAATAACTACTCACTAGCTTGCATTTAATCAATTAAAACAACATTTGAAAGTAGTAACATGCCTTAGAGATTTCAATCAATTCCTCACCGGATATACTCTCTATTTTTACACAGATTTTCTGACTACACTCCGTATACTAAGTATATGTGAGAAGATTGATGCAAATATGTAGACTAGCACTCACATATGTTATAACAAAGAAGGCACTATCTGGAATTATAAATACAAACATGTATACGATCTCATGAATGGAATGCCACTACTTAGAAGCGAGAACCAGGGATTCTATATGCTCGTACCAATTTCAAACTCCACATATTTAATAACATAACAATCAAGATAAAAGGGCTAAGGTATTGGCTAACAAAGAAAGGTTAAGGATAAACAAAGGTTCTTAAAGTGATAGTAAGCAAAGTAATGAAATCAACACTTAGAATTCAACTTTTGATTGCAGCATCCAACTTTAAATACAAGGGGGAGATTCGTACAACTTTAGGGTCAAATTCACTTTTTTGGATGCTTCTTCAACAACCAATGATAGGAGCATATTCATGCGACTTAAATGGCTTGTTCTCGTACATTTACGTTATGTTTCTTTAGTTATTTTAGTCCTTTATGCTTCTTTTGTGTGTTTTCAGGATCATAAGACGTGTTTGACTAAAAGATGTATTGTGGAGTGTTTTGGGGCCTTTTGGAGCACTATTGGGCTAAGGATGGATAACTTATGCTTGGAGCCCAAGTGTTGGATAAAATTGAAGGCCTTGTATGCACTTAAGGACACAAAACAATGGCCCTAACCCAATTACATAACACCTTGCCATGGGCTTAACACAAACACCATTCCTTGCCATGCAAGGGGGAGCAATTTGGGTCCATTTTATGCACTTAAACCCTAGCCCAATTACACACCATTGCAGCCAAATCCATTCTTTGCCATGCACATTCACCACCAATTCAACCACATGCACTTATTCCTCCATCATTACACAACATTGCAGCCACATGCACCAAAATCCATCCATGCCGTGCACTTCCCTTGCCATTTTCAGCCATCACACTTCATCATTACAGCCACCATTCACCCTAGTTGTCAATCACATACTTTCCCATTGTATAATTCATCCACATGCATCTTTAACCAACAAACAAATCAGCCACAACACACAAAAACAACCCATGTCGTGGCCACCCTTGCAATTCCAGCATTCCACCAAGTTTTCCTAGCTGTTTTTCACATGCATTCATTCATAATCATTCACTCACCTTGCAGCCACATTTCCACCCACCTCCTAGCTGTCATGTTCCCTCTTATTTACCTATAAATAAGCATCCATTGCAGCCACAATTGATGGATTCCATTCACCACACAACACACAACACAAACACACATCCCTTGCCGTGTATCCCCTTCCATTTTGTGCAGTTTTTCTCCTCCATTGCAGCCATTATCCAACCACTTCCCATCCCTCCAAAACACTTCACACCATCACACAACCTATCCTTAAACCTTGTGCTACAACAACGAGGAAGAGAAGAGTGCCTAAACGTTCATACAATTCAAGTTTGAGTTGTTGGAATGTTTAGGTGTTTCTTTGATTTCAATGTTTAATTTCAATTCTCTTTGTTTTGTACGTATGAGGAATGGAAAAGAAGAGTGCCTAAACGTTCATACAATTCAAGTTTGAGTTGTTGGAATGTTTAGGTGTTTCTTTGATTTCAAAGTTATGACGAACTAAACCCCCTTTAGCTAGGGGGTGATTCGAAACTATGTTTATATTTGCAATATGAATTGATTAACTTTCGTTGGAATTTCATAAGTTGTGGATTCAATTTGTTTAACCGTTTGATTGATAACTTATTTATGTATGTTTATTAAGAATGCGCGCTTAATTTTCATGCATGAATATGACGCTAGAATATAAGTGAGTTTCACCTAATCGTTACGAACTTATATTCACAAGTAGTGGAGGTTGCTTATAAACAATCGCGTTAAATGAATTCTTGGCACGAGTTTCATGCTCATCATAGTAATGAATGCCTCGTCAACACTTATAGTTTTCATAATGCTTAATGATCTTTGATTGTATCTTTATTGTGCTGTTCACGTAAAGGACTTTTGGAGAATGTTGTGAATTGCGTTGCGCAAACCCATCCAATTCATTAACTTAAGGAAAACTTGACGGTTAATTTAAGTGGACCTAATTAACCCGGAGTGTTGAGTTTCATAATTTATCGAAAGACCAACTGAGAATCAATCTTGTATGCAAGTGTAACATGTGTGGAGAAGAACCCCTTTGCTATTCCATCATCCATATTTTCATCACATTCATATTTACGTTTTGCCTTTAATTACAATTTGTGCATTTTAGTTAATTTCGTCAAAAACTCATCCCCCCCCCCATCTTTTGTTAAGTCTTAATCATTCGTATTTGTTTTATTTTTGTGTTTTCAAGTATTTGAAGTCTTGTGTACTTGTTTTGAGTTCTTGTTAAGTAAGTTAAGTGTTTTAAAAGTTAGTTTTATTTATTTGAATCAAGTGTTTAGCACCCCTAGTTAATCCCCGGTTAGAACGATCCCTACTTACATCATTACTACAATTGTCACAAATAGGGTTTAGTTTGTGTGCGTATAAATCTCGCATCAAATTTTGGCACCGTTGCCGGGGATTGGCAAAGTTGCTAATCTCTTGTCTTGAGTCTTGTTTAAATTGTTTAGTTTCTGTTTTGTTTTAATTTTTGCACCGTGTGTATGTGTTTTGTTTTTGTGCCGTGTGTGGCAACTTGTTTTCTTACTTGTGCCAAGTCTATTAAGTTGGTTACTTATCTTGTTTACTTTTGTGTGTAGGTACTAGTTTATGACCCGTAGCTCACATCCTGTTCGTAAGCATATCTCCGACTTTGACGGTGATTTCGAGAGGACTTTGAGAAGGAACAAGAAATTGCAAGAGTCTAATCCTCCTAGTCCCGAACCTGAAGTAGAAGAGGAAACCACGGATTGGGTTAAAGAGGAAGTACCAACCATGGCCGTGGACAATCGAACCATCAAAGAGCTTTCTGCCTCGGGTTTGGCCAATGCAGCCCCTCTTTGCATTCAATACCCCGCGGCTGCCCAAGGCAAGACCGATGAATTCGAGTTGAAGTCAAGCTTGTTGCACCACATTCCGAAATACCATGGGCTTTCCATGGAAGATCCCAATAAGCATCTCAAGGAGTTCGAGGTTGTTTGTTCGAGCATGACACCCATAAATGTCGATGGGAACATTCTGATGATAAAAGCTTTTCCATTCTCTCTTGTGGAAAAGGCTAAGGATTGGCTTTATGAATTGGCACCCGGGACCGTTACTTCTTGGGAAAGCATGAAGAGAGCGTTCTTGGAAAAGTTCTTCCCTACTTCAAAAATCATTCTCTTGAGGAAGAAAATTAGTGGAATCCAACAAAGTCAAGGAGAATCTTTTCCGGCATACTACGAGCGTTTTAAAGCCCTTGTTGCATCATGTCCTCAACATCAAATGAAGGAGGAGCTTCTCCTTCAATACTTTTACGAAGGTCTTCTACCACTTGAACGACAAATGTTGGATGCATCCGCGGGAGGAGCTCTAGTGGACAAGACACCTAGGGATGCCAAAACTCTCATTGCTAATCGAGCACTTAATGCACAACAATATGAAGGTGTTGGGCAGAGAGACACCCCACGGCCACATCATGTAAATGAGGTAAGTTCTATTTCTGAGTTACAATCCCAAATGGCTAACCTTACATCTATGTTGTCGCAGTTTGTGGAGGGCCCCAAAGCGCAAGGAGCTACAATTTGTGGTGTATGCTCCATTCAAGGACACCAATCTGATCAATGCCCTCAATTAATTGAGAACGGAGGATGGGAATCTGCCAATGCCATGGGCTATGGGAATCAAAACCAACCGAGGAACGATCCATATTCTAACACTTATAATCCAGGTTGGAGAGACCACCCAAATTTCAGATGGAGAGATGCACAACAACCTGCCCAACAAAGTGGATTCCGACAACCCCCAGGTTTCTCTCCAAGGCCAATGGCACCACAACCACCTCATCAAGCACAATCATCCCAAACCAACTCAGGTACGTCTACGAATGACGATAAAACATATCAGTTACTAACCACAATGGTGCAGGGAATGCAGAACCAAGCAAAGGAGGTTAATGAGCTAAAGAAGCAAATGGGCGAAATGGGCGAAATGGCCGAATTTTTGGGACAATTCCGTGAAAATGGTAAGTTACCAAGCACTACGGTAGTCAATCCAAAAGGTGGTTTCGAAACCGCCAATGCAATCACCTTAAGAAGTGGCAAGGAAGTTGGAACCACCTCACAACCACCAAAATCCAGCCAAGAAGAGGATGAAAGGTTGCTGAAAGAGGAAGAGAGCAAGGGCAAAGCCACGGCAAAGGTAGGTCCAAACTCAATTGTTTCTAATGTGATTCCACCAAACGTGCCTTTTCCTGGCAGGTTTATGCAAACAAAGAAGGAGGAGCAGGAGAAAGACATTCTGGAAACCTTTAGGAAAGTTCAAGTCAACATTCCGCTCCTTGATGCAATCAAGCAAGTCCCTAAGTATGCCAAGTTCTTAAAAGAGCTTTGCACAACGAGGAAGAGGATTTCAAACAAGGAGGTGGTAAGGGTAAGTGAGAACGTTTCCGCTATTTTACAACGAAAGTTACCACCAAAGTGCAAAGATCCAAGTAGCTTTACAATCCCTTGTATTATTGGTCAAACTATGTTCGAACATGCTATGTTAGACTTAGGAGCTTCAATTAACGTCATGCCATACTCTATTTATGCCTCAATGAACCTTGGTGAATTGAAAAATGATGGTGTGATTATTCAGTTGGCCGATAGATCTAATGCCTATCCAAAGGGCGTATTGGAAGATGTCTTACTGCAGGTGAATAATTTGATCTTCCCGGCGGATTTCTATGTCCTTGAAATGGAGGAAACCACCCATGCTCCATCCTTGCCGATTCTTCTTGGGAGGCCATTCATGAAGATGGCCCGAACTAAGATAGACGTGTTTAAAGGCACTTTAACAATGGAATTCGATGGGGAAGTGATTGATTTTAATATTTCTGAAACTATGAGATTTCCTAATGATGATCACTCATGTTTCTCTATTGATATTCTTGATTCTTTGGCGCAGGCACACATTGATCAATTACATGGCGATGCACTTGAAACGGTCATTACAAATGGCATAGAAATGAAGGATCATGTTATGGAGGAGATCCCATTGCATGCTGTGGGCTCTAAGTGAGAAATGAAGGTTTCGTCCGGCTGCAAGACGTAAAAGAAAGTGCTACTTGGGAGGCAACCCAATACACTGAATAAAATAAAGCTGTCCATTGATCTCCGATTGGATTAAAAAAAAAAAAAAATGGCAGAATGATGGAGCCTTAACAAAAGTTGTTTACGTGAAGCCCCACTACGAGGCATCGGAGCAGGAGGCATCGGAGCGGAAGGCATGGAAGTAGGAGGCATCGAGGCGGAAGACATCAAGGCGGGAGGCATCGAAGCTAGATCATTTGAGGCCACAATACTTGGTGGAACGCTGGATAACCCAGGAAAAAGGTGCCTCTGGAGATAAGCCGCAAGCCTTTGATGGTCACTTTGAATTCGACCTTCAGATTCTTGCAGCTCATCATGTTTCCTCTTCATGCCCGTCGAATAATTGTTGGCAAGCACGTGCAAACTTCTATTCTCGTGCTTAAGCTGTTTGATCTCCTGCTTAAGACTTTCCACCTCTGCCATCAACGATTCAACCTGATGGGAGCGAGCAAGTAGGCGTTGGCCCATGTTGGACACAGAGCTTGCACACTGAACACTGAGAGCGAGGGACTCTTGAACGGCCAACTCATCGGACCGTCCTGAAAGCAGCCTACTATCCTTAGGAGTGAGGAGGTTCCTAGCTACTATTGTAGTTGTTGTTGCATCCGTCATCATGGAGTCTTCACCTGAAAGAGGACCATTAGAAGATAAAAAAGAAGGGCGCCATACATTACCTTGACGGGGCGCAACCGGATCGCTGCTGAGACTCAAATCTAAGCAAAGGTTCGATGAGTTAATCATTTTTTCTAAGGTGTTCAAAGAGAAGGGGTGGATGGAGTTAACTCTTAAAGGGCCGGAGTCGATTTTTAAGAATGGGCAATCTTCAGAGTGTGTTTGTTGGGGTGATCGATACCTCTATAAAAAGCCAAGGCGCCACGACCACCGATTCAAAGAGCCGGATTTTCCTGCGTAAATTTCGGCGACGATCTCTCGGCTTTTCAGAAAACGCGTTCAACTTTGTCAAAAGATCTCTGACAAAGCTGAAGACACGTGGAGGCCATCATCGCAACTACACACTTTTGCCGACAAGCGCAAAGTTCGGCGACGCTTTCTCTGCTTTTCAGAAAACACGTGCAGCTTTGTCAAAAGGAGCCGCATCCGCACTACTACGTGTCATTCAGAAAGCGAAGGGGCGCCTGCTCAGAAATCGAAGAGGCGTCATTCAGAAATCGAAGAGGCGTCGTTCAGAAATTGAAGAGACGTTTGTCGACAGGGGTAAAAGAACAGTACCACCACTTGCTATTGAGAAATCCCTATATATGTCGACCTTCATCTCTTATGGCAAGGCAGACCTGAAGAAAATGCCTAACTCTTCCTCACCTCTGAGGGCGCACTCCCAGCAAAGCCTTTCGAAATACTCATTTTTTTCTTCTTCCCCAAAGATGATACCAGATGCCTGGAGTACAGATGACCCAGGAGGAAATGATAGATTGAAGCATGTGCTGATTCATTCACCGTTTCTTCAAAAGCAAAGGTATCTCATATCATCAAGGTCAAAAGCAAAAGTATCTCATATTATGCTCTTTCCCTGTCTTTTTCCTTGTCCTTGTTCTTACTCGCATGGCAAAGTAAAAGAAGCAATCAGCCGGCACTTGGAGTCAGTCTTTCGATCTGGAGCCAACTGCCTGGAATCTATTCCTGGTTGCTTACCTAGCGTTGCTCTCGAGTAGTCATCTTCAACGGAGCAAGTAAGGCAAGTGAAAATGATACATTGAAGCATGTGGAGACAAGCAATAACTGCATATGCTGAGCTATCCTCTAACCCTCTTCAATACAAATTGGAAAGATTGAACAAAGAAACAGATAAAAGGAGGAAGCTCAGACCTTCGGGGGAGACCAAAAGAATCCTGCTGCCCAGTTCAAGAGTAGCACAAAGGAAAATCAACGAGTGGAGGAGACCAAAAGAATCCTCCAGCCCAGTTCAAGAGTAGCCTGTGGAAAATCAACGATGGGAGAAAACTAGTTCAAGATTAAGCCTGTGGAATCACCAAGATCAGGCCTCAATGCAATCACCAAGGAGAAGAGGGAATTTACACTCCATAACCAGATTTGCGTCCCTAAACTCTTCTCTTTGTTAAGTTACATTCTGCCATGTTTAGTATGTTTAGTTGCTTTTTGTGTGTTTACTTATGTTTTGTGTGAATCTATGCTTAAAACATTGAGGACAATGTTTGATTTAAGTGTAGGGGGGGGTAACTAAGTATATTTAATGCAAATTCGTGGGATTTTATCACCCATAACTTCAAATGTTGTTCCTTACTGTTTTAAGGTGTTTTTAAGTTGTTTTAGAGTGTTTTAGTATGTTTTGTTTTTAAACTCCGAAAATCACATAAAAATTTGAAAAACATATTTTGAAAAGCCTAAAAAGAGTGTTTTGAGTCGTTTTTGTGTGTTTGTGTCTTAGGGTACCTTCCAACACAATGATAAGGATTTGGTTTGTAATTGCATGACTGTTAAAAAGAGTTATAAACATAGAGAAAAGTTTGATTTACTCTTGGTATATGCTTGGTTATGGTTATAATGTATGACTTCACATGCAATCATAAAAGAAAAATTCGTTTTTGTAACATGCTTGAAGGAAGGAACTCAAAACAAACGCTACAACCCTGTGAGACTCGAGCCATTACCTTCTTTGGAGAGTTATAATCTGTGATTCTTTGTTTTCTAAAGTTGTTGCATGATCTCATTATTCCTTGCTTGGTTGCTACTTAGAATGCAATTGTATCATGATAGAACTAAATGCTAGAACTTATATCCGTTTCATTCAAAGCATGACATTGAATTGCATAACATATATCAAGATGAAGTTGTGTAGTTGCCACCATAGCCAAATATCCTTACTTCCCATATTTCGTATATATTGTAAGTTTTAACCCCGTTGAGCCTCGTTTAGCCTATTTTCTTTGCTAACCACATCACCCCTTACCTAGCTTAGATTAGGACCATCCGTACCCTTGTTCTTGAAGCATAGTAAGCATGACGGAAAATGAATTCCTTTTGAGTTACATTATGCAAGAAAATGAGTGTGGGGGAGTAAAAGTTTGTTCTTAAGTTTATATGTATGTTTTGAGATTCAAAAGAAAAAAAGAAGAAGAAAAGAAAGAAAAGGAGTGAAAATAAGTAAGAATGAACTCACGAGCGTTGATGGTTGAAGAAAGGGTCAAAAAAAGTTGAATATGGCCCTAAGTTTTGTGTAACTTCCCCTTGGGTGTTCAAAGTTGATTTTTGCGTTCTAAAGGGAATTCTAAATGTCTAATTCATTACTTTGCTCACTATTGCTTAAAGAACCTTTGTTTTCCATACTCCTTCTTTGTTATCCAAACACCCCAAGCCCCATTATAACCCGTGACTTCAATCTTGAGTGTTATGTATTTCAATTGTGGAGTTTGAACTTGGTATGAGCATATGGTGTCACTGGTTCTCGCATCTAAGTAGTAGCATTCCATTCATGAGATCATACCTAAACATGCTTATTAACTCCAGAAATTGCTCTCTTTATGATACATATATGTGAGTGTTCATTTTCATGTTTACATCAATCTTCTCACATGTAACTAGTTTAGGGTGTGTAGTTAGATAATCTGAGTGAAAATTGAGTGCATATCTTGTAAGGAATTGAGCAATTCTCTAAGGCATGTTACTACATTCAAAACATAGTTTTAAATGCTTAATTGTGAACTAATATGTGGTGACTATGATTAAGTATGTACTTAAGTGTAAAGATAACCAAAATCTTTGGGAATGATCATTTTTAACTTGTCATGTGCATAGGAAATCCCTGAGGAAACGTTGGAAGGTTTAAGATTGTCTTTGGTTTGTTTCGTTTCGTTTTGTTTTGTTTTTCTGTTTTGCTCGAGGACTAGCAAAAGCTAAGTGTGGGGGTATTTGATAGGAGCATATTCATGCGACTTAAATGGCTTGTTCTCGTACATTTACATTATGTTTCTTTAGTTATTTTAGTCCTTTATGCTTCTTTTGTGTGTTTTCAGGATCATAAGACGTGTTTGACGAAATGATGCATTGTGGAGTGTTTTGGGGCCTTTTGGAGCACTATTGGGCTAAGGATGGATAGCTTATGCTTGGAGCCCAAGTGTTGGATGAAATTGAAGGCCTTGTATGCACTTAAGGACACAAAACAATGGCCCTAACCCAATTACATAACACCTTGCCATGGGCTTAACACAAACACCATTCCTTGCCATGCAAGGGGGAGCAATTTGGGTCCATTTTATGCACTTAAACCCTAGCCCAATTACACACCATTGCAGCCAAATCCATTCTTTGCCATGCACATTCACCACCAATTCAACCACATGCACTTATTCCTCCATCATTACACAACATTGCAGCCACATGCACCAAAATCCATCCATGCCGTGCACTTCCCTTGCCATTTTCAGCCATCACACTTCATCATTACAGCCACCATTCACCCTAGTTGTCAATCATATACTTTCCCATTGAATAATTCATCCACATGCATCTTTAACCAACAAACAAATCAGCCACAACACACAAAAACAACCCATGCCGTGGCCACCCTTGCAATTCCAGCATTCCACCAAGTTTTCCTAGCTGTTTTTCACATGCATTCATTCATAATCATTCACTCACCTTGCAGCCACATTTCCACCCACCTCCTAGCTGTCATGTTCCCTCTTATTTACCTATAAATAAGCATCCATTGCAGCCACAATTGATGGATTCCATTCACCACACAACACACAACACAAACACACATCCCTTGCCGTGTATCCCCTTCCATTTTGTGCAGTTTTTCTCCTCTATTGCAGCCACTATCCAACCACTTCCCATCCCTCCAAAACACTTCACACCATCACACAACCTATCCTTAAACCTTGTGCTACAACAACGAGGAAGAGAAGAGTGCCTAAACGTTCATACAATTCAAGTTTGAGTTGTTGGAATGTTTAGGTGTTTCTTTGATTTCAATGTTTAATTTCAATTCTCTTTGTTTTGTACGTATGAGGAATGGAAGAGAAGAGTGCCTAAACGTTCATACAATTCAAGTTTAAGTTGTTGGAATGTTTAGGTGTTTCTTTGATTTCAAAGTTATGACGAACTAAACCCCCTTTAGCTAGGGGGTGATTCGAAACTATGTTTATATTTGCAATATGAATTGATTAACTTTCGTTGGAATTTCATAAGTTGTGGATTCAATTTGTTTAACCGTTTGATTGATAACTTATTTATGTATGTTTATTAAGAATGCGCGCTTAATTTTCATGCATGAATATGACGCTAGAATATAAGTGAGTTTCACCTAATCGTTACGAACTTATATTCACAAGTAGTGGAGGTTGTGCCTAATCTTTGATTGTATCTTTATTGTGCTGTTCACGTAAAGGACTTTTGGAGAATGTTGTGAATTGCGTTGCGCAAACCCATCCAATTCATTAACTTAAGGAAAACTTGACGGTTAATTTAAGCGGACCTAATTGTTGGAAATGTGCCCTAAAACCAATCATATGATGATACTTTACGGACATTTCACAAAGTTAAACTAATGTAGTTTAAATGTAAAGGGCAAAGATTATTGTTTGAGTCGTCTCATATAAATGTTACCTTCGATGAGGATTCGTGGCAAGTCTTGGTATTGAAGATTACCTTTGATGGTATGATTTTCAATCCACTCTACTGTACTTTACTTATGTTCTGACGTCACGTGTGAAATGGGGTCATTCCCGCTCATAGCGCATTCTCGTGTTTAGGCACTTTTAGGTTTAAAATTATTCACATATTCCACATCACCACACTTTATAGCTTCGTCACCTTTTAGGTGTTCGGCAACACATCTCAATTCGAAGTCTTAGTGGATAATCCGGGTCAGGATATGTTAGTTTGGTATCAGAGCATAAGTTGGGAAGTATTGGGTTCATCACACACGTGACGTAAGCATTCTTGATTCTTGAACCTGATTTTCGAATCTTGCCACCTCGTTGAATACGAAAAATGTGCTAGTTTTCCTAAGTTTAGGTAGTTTTGTGGACTTGTCGGCGTTTTAGAAGATCATTTTGGTGAATGCCTCTAATGTTGGAAATGTGCGCTAAAACCAATCATATGATGATACTTTACGGACATTTCACAAAGTTAAACTAATGTAGTTTAAATGTAAAGGGCAAAGATTATTGTTTGAGCCGTCTCATATAAATGTTATATGCTTAAACGATAAGTCCAAGGAATATGTGATTGGAAGAATGCGATCTAAAGAAGTTAGATTCATGAGATCATTCTTTCGTTGACACATCCTAAACGTTCCTGATCATAGGATTGTCAATTGGGCATTGACAGTCCGTTAAGATCAGTACGTGCTATGTCTTCTCTCAGGGAGAGTGACTAGTCTCGAGTCATTGGTGTGAGTGACACCAAGACAAGCACGTAGGTGCTCAATAGAGAATGAGTTCATTGAACACGATCAACGAAGAGTTCTCATATTCATGTCACATGAGAACTCATGGTTGGGATAATGCAAATTAGTCTTTTGACCTGAGGCATCACAGTTGTCTTGTGGTTAGGTCCTTAATCTTTGATTATGTCAAAGTCACTCCATCAGGAGGGTGTCCACGGCATCGTTGGGGTTAAGCCACTTAGCCATGGAGGCAAGTGAATGCGCAACAAGGGATCTCTAACCTTCAAACTGTTTGAGGGAGAATACTCTATGATATGATTAAGAATCTTTGGCCAAAGTATGAATGAGATTTAGGAATGTGTTCCAAATCACATTCAAGGTAATCATATAAGCACAAGACTCACATTGGATAGTAGACATGAATAAACTATCAAACCAAACAATGTGATCAAGAGTATTGTATTAGAGAAAGACCGTATTGCATTTGTAATCCTAAAACTGAATAGGTTCTCCACCTCTTCTGATTAGCTTGGGTAACCATGACATGCTGCTAGGCGTCAAGCATGGTTTGTAGAAGCCCTAAAAGTGTATTATCACTAACGGGAGAATTGAAAGTAAGTTTCAATTCACAATCGATTTGAAAGAGTTTGAATCGCCCACTGCCTCGCTAAAAGGAACCTAATGGATCGTACACTGTGTAAGGTAGAGATTGAAGATTCAACGGAGATGAGTAAGAATAATTAAATGGTTTAATTATTTATGGCAAGGATTAATTAATATGATTATTAATCAAACGAATAAGTTCGTTAAAAGACCTCGGGATAGTTTTGGACCTTAAGGCCCAATGGGCTTCGAACGTCAAGTCCATTGACTTAAGTTGTGTGACAACTTAATGAATAATGATTCACAAAGGCCCAAATAGCCCAATGAATACCCTAAGGCTGGCCATTTAGAGAAAGAGTGGGTTTTGGACTTATTTACAAGTTTGCCACTCAAATGAATTAAGGTATAAGTGTGACTTAATAGCCAAAATTCATTTGGGGTTTTTTTTGGGAAATTGGAGAAACACAAACTCTCCTTTCTCTCTAGAAATGGCCGGTCACCCTTGAGGAAAACATCTAGCAATCTTACTTCCTCAAGGTCACTCATTTCTTCTCCAATCTTACCTTGGTGTGGAGACTTAGAGGTTCTCAATTTTGGGAACTTGGAGAAACCTTTTCATCCATCCAAATCCATGGATCTAAGATGCAAGGAATGAAGGCCCTCTCTTTGGGTGATTAGCCTTTGCTTATGCAAAGAGGAATCTACAAAGGTATTGATTTCTCAACTCACTTTGTTTTGAGTTGAGTCTTGGTTCACCTATCTACTAGGCTTTGAAGTTCATGGGTTAAGTTTTGTATTTGAGTGCATATAAACATGATTCCGCCTTTTAATTGTTAATTGCATGTTGTTGATGTTGCTCAAATGAACTTGTTTTTCACAAATCTTCCTTCACTAATTAACTCGGAGTGTTGAGTTTCATAATTTATCGAAAGACCAACTGAGAATCAATGTTGTATGCAAGTGTAACATGTGTGGAGAAGAACCCCTTGGCTATTCCATCATCCATATTTTCATCACATTCATATTTACGTTTTGCCTTTAATTACAATTTGTGCATTTTAGTTAATTTCGTCAAAAACTCAACCCCCCCCCATCTTTTGTTAAGTCTTAATCATTCGTATTTGTTTTATTTTTGTGTTTTCAAGTATTTGAAGTCTTGTGTACTTGTTTTGAGTTCTTGTTAAGTAAGTTAAGTGTTTTAAAAGTTAGCTTTATTTATTTGAATCAAGTGTTTAGCACCCCTAGTTAATCCCCGGTTAGAACGATCCCTACTTACATCATTACTACAATTGTCACAAATAGGGTTTAGTTTGTGTGCGTATAAATCTCGCATCAACCAACACTTATGAACTCATTCTCACTTCTTTTCAACCTCCTTTTCTTTTCTCTTTTTTATTTTTTATTTTTTCAACGTTTTTAGAATTCAACTTTTGATTGCAGCATCCAACTTTAAATACAAGGGGGAGATTCGTACAACTTTAGGGTCAAATTCAATTTTTTGGACCCTTCTTCAACAACCAACACTTGTGAACTCATTCTCACTTCTTTTCAACCTCTTTTTCTTTTCTCTTTTTTTTTTTTTTTTCAACGTTTTTCTTCTTTTTTTTTTTTTTTTTTTTTTTTTTTTCGTTTTTCTTCTTCTTTGAAACATAAAACATACACACTACTTCACCAGATTCAAAAGAACAAATCCTTCCCCCACACTTGTTTTTCTGCAAATCGTAAATCAAAAGGAATTCCCAATAAGTCATGCTTCACTATTCTTTAGGAACAAGGGTATGGATATTCCTATGCTAGGCTAGGTAGGGATAATGGAAGCTAACAATGAAAATGGGCTAAATAAGGCTCAACAGGGTTAAACCTACAATACATATGCAAGGGATAAGGCTTTTTGGCTCTAGTGGTAACTAAACAACTTCATCTTGTTATTTGTTATGCAATCAATTTTATGCTTTGAATGAAATAGGCATGAGTTCTAGTATTTGGAACTAAAATGATGAAAAAGCATTCTAAGTAGCAACCAAGCAAAGAAATAATGAGGCAACAACTTTAGAAAACAAGAATATCACAGATTAAAACAATGCAAATACACTCTAAATACGAAAATAGTGCACTTTTGACCCTAAATAAGCATTCGATCTTTTGAGAACTCATTACTAATGTCTTAGTAGCATATTCTATGTGCTTATTTGCTTAAGTTCCAAAGTGCGTGAAATGCACACTCGTTTTGTCCCACGAATGCTTAAAACAGTGCAAATACACTCCCAAATACAAAAATAGTGTACTTTTAACGCCAAATAAGCATTTGATATTTTGACAACTCATTATTAATGTCTTAGTAGTGTGTTATATGTGTTTATTTGCTTGAATTTCAAAGCGCGTCAAAGGCACGCTTGTTTTATCCCATGAATGCTTAAAACAGTGCAAATATGATAGGAACACATTTATGCGACTTTGTTAGTTTGTTTGTTTGCATTTAGTAAGTTAGTTTCTGTTTATTATTGTGATTTAAGCTATTTTCTTGTGTTTGTAGGTTCAAATGACAAAGTTGGCAAAAAAGTGCAATTTGGAGCTATTTAGAGCAGTTTTGGGATTGGAATGGATAGCTTGCATATGGAGCAAGGTGGATGGACGAAGTTGAAGTTAAAAGAGGCTAGGAACATGCTACAAATATGGAGAAACAAGCTCAAGACAATGAAGATAAGGAAAGAGCAAGAAGACATGGAACATTATCCAAACAACCTTATCTTATCCAAACCTTATCCATCCTTATCTTATCTTATCCTATCCTAATCTTTTCCTAACTTAATTCCAGCTGCAATGAGGACTCCTTTTCACATTAAATCACCTAAATATCAAGTTCTAGAAGCCTTATTTTGTGCCCTAAGTTTATGCCGCATGTAACCCTCTAGAAATTCTAGAATCTGCCGCAAGGACCATTCCCTGTCCTCCTTAGAATCTAATTGAAAGTGACCTTGTTCTTTGGTCATTTGGACTCCTAATTCCTTTCCTTTTCAGCCCAATTTTGTGCCTTCCCTTCGCCCTATAAGTATATGATGTCGTACTCATCATTCACCACCACCCTTTACCACATATTCACACCACACCATCCACCACACCTCTAGAGCCTAAATTAAGAAAATCCCCATTGTGCCGCAAGAAGGAAGGAAGGAGGAGCGACTTGGAGCCGTGCTTGCCATTCAAGACGTTGGATTGTTGGAGCATTCCTAGGTGTATTCTATCTTTGTTTTCAATGTTTAAATTTAATTATCTTTGTTTAATTGCGAACATGAAGAGCTAAACTCATTTTAGCTAGAGGAGACTTTGAAACCTTGATTATATTTGCAATATGAATTGATTACCTCCAGTGGTGATTTCATAAATTGTGAATGCAATTTACTTAACTGTTTGATTAAGAACTTATTCTTGTATGTTGATTAAGGAGGCCTACTTAGTTTTCATGCATGAATTTGATGCTAAAATATAAGGGAATTTCGCCTAATTATTATGAACTTATATTTATAAGTAGTGGAGGTTGCTAGTCACAATTGCATTAAGTAAATCCATGGCAGGAGTATCATGCAGTTCATAGTTACGAATGCCTTGTCAATGCTTATGGTTTTCACAAAGCTTAATGATCTTTGATTGTATCTCTATTATGATGTTCATGTAGGGAACTATTGAAGAATAATTTGGTTGCCGATGCGTATTCCATCCAATTTAATGACTTAAGGAAAATCTGAAGGTTAATCAGTGTTGTTCACGGTTAATCTGGGGTGTTGAGGTTCATGATTTATTGGAAAAGCAACTGGGAATCAATTTATATACATATGTGTCATGTGTGGAGAAGGACCCTCTAGCTAGCCATTCACCCATTTAAACACCCAATTTCGTCCAAAGTTATTTAGAGTCTTTAATCTACTTGTTTTTACTTTAAATTCGTAAAAAACCCAATCCCCTTTACTTTGTTGTGTCAAATTAGTTAGAATCTGTTTAAATTGGTTTCTTTTTAGTGTTTTGAGTCAACATAAGTTAGAATTCGTCCAAATTACTCCTTAGGTCCTGTTTTGTTTTGAGTCTATTTAGCTTGTTCTGAGTTGTTAGAGTCTAGTTTTCTGTTTTTGAGTCTAGTTTAGTGTTTTTGAGTCAGTTTTAAGTAGATTAGCATCCCTTCTAATCCCCGGCCTAGAATGATCCCTACTTACACATACTACAATTATAAGGTTTAATTTGTGTGCTATTATATATCACATCAAAATACACTCCAAATACAAAAATAGTGAACTCTTGACCCCAAATATGCATTTGATCTTTTGAGAACACATTACTAATGTCTTAGTAGCATATTATATGTGTTGATTTGCTTAAGTTCTAATGACTCATATATTTCATGCATTTATACCATCCATTTCTAGCCTCTTCGTGAGGTTTTTGAGTTAAACTAGTTGCATTTTACCTTATTTTGTGTTAGTGTTCCGTTACATGTTCTTTAGGATCAATTTGAAGGCAAAAGAAGTGAAACACATGCCATTTTTGGGGTTAACCCATATTCAACCATGGAAAGAAGTTTAGTGGCCTGTTTTGAAGCCCAAATAAAGAATCCAAGATGAATATGGCTTCTTAGAAGACCAGGAGCAGAATGGGAAAGGAATTGGAATATCTTATTTGGCTCCTCCAAATAAGGAAACACGTTCAAACAAGCCAGATTCATCTTGGATTCTTTACTTGGGCTTCAAAACAGGCCACTAAACTTCCTTCCACATTTGAATAAGGGTCAACCCCAAAAATGGCATGTTTTCACTTCTTTTGCCTACAAATTGATCCTAAAGTACATGTAACTGCACACTAACACAAAATAAGGTAAAATGCAATCAGTTTAACTCAAAAACATCACAAAGAGGCTAGAAATGGATGGTATAAACGCATGAAATATATGAGTCATCAATTATGCTTTAGGGACTGTTTTGGGACAAAGAAATGACAAGAAGCCACGTGTCATTGATAGGAGCATATTTAGGCGACTTAACTAGCTTATTCTTGTGCATTTGTGCTATTATTTCTTAGTTAATGTCGTATTACAACTCAATTTCGTGTGTTTGTAGGTCCTATGGGTTAAAGTATCAAGAAAGTGCATTTTGGAGCTATTTTGGACACTATGTGGATAGCTTGCATATGGGCTAACATGGATGGACGAATTTGGACTTCAAGAGGCTAGAAATGTGATAAGAAGAGGAAGGAACTAAGCTAAGGACAAAGTGGATAAGGAAGTAGCTCAAAAGAGGAAACCCTATCCAAAACCTTAACCAAACTTCATCCAACATTATCCAAAACATTATGCAAACCTTATCTCATCTTATCCTATCCAAACCTTATCATGTCTTAATCCTAATTGCAAGGGGACCTAAATAGATAATCCTAGAACCTATTTCTAGAAGCATCCTATTCTAGAAGGCCCAAATCAGCCACAAAACCCATTCTTTCTAGAAACCCTACAAAAGTGGCGCACCAAACCTTTCTAGAAGGCCTTGCCTTGCCTTGCAAGCCAATCAACCCTCTCCCCCACTTGTGCCGCACCTTCCTAGGCCCAATTCCCTTTGGATTCTAATTTTCAAGGCCTAATCCCTTTTGGATTTGGGTTACACAAGCCTATTATGAAACTAATTGGGCCAAACCCCTTCCTAGGTGGATTTGATCACCTATGGCCGAATTCTAGGGCCCTAGTCCATAAAATCTGCTAAGCCTAACCCTAATCTACTTAGCCCTAGAACTATATAAACATAAAATCAGCCAAAATTTCGTACACCCCCTTATGCTATTCAGAAACCCTTGTGGCGCAACCTCCATTCTCCATTCTCAACCTCCATACACCTCCCTACACATCCATACACATCTGCCGCACCCTTTCCACCATAATCAACCATCCTTCATCCCTCCAAACAAGGAAACACCATCCAAAACCCCCAATTCCACCACACACATCTTGTGCCGCAGCAAGGAGGAGGAGGAGGAGCCAATCCGTGCATCAAATCCATCTTGGAATTGCTGAGCGTTTAGGTGTAATCTTTCTTATGATTTCAATGTTTAATTTCAATACTTTTTGTTGTGCAAGCATGAGGAACTAATCCCCTTTTGGCTAGGGGGAATTTCGAAACCATGGTTATAATTGCATGATGAATTGATTACTTTCAATTGTGATTTCATGAATGATGAATTCAATTTACTTATCTGTTTTAATTAAAACTTGTTTATGTATATGAATTGAGAGTGCACGCTTAATTTGCATGCATAAACATGATGCTAGGTGATAGGAGCATATTCATGCGACTTAAATGGCTTGTTCTCGTGCATTTACGTTATGTTTCTCTCGTTATTTTAGTCCTTTATGCTTCTTTTGTGTGTTTTCAGGTTCTAAGGGCCTAGGGAGCAAGAAAGTGCATTTTGAGGCCATTTGGAGCATTTTTGGGCATGGATTGGATAGCTTATCCATGGAGCCAAGAGGATGGACGAATTTGAAGGCCTTGTATGCACTTGAAGACACAACACATTATGCCATACAAACCAACCTATTTTAGGCCCATTCTATGTACTTAAACCCTAGCCCTTTAAACTAGTTCATTTATCACTTATCAAACCATTCACTTATCACTCACCACATATCATATATTTATTACTTATCATATCATTCATTCATCTACATATCAATAACCACATATCAATAACCACTTATCTTATCACTCAACATATCATACACTTATCACTCATCACACTTCATTATTACACCACCATTCATTCTTTAAAACACAAACAACATTCACATGCAAACACAAGCTTTAACCAACAAACAAAACAGCCAACACATGCACCAAAACACCTTTGCCGTGGCCTTCACTCCCCCTTGCATTTTCAGCCATTCCACTTCATCATTACACCACCTTCTCCATCTTTAATCACATGCACCACTAATTCAACACATGCACTTGTTCCTCCATTAAATCAACCACATTCATCACCAAAGAACCTTTGTGCCGTGAGTTCCATTGCATTTCCAGCATCCTCACATGCATTCCCTTCACATTCACCCACATGCACATTCAATCATTCACACATCCACCACTCATTCTTCATCATTTCAACCACCTACATGCATTAATTATTAAACTCTTCATCATTGCATCCAGAAAATGAGCAAGAAAGCTTCCCAAACACATGCAAATCCATCCATGCCGTGGGTTCCCTTTGCTCCCCTTGTGCAATTCCAGTTTTCACATGTGTCCTAGCTGTTTTTCCATCATTCCTCCACACAAATGCTTAAACAAACAGCCATATGTTCCCTCCACCACCCCTATAAATACCCTAGCATTCATTCATTCACTCCCCAATTCAATTCATATCTCATATTTCCATTCACAACACTTCACACAACACAAATACCATTCCATTGCCGTGAGTCCCATTCCATTTTCTGTGCAGTTTTTCTCCTTCATTGCAGCCACTATCCAACCACTTCCCATCCCTCCAAAACACTTCACATAATCCCCAAAGCTCACTTAGACCTTGTGCTACAACAACGAGGAAGAAAAGAGTGCCTAAACGTTCATACAATTCAAGTTTGAGTTGTTGGAATTTTTAGGTGTTTCTTTGATTTCAAAGTTTAAATTTAATTCTCTTTGTTTTGTACGTATGAGAATGGAAGAGAAGAGTGCCTAAACGTTCATACAATTCAAGTTTGAGTTGTTGGAATGTTTAGGGGTTTCTTTGATTTCAAAGTTATGAGGAACTAAACCCCCTTTAGCTAGGGGGTGATTCGAAACTATGTTTATATTTGCAATATGAATTGATTACTTTTGGTTGGTATTTCATAAGTTGTGGATTCAATTCGTTTAACTGTTTGATTGATAAATTATTTATGTATGTTCATTAAGATTGCAAGCTTAATTTTCATGCATGAATATGACGCTAGAATATAAGTGAGTTTCACCTAATCGTTATGAACTTATATTCACAAGTAGTGGAGGTTGCTTATAAACAATCGCGTTAAACGAATTCTTGGCATAAGTTTCATGCGTATTCCATAGTAACGAGTGCCTCGTCAACACTTATAATTTTCATTGAACTTAATGATCTTTGTTGAATGTCTCTATCATGCGTATTCCATAGTTAGGGACTTTGATTAAGAATAATTTGGTTGTAATGCGTATTCCATTCAATCCAATGAATTTAGGGAAATTTGAAAGTTAATTTAAGCGGACCTAATTAACTTGGAGCATTGAGTTTCATAATTTATCGAAAGACCAACCGAAAATCAATCTTGTATTGCAAGTGTAACATGTGTGGAGAAGAACCCCTTAGCTATTCCATCATCCATATTTTTATCACATTCATATTTACATTTTGCCTTCAATTATATTCTGTCTTTTTTTTAATATCGTCCAACCACAATTCCCCCCCCCCTATTTTGTTAAAGTCTTAATCATTCGTATTTGTTTTATTTGTGTATCTTTAAAGCTTTTGGAGTGATAAACAATTGCAAATTCGTCTAAATCAAGTTCTAGCTTCTATTTGAGTCAATTTGATTGTTTTAGACAATTTGAGTTTTTCAAAGCCATTCTGAGTCATAGTAGTCTTGTTAAGAGTATTTTAATTTAGTTTTTATGTTTTTAAGTCAATTTAGAAGGTTTTAGCAAGCCCTCCTAATCCCCGGTCTAGAACGATCCCTCACTTATCCATTCTACTACAATTGTCAAACGAGGGTTTAATTTGAGTGTCAAGTAAATCTCACATCAAATTTTGGCGCCGTTGCCGGACCATTTGAAGTATGTGTTTTTGGGAAAAGGCGAAACATTGCCCGTCATCATTTCATCAAGTCTCACGGCAATGGAGGAGGAGAAGCTTGAGAGGGTGTTGCGAGAGCACAAAACGGCCATAGGGTGGACTTTGGCCGACATTAAAGGAATAAGCCCTACCACATGCATGCACCGTATACTTCTTGAGGAGGGGGCTAAACCAACTCGAGAGGCTCAACGCCGTCTCAACCCTCCGATGATGGAAGTGGTGAAGAAGGAAATAATCAAACTTTTGGATTGCGGAGTGATCTACCCTATCTCCGATAGCCATTGGGTCTCTCCAGTTCAAGTCGTTCCCAAGAAGTCCGGAGTAACTGTTATCAAGAATGATGAGAATGAGCTCGTGCCTACACGCATTCAGACTGGATGGCGAGTGTGTATCGATTACCGGAAGCTAAATGCCATGACTAGGAAAGATCACTTTCCTTTGCCATTCATCGACCAGATGCTCGAAAGGTTAGCCGGTCATGCTTTTTACTGTTTTCTTGATGGATACTCTGGATATAACCAAATTGTGATAGCCCCGGATGATCAAGAGAAGACCACATTCACATGTCCCTTTGGAACATTTGCTTATCGTCGCATGCCATTTGGCTTATGCAACGCACCGGCCACTTTCCAAAGGTGTATGGTAAGTATATTTTCCGATTTTGTTGAAAAGATCATTGAGGTTTTCATGGATGATTTCAGTGTATTTGGGAGTTCATTTGATAATTGCTTGGATAATCTGACCTTAATTTTGAAACGATGTGTTGAAACTAACCTTGTCTTGAATTGGGAGAAATGTCACTTTATGGTGAAACAGGGTATAGTTTTAGGACATATTGTTTCAGAAAAAGGAATTGAAGTAGATAAATCAAAAATAGACCTTGTACGTCACTTACCCTCTCCTACTTCGGTTAGAGAGGTACGTTCGTTTCTTGGCCATGCAGGGTTCTATAGGCGTTTTATCAAGGACTTCTCCAAGATGTCCAACCCTCTTTGCCGATTGCTTCAAAAAGATGTGCCATTCAAGTTTGATGGAGAGTGTAATTCGGCATTTAACCAACTCAAGGAGAAGCTAGTCTCGGCCCCCATTATTGTACCTCCAGATTGGAGCCTTCCGTTCGAGCTCATGTGCGATGCATCCGACTATGCATTAGGAGCTGTTCTAGGACAAAGAAGAGACAAGCGGCCGCATGTCATATACTATGCCTCTCGGACTCTCAATGATGCCCAATTGAACTACTCCACGACGGAAAAAGAACTTCTAGCTGTGGTTTTTGCTTTAGATAAATTCCGTTCATATTTAATTGGTACTAAAGTAATCGTTTATTCTGATCATGCAGCTTTGAGGTACTTGCTCACGAAGAAGTGCGATGCATCCGACTATGCATTAGGAGCTGTTCTAGGACAAAGAAGAGACAAGCGGCCGCATGTCATATACTATGCCTCTCGGACTCTCAATGATGCCCAATTGAACTACTCCACGACGGAAAAAGAACTTCTAGCTGTGGTTTTTGCTTTAGATAAATTCCGTTCATATTTAATTGGTACTAAAGTAATCGTTTATTCTGATCATGCAGCTTTGAGGTACTTGCTCACGAAAAAGGAAGCAAAGCCGAGGCTTATCCGTTGGATTCTTCTTCTTCAAGAATTTGATATTGAAATCCGGGATAAGAAAGGAAGCAAGAATGTAGTGGCTGACCATTTAAGCCGAATGATCCACGAGGAGCATGAACATGCCGTACCTATCCCTGAAACTTTTCCCGATGAGCAGCTGCTTTCCATTGAGGTAAGTGAACCATGGTATGCAGATTTAGTGAATTACTTGGTGGCTAAACAAATTCCAAATGAACTAAACAAGCACCAACGTGATAAGCTTAAAAATGATGCACGTTTCTATGTTTGGGATGACCCTTATTTGTGGAAGTATTGCTCAGATCAAATTGTACGTAGATGTGTGCATGATTCTGAATTTCACTCAATTCTAAGCTTTTGTCACACATATGCATGTGGTGGTCATTTTGGCACACAACGCACTGCCCTCAAGGTTTTAGAGTGTGGTTTTTATTGGCCGACTATATTTAGGGATGCTAGAACCTTTTGTATGTCTTGTGATCGTTGCCAACGAATGGGTAACATAGGTACCAAGGACCAAATGCCGCAAACCCCTGTCTTTAATGTTGAAATTTTTGATGTTTGGGGCATTGATTTCATGGGCCCTTTCCCTCCATCTTATGGTTTCACTTATATCTTGCTAGCCGTTGATTATGTTTCTAAATGGGTGGAAGCAAAAGCCACCCGTACTAACGATTCTAAGGTGGTTGCAGATTTCGTGAAAACTAACATTTTTGCTAGGTTTGGAATGCCGAGAGTAATCATAAGTGATGGAGGGTCTCACTTTTGCAATCGGACCATTGAGGCGTTGCTAAGAAAGTACCATGTCAACCATAAGGTCTCTACACCTTACCATCCTCAAACAAATGGCCAAGCCGAGGTGTCTAACCGAGAAATCAAAAAATTTTTGGAGAAGACCGTTGGACCAACAAGGAGGGATTGGAGCTTACGTTTAGATGATGCACTGTGGGCATATCGTACGGCATACAAAACACCCATTGGGATGTCACCTTTTCGGCTCGTCTATGGTAAGCCATGTCATTTGCCCGTAGAGTTAGAGCACAAGGCACATTGGGCCGTGAAGATTTTCAACATGGACATAGATGCAGCGGGAGTTCATAGGAAGCTCCAATTGAATGAACTTGAGGAGATTCGGAATGAAGCCTATGAGAATGCCCGGATGTACAAAGCCAAGACCAAAGCATTCCATGATAAAATGATTCGAACCAAGACCTTCACAGTTGGGCAGAAAGTGTTACTTTTCAACTCTCGCCTACGGTTGTTTCCTGGTAAGTTGCGTTCTAAATGGATTGGCCCGTTTGTTGTTACTAATGTTTTCCCTCATGGTGCAGTGCAAATCAAAAGTTCAAGGACGCAGCAAGAATTCAAAGTGAATGGGCATCGATTGAAGCCCTATTACGAGATGTTTGAGGAGCATGTCGTGGAGGAGGTACCCCTCCATGCCGTGGAACCTAGTCAAGCTTAAACGGAGGTACCGTCCGGCTGCAAGACGTAAAAGAAAGCGCTTCGTGGGAGGCAACCCATGCATCCGAATAGAGAAGAACTTGGAAACCCCTTTAAGAGACTTATTTTTATTCCTTTCTTTTTCTTTACTGCCTTTACTTTGCTTTCTTTCTCGTATTTGTTTATTTGCTTGCTCTGTTGTGACTTTCTGCTTAAAACATTGAGGACAAAGTTTGATTTAAGTGTGGGGGGGTAAACAATTTGTATTTGCATGAATTTCGTGGGATTTATTCACCTTTCACTTAGAATGTTGTTTCTTGCTGTTTTAAGCATTTTTTTTTTAAATTTTCGGAGTTTTATACCAAGACACTATAAAACACACTAAAACACTCTAAAAATGCTTAAAACAGCAAGAAACAACATTCTAAGTGAAAGGTGAATAAATCCCACGAAATTCATGCAAATACAAATTGTTTACCCCCCCCACACTTAAATCAAACTTTGTCCTCAATGTTTTAAGCAGAAAGTCACAACAGAGCAAGCAAATAAACAAATACGAGAAAGAAAGCAAAGTAAAGGCAGTAAAGAAAAAGAAAGGAATAAAAATAAGTCTCTTAAAGGGGTTTCCAAGTTCTTCTCTATTCGGATGCATGGGTTGCCTCCCACGAAGCGCTTTCTTTTACGTCTTGCAGCCGGACGGTACCTCCGTTTAAGCTTGACTAGGTTCCACGGCATGGAGGGGTACCTCCTCCACGACATGCTCCTCAAACATCTCGTAATAGGGCTTCAACCGATGCCCATTCTCTTTGAATTCTTGCTGCGTCCTTGAACTTTTGATTTGCACTGCACCATGAGGGAAAACATTAGTAACAACAAACGGGCCAATCCATTTAGAACGCAACTTACCAGGAAACAACCGTAGGCGAGAGTTGAAAAGTAACACTTTCTGCCCAACTGTGAAGGTC